>NC_082402.1:11552150-11616673 GCF_031168955.1 Gadus macrocephalus | reverse complement strand
GATGTCAGGGCAGGCAAGGTTTGATTTAATCCTATTTTACAGACACAAGACAAAAACACAGTGTAAGAGTCTATTTCAATGGAAGATAGAGGCCGTGTTAAGAGTACAATGGAAAATTAAATGATAAACACACGCAAATACATATTTAATAGGGATATGCAAAACATTACAGCAGCAGCAGTACAGAAGGTGGACACCCCACCCTCCTCCACCCTCTCTCTCTCTCTCTCTCTCTCCCCCCTATCTGGGTCTCTCTACAGCGGTGATTCATCCCGAATGCAGCGGGACCCCCGCTGTACCGATCCATCACCCCCACCCCCACGCCATTGTAACTCACACATGCCTGACTCATCGCGAGTCGGCGTCACAAGGTGCTTGGAATTAAGTTGGTAGCAAAGGAGGGGGGAGAGACGCAGTGGATGCGAGAGAGAGCGATCGCTCACGAGGCCAATGAAAGGCAACATTTACAGGGATAAGAAACCTTTGACAAACGTCCCCCTCGTGCCAATCCCCGTCGCCTCGTCGCGCTGGTCCTGAGCTGGGTTCCTGGAGCCACCTCTGCATCGCTCCGACCGTTTCACCGTCCTGGATGGTTATTCACTTCATATTGGTCATCCAATATGAAGTGAATACCTGGATGGTTATTCACTTCATATTGGTCATCCAATATGAAGTGAATACCTGGATGCTTTATTAAAAAATAACCCCGGATCCTTAGAGGACTTATTTATAGTGCGATGATAAAATACACCAGGAGCATGTTGTATGAAAGAGCCTTTACCCACTTCAAAAGGTATTGGCTTTGATGGCCACACTGTTGGTTGGCCACACTGTTGGTTGGCCTTGTGGAGTACGGTTGGAGAAACCCCTTGATCCTGTGGCTGAGACCGCTCTGGATCGATCATGAAGTCCAAGGGGCCCGAAATAAAAACCTAGCCATATCCACTGCTATATTCACCTTATCGCTAAACATCGCTCTGGTCACAATGTGTAATATTTCAACAACAAAAAAAATGATTCAAGAAAAAAGAACCTGGACATTTCTGTGGTCAAGACTGATTGAATGATGGAATGCATTAATTGTCTCATTAGAATCACATACTATAACTGATATTTCTACAATTAAAGAGGAGAATCTATCTACTATCGACTCTCCCCATGCCCTCCCACTCACACCGCCCAGTCGGCCGAGCTACGCTAGTTCACGTCACACAGTTGCACAGCTAGTTCGAGTTAAGTGCCGTACACGGTTATTCCGTTCCTCCCGCTTCTCACTGGGAGGGGCTCAATCCCCAACATGAGGTCTTTAACGGGGGCTAGGGAAGCAGCTCAGACTCCATCTTTCACAGCAACATCACATTTATTCCAGCGACAGACCCAGAGGCTAAAAGAGACCCTTCCAGCCTGTGATGGCGGTTACTCACGTTCATCTGGCCTCACTGATCTGTTGTTCCGCAGTCTTGTAGAGAAGTGTTTTACACTCCACTGCTTTTTACTGCAGTGCCACATCCTCTGCACCCCCCCCCCCCCCCCCCCCCCATATGTCGTTTGATTGCTACCCAGCAGGTCTTTGTCCTCAGTGTTTGAAGCGCGCCCCTTAAGGCTAGAGGGAGTCAGGACCTCTCAATTATACCAGGACCAGGGGAATAAGGAGTACACACACACACACACACACACACACACACACACACACACACACACACACACACACACACACACACACACACACACACACACACACACACACACACACACACACACTACTATGCTAGGTTCATGTTGAATTTGTGAAAACCCAAACCAGATGCATGTTGGTGGGAGAGAAGGAGAGAGAGGGAGATTTGTGGGCTTAATTCAAACAATTGGACAGTGATCATGACAGCTGTGTAAACCTCCAATAGGCGGTCCAAGGGTAGCAACGATGGACTGTGAATGACTGCATGGTTTTGGCAGGATCACACTAGTGGTTCCTCAAGGTGCCCTTGATGTGTGTGTGTGTGTGTGTGTGTGTGTGTGTGTGTGTGTGTGTGTGTGTGTGTGTGTGTGTGTGTGTGTGTGTGTGTGTGTGTGTGTGTGTGTGTGTGTGTGTGTGTGTGTGTGTGTGTGTAAGTGTGTGTGTGTTTGTGTACGTGTACGTGAAGTGGTCAACCATGATGCAAGAAAAAAAACACTGAAAATGCCACCAGGCGTATGTTTTCCATTTTCCCTCAGCTAATCGCTTTCCTTTTCTTTCTATTCATCGAGGAGGAAGTGAGACACACACACTCACACTCACATATTAAAAGTTTGGACCTCCCCTGCTGAATAATCATTTCCATCCATGTGGTGAGAATGAACACACACACACACACACACACACACACACACACACACACACACACACACACACACACACACACACACACACACACACACACACACACACACACACCAGTGCACCCACCCCCACCACGCAACACCCCCCACCTATATGAATCATCCTGCAGGGCTTGTGCATGCATTGGACACTTTCCAGGAGGAACTGGGGAGAGCAGGAGCAGGAGAAGATGGGAGAAGATGGGAACGGGAGAGAACGACTGGGATGAGTTATGAATGGGTTGGTGTGGGGTGGGGGAGGGGGGGGGGGGGGGGGGGGGTGAGCTGAAGGATGGTGTGTGAAGCACTCCTAAGGGTGAGGAGGTCGAGAGATTGCAAGTATAGGAGAACATGCTATGGTGGGGGTGAGGGGGGGGGGGGGGCTGGGGGCTGATGAACTGCAGATTGCGAGAAAAAAATAGCGAAGGGGGGAGGGGTGAAATGATAGGACGGTATGTTGACCTACAGTATATAGGAGCATGCACGTACATTACTATCCTGGCAACCCCCACTGCATTCCGCTAAGCATTAGCGCATACATGAAGCGGTTCCTGCTCCTTGGTGCCCAGCGCAGCTCGTTATCAACACCTGCTCCCGGACCGGCCCGACATCAGGGGGGCGGGGGGTATTGGGGTGGGGGGTGGGGTGGGTGCAGGGGGCTCCGCGGGTCCTTGGGAAATCGATACGGCACGGCGGAGCGTGGGATCATCTGGCCCTTCCATCGCTCTATCGCTCTCTTTCTCTCTCCCCCTCAACTCCTTTCTTTCACTCTTTCTTACAATCTGCTCGTTACGGCGATTCCCTTTTTATTCACGGATAGCGGATGGGAATGGGAGCGATGGGAAGAGTGGCTAGGGGCTGGATGCAATGCGCTGCTTAGAACCGGAGCCAGAAGGTTTGTTTGTAGCGCTCGGGCTGAGAGCACGCACATTGCACATGCTCATTCACCTCGACTCACACAACCACCCCAATCGATGCTGAGAGGAGGAGGAAGCTGGCAATGACTTGGAGGGAAAACAAAAGACATTGGCGACTGACTGGGAGAGAGAGAGAGAGACGTATGGGCTTTAAATAGACAGATAAGGTGAGGCCGTTAAAAAGGCATTACAGATCGAGAGAGAGGGGGGAGACAGACAGACAGACAGACAGACAGACAGACAGACAGACAGACAGACAGACAGACAGACAGACAGACAGACAGACAGACAGACAGACAGACAGACAGACAGACAGACAGACAGACGAAGATGGAGATAAGAGGTAGAGAGAGCGAGAGAGGGATAAGATCGGGCCGTGCGGGACCACTCACGTTCCTCCTCCTTGGGGTCCAGCTGGGTGACGCTGATGGAGAGGCGGTCCACACGCTCCTGCAGGGAGTTGACCCGGAAGGAGAAGGTGTGGGCCTCGTTGAACAGCTCCCCAAACAGGTCCTCCGCATACTTACCTACACACACACACACACACACACACACACACACACACACACACACACACACACACACACACACACACACACACACACACACACACACACACACACACACACACACACACACACACACACACACACACACACACACAGGATCCATTGATCAAACACGTGTCCCAGCCTCCACTCAGTTCACCCGTTCTCTGGTTAACTGAGCGATGCAGGAGCGAGATCACGTCATGTGTTTTATGTTAGCAGCTTCTTCTTTGCATGTTTTTTTAATCAGTAGGAAACACTTACAGAGAGAGCCACTGAAGTTTTATTATGCCTCAGTTGTTGCCCAGATTTACCTTCTGCGTAACAGAAGGCCCGGATGGGTACATTATCGCACATTATGTGTTCTGGGTTCTTTTAATTGCATTATTTATTTGCTTGTCGATGATAGTTTTTCATCTGTTAAATCCTCCATCTATTGCAGCTCTGGTGAGCTAGACCTCATGGCCATTAGTATCTTCACTGGCTGCAATTTAAAGGCCTCAAATGAATTTACGTGCGTGCGCGTCCACGTACTGAGGCTGCTCAGCTGGCGGATGACGTTGGCCAGGGAGATGTTGGTGACACACTCCAGCTCGTTCTTGATGTTCCTGGGCAGCACCGTGTGGCACAGGTGCCGGGGCTCGATGCTGCGCTTCACCAACGGCATGGCTCTGCTGGGCTGCCGCTACCTGCACGCACACGCACACGCACACACACACACACACACACACACACACACACACAGACACACACACACACACACACACACACACACGGGAGGGGAGGAGAAGAGAAGAGAAGAGAGCTTCACTCAGTGTTTCAAGGTTTCGTAGTTCTACTGGCCGCAGCGACTGACCACAATGCCCCCTAGAATTCACTTTTGATTCAATTCAGTTGAACGACTAGCCCACCGGTGCTGGTGGTATTTTATCACGGAGCGTCAGCACCGTGTCGGGACAAACAACATAAGAAAAAGAACAACAGCAGACGCCGTATCATTTAGGGGGTAGCCATATCACAACCAAGAGTCCCGGTGGTGGTTATGCTGGTGAAGGCTCGCCATGGTATACATGCCACGCTCACAACCAAGACCAAACGGATTAAAAACGTGAGAATACTGAGGGAAGATGTGGCTGGGCCGGGGGGGACGAGGGACGGGGGACGGGGGGGACGGGGGGGATGGTTGGGGGGGCTAGAATAGCACAAGGAGAGCGCTGATTGCGGCTCTCCATCTGAGAGGAGAGCGGTCGGGGCGTACAGACTTAAAAGGGGGTGCCCAGCTGTGCTGCTCTTCCCCGTCTGTGCGCCTGAGTCAGCACCATCCTGCCTCCCCGATCACCCCCACATGCACACTTTCAAGCTATTGCTCTGGAGCACTGGCAGCGTCCGTCTCCTGCGCTCAGCCAGGCTAATGACATTAGCGCTACGGTATTGGAGCGGTTAGCCCTCCTCTACCTATACCGACGGCCCTGCCAAACAGGGAGGAGCGAGCGAGTGCCGGCAAAGAGGGGTTTCCCGTTTCATCTTTCCACCGCACCCGGATTCGCTTTGACGAAAGAGAGATAATGAAATGCGTCGATGTGTTGAAGTGCACAGATGAGCTGTGTGTGTGTGTGTGTGTGTGTGTGTGTGTGTGTGTGTGTGTGTGTGTGTGTGTGTGTGTGTGTGTGTGTGTGTGTGTGTGTGTGTGTATCAACACACAGGTTAAATAAAACAGCAAACGTCCAATGAAAACAGAATCCCTCAACTCCCAGACATAAACACACCGAAATATGACGGACATTTGTCCGTCATATAGTAGACGTAATGCAATGTAACGCCACCTTCCTTCTGGCCAGCCAAAACATCCCAGACTCTAAAAAGTGTGTGCGCTCTGAAAAACCCCCCATATTGGTACTGCGGTCGTGTCGTGTTGCCTGGCATCGGGTGTGCCAGCCTGGGAACACAAGGGGGGGCTACGAGCGAGCCACAGGATCAGGTGACACCCCCCCCGTCGTCGTCGTCAAACGACACCGTCTCCATGCAATTTGATAACGCGCCTTAATCGAAACGACACCTTCGCTCGTTAGCTCTGAGCGCTAACGGGGAGGCGATGGGTTTAATGGTGTGTGTGGATCAGGTGCGACGGCAGGATAACTTGATAAGGCCCGGCCCCGCCGGCGGTAGGCCTCGTTACAGCAGCTGTCCGGGTTGTGATAGCCGCCAGCCCGCCTCTTTCGATCGCCTGCCTCCATGTTGGTGTGCCGTTTCGGAGGAATAAACGTGATTACCTAGCGTGGTCTGTGGAAATGTAGGGGCGGGGAAAAAAAAGGGAAGGGGCTGTTTAAGGACCGGAACTGTCCCGTCCCCCCAACCAGCCCTCTTTGGGGGCCTGATGCTATGGCCGAGGACGAGATGCTGTCCTGTTTTAACAGGTCTCTTTTTAAGGGTGATTCATCTTCAAATTGCCCCACAAAAAGAGTTGATGCCCATAAAAGGACAACTTGAGAAGTCAAGGGCTGTTTTTGGAGCGGCGGCGCGCCAGCAAGTTTGTTACATCACCAACCAAGAAAGACTGTTTTAGATCCGCGCTCACCTCTGAAATAACAAGTCCCCCACTCGCCCCGAACAGATTAATCTTCCCTCAAGCGCGCGCGCGCGTGCGTGCGTGCGTGCGTGCGTGCGTGCGTGCGTGCGTGCGCACGCACACACACACACACACACACACACACACACACACACACACACACACACACACACACACACACACACACACACACACACACACACACACACACACACACACACACACACACACACACACACACACACACACACACACACACAGGTTCCTCAGGTAAGCCAGCCACAAGCTGCACTTGACTGGGCCAACCTGTTTCTGGTCCAAATGCAAGGCTGACATTTTCTGCTGGCTTTTGAGGATAAGCAAAGTCCGGTCAACACTCCAGGGGGGCCCGGGGCCAAAACGAACTGTGGGCCCGCAGTGCTACGGGCAACGGTGGCCTTAAAATGTGCATTGCCAACATTGGATTTATGTATTAGGACTAACTACCGGTAGTACTCCAGCTTATATGACAAACTATGCACACAGGAAAGCAATCTGAAGCCAAAAGTCAGAATAGCAGCACATTGCTACAATGTGTTCCCCCAGGTTTGCCTTTGTCAATTAGATGTGATTGCGAGGGTTTATTTTGTATTGGCAATCTCGAAGATTTCTGTTTCGTTCCTTTGGTGCGCCTTTGGCAAGAAGCAGTTATCTTTCAGAGACACAGACAGCGTCGTCACCGACACCCAGTTGGTAACATTCATAATACTGCAAATGCAAAGCCTTTAAATATCTCAAAAGGGACGTATGGAACTGACTCACCAATGCTAGTGGTACAGTAAGTAGCTTATTCAGTTCAGGTGCATTTCTAAAGACTCAACCGCCTTCTCTGAACCTTGTTTGTGAAACCGAAAAAACGACTGGATCAATACATTGAGACAGTGAGCGGGGACCACAACACAGACTCTAACCTTAAAACAAAAACACCTTGTGGAGATGCCAAAGTAGGTTGACCATAAAAGGAGTGTGGAAGGAAACAGAAACCGACATGAGCGAAGGGGAGAGGAGAGAGGAGCCTGGCTGCAAAGGGTGTCAGGATGACAAGAAAGGTGTGAGAAGAGGGGAAAAAATAGTTTTATGTGAGAGAGTGAGAGAACTAGTCATGGTGAATGGCGAGAGACATCTGGAAGGAAGCAGGATTTAGTTAAGAGCCTTAAGGTGTGTGTCAACATCATGACAGCTGAACCCGACAAGTGACGATGCCCATTGTTTCAGGGACAGGGGGATGAGAACAACAGACTCGGTCAAAGACATGGAGCATTGACGAGCCAATAGAGCCTCGCGCTCATGTGTTACCGATTATGTTCCTACAAAAATATAGGTCAACTATTCCCAAGGGTAGCATAGTATTAAAGCCATCTCTCACTGCATGGTACATGGTAAACCTTCAAATAAACACAAACTTATACAAAATGAATACCAAACTGTTCCTAAACTAGCCAGTACTGGTGATCATTCATCGTAGCTTGGTCAGGCCCAGCTAGGGGCTGTGTGCTCTATACTCCTGGGGACGGCTTCTCGGCTCTGCGATCAATCTCCACAGCCTATATTCAATACGCCTAGTGCTCACAGGCTACAAGCCTCTCTGAACAAATGCATAAGAAAACCCAATTGATCAGACTGCACGAAAAAGAAAAATCTTTAGCAACAAGGCCATCGATGAAACCACAGCGATTAGAGAGAGAGAGAGATATGCCACTCGCATTGATCGTAATGTAGGGAAAAGATGAACAGTTCCCCTGCTGGGTTTATATCGTCTTTCAGGGAAGGCTGAAGTGTTAAAAATCTCGCCTTTCCCCACAGCAGAACAAACACTGGATCTGCGGCCTGTTTGACCCGTTGGGATCCCAGGCATTGGTCGCGTGTCCGATGTACAACATCCTTGAGTCCCTCTTGTTTATTTCCGCCTGCCTATCCATTAGACGCAAGCATGTCCCCTCTTCCAGCCCTGGACCTTCCCTCTAGTGGCTTCGCTCGTCTTGGGTGGTGCCGCCCGCTGGCAAGTTGTCACCATGGCAACGACCGTGGAGGGATCTCAATGGTCGCGTAACAATCTCCCAGGGGAAGTGGAAAAATCAAGCAACGGTGCATAAGGGGTTCAGGTATGGATGTGTGACAACAACTCTGTTTCAGTGAACAGCAAAAGTGTGGACGCGTGATGATGAGAGATGAAATGACACAGACAGACAGAGACATAGACATAGACATAGACACAGACAGACAGACAGACAGACAGACAGACAGACAGACAGACAGACAGACAGACAGACAGACAGACAGACAGACAGACAGACAGACAGACAGACAGACAAACAGACACACAGAGACAGACAGACAGACAGGTTGCCATGACTAAAGGAGAAGGAGTGAGAGTGAGGGATTGAATTCCAAAGGGCCCTCATCCATAGTGAGGTGGCCTGAGCAGGAAGTGAGGGCGCGTGCTGCTGGAGCCCGGGGGTCAGCCTCCTGCGGTGCAGCTCATTGCTCCCAGGACAATACGCCCAACGAGGCCGTAATGAACCCCTAATAGAGCGTCTACTCACTCACACTGCGGCACAATAGAACAGGGGACCCCCACCCCCAGCAGGTCAAGGACCCCAGTGTGGGGTGGGGGAAGTGTGTGTGTGTGTGGGGTGGGGGGGGAGTGTGTGTGTGTGTGTGTGTGTGTGTGTGTGTGTGTGTGTGTGTGTGTGTGTGTGTGTGTGTGTGTGTGTGTGTGTGTGTGTGTGTGTGTGTGTGTGTGTGTGTGTGTACAGAGGTCAAAGAAAGCCACAAACATACATAGAAGCACAATCACCCAACCACCAACACACACACAAACACACCGAAACACTGGTCTATGTAGAGATCAGACTATTGGCGCGTCGTTGAACAGCAGACGTGCGTGCGTTCAAGTATCGACACACAGGTCAAGTAGAGATAGCCCTGAGCCGTGGACCGAGCTACTCAGAGGGGCTTATGATTATTTCGAAAGTCGATATTTGTTCTGTCGACTGTAGTTGGCGAAAGTCCTAAAGTACATGTCTACACACTCACCGAGTCATGCTGCCTTGTCAATAAGTGATGCACACTCCCTTTGAGCCAGTGAGTTATCGTTATTTAGACTATTCGTTGCTCATCTTTTTTCACATGATTGTTGATTCTTTTTTTTGTTGATCGTTTGAATATGTGAAAGTCGAGCCCAGATCATTAGCTTTCATCAGTACTTTATACAGCCCATGTGCATTACACCCACGTCGGAGCTCAGCTGTTCTTCTAAAGACTGATTTTGAAGTTATAACCATAGGGGGAACTTTTAATAGTGCTGCTGTCCGACGCTCTGGCAGGTAAACACAGCAAGACACGCGTACCTGTGATCACCTCCATCTCCCTCCGTCAGACCGCTGTGATTCAGAGCCTCAAAATCTGTCGAGCATCCAATATCTTTACCAATATCTTTATCGAACTTAAAAGAAAAAAAACAACGTTCGAACTACATAAACTGCGGTAGTTTGTGACTTTAACACGCCACCACAGCTGCGCAATGCGGCTACACCTTTTCACTTTCAGTTTGGATGTCGGGACGTTCCTAGCGTCCGGCATTGTTCTAAAACTCATCAGGCACGTGAGGAACCAGCCACAAAACTTTGGCTAGTGAACCCATCGTACACAGCCTTTCAGCAGCAGTAGGCCTACATGAATGCACAGCTTCAAAGGCTCCAGCCGAGGCCGTGCCCAGTGGCCCCTGGGGGACCGAGTCCAGCCATGCTCATAGTAACTGATTAAAGGTTATCTGTTTCTACGGCGAATGGACTCTGGGCTATTGGACGCCGCCATGCAAGGCTGAACGGGTTTGAAATGAGACTGTTCATTTCAAACAATCGATAATATGCCCTGGACAGACCTAGCTGCCCCTGGGGACGTTTAAGGTGGAACAAAGAAACACTAAATCCAGACTTTGGAATGGTTTTACACACTGCCATCGAGGGTTTCACAGCGGGGCCCCGGGTGTTCGTCAAAGTGGTCTGCCAGTGGGAAACACAAGCCTCTTATCAGCGCTGCGATCTGATTTATGCAGAAACTCCTCCTCCGCAGAGCCGTACAACAGTCCTCATGGTTGTCTCCGCCGTTTCATTCAAAACTTTTCTACCGTCGGCAAATCCCCCAGAGAGCTCGTTCAATCGCCAAGAAAGATCGGAGCATTATCAAGAACCTACGTTAAAGAACGCTTTTGCAGCGCGTTACATTCTTCCCCCCCTCTGCACGATAAACAGAAGCCAACTTAAGATACTGAAATGCAGCCAGGAGAGGCGGCAGAGCAAGGGTTACCAGTGGAGGGGGAGCGCGGATCAAACTGGTATGAGCGGTCACGACAGCTGGTTCAGATCAGTCCTTCAGAGAACTTCCCATGCTCGTGTACGGATGGAAACCAACATGGGGAATAGCAAACGTTCTCTTTGTGTAGCTCAACATACATTCAAAGCAAACCCTTTCAGGAAGGGATCCTGATAAGGCATGTGTACATTTCGTAAAGAGTCACTCCAGGTAGAACTGAACTCTGATAACAGCTTGAGAAAATCATCAAGATGACTTCCACGCTGAGATATGAAAATGTCTTATTTTAGACTCTTTTTAAATATATGCAACTTTTCAAAACCAGGTCAGGCTCCCCTCCGATGAAATCAGGGTTCCAATACGAGAGGTAACCAGACTCACAGAGCACCGAGTCTATGACTGAGCATGTGTCACAGCGTTGACAGGCCTCCTCTATGGTGAACCTCACTTCCGCACCCTTAAGTGTGCTATAATTTGCCAACCAGAATGGCTGCAGTCATCCGTCTTAGTGGTGAGCGTTTCGTCATTCCAACCCCGGGGTCGGCGGTTCGAGCCGGCGCTGCGTAGCACTGTGGCGTCAGCCAAGAGTCCCTTACTCGCGGCTGCTATAAGTACGATAACGTGATCGGCCTTTGGACGCGCCGGCGGATGTGATGGTTCAGTCCGAGGTGTATCCATGTCGTGCGCCCCGCAGCTTGTAAACGGAGCACACCGAGTGGCATGCTTCGCATCTCCCGTCTAAATATAACCCCTTTTTGTTTGTCTGTCAGGTTTGTTGACAAATAAGCTGTCTTCCATCTGCCCCCCCCCCCCCCGTTGACCCAGTATCTTAACAATGATGTACAGGATGGTCACTGGACCAGCTCTCCAATGTATGGCTGCCAATTAAAGTGCTGTGCCCACCCTCCGCCTCCCAGCAGTGACATGACACCTTCTGGTGTCTCTCTCGCTCGCACACAACACACACACACACACACACACACACACACACACACACACACACACACACACACACACACACACACACACACACACACACACACACACACACACACACACACACACACACACACACACACACACACGCACACGCTAAAAATACAGCAGCACACCAGGCTGTCAGGTTGGTCTCAAAGAGCTACGCCAACCAGGCTCGCAGAGGAAACCTGTGCCAATATGTTTTGGAGATTTCTCTTCACTAACGACATTATTCACCCAAAACCTTGGCTGCTATTTGTTTTCATGCCTCATGAGGCATGCATGGATATGTAGGCCCGAAATGTATGCTTTTGTGTGGGTTGAGATGAGAAAAATGTCATTACAGTTTAAAATGGTCTTCTGGTCCATAGTTAGAATCCTTGGATCATTCCCGTCCCCGTTTCTCACCCACAAGCTAAACAGGTATGTGTCCACAGTCAGGGAAGTGTGTGTGTGTGTGCGTGTGCGTGTGCGTGTGTCAGTCTTGTAGCACACCGGCACAAAGGTGCTAAGATGGCAGTGGCTCATTTTCTACCCAAGCGATGTTAATATAATAATGTTGCCTGACAACAAATATTTCACAGTATTCAAACGAGCTAGTCAGAAATTTCCACCAGCAGATTTGCCTTGGCACTCGCAATGACTTCACAATATTGCTTGTTATTGTTCGTTTTATTTGTTAATGTACACATAAATATATAGTGGCAATCTCATGAGGCAGGAATAAGGCTTGTTTGCCGTTTTTCAAATGAGTCTATAAACCAATACGTGAAATAGAGGCTCATTCAAGCATAAACGATACATACGTCAACAAAGCACACATTGTATCCCTTTTTATTAATAATTCACGACCGGTGCCCTTTGGTTGAATTTCAATATCAGGCTCTTACCCTTTGTATTTAAAGGTCTGACCTTTTCAACTAGAGAAAGCCCACTTCAGAAATGAGTGTACGTTAATTGGCCACACAAGGGCTTGCAATATCAGTAACTGTTCCGATTAGTCTCAATTTAATAACACGTCATAATCTAGGGACCAGAGATTATAAACATTTGCAGGCATAACTTGGGTTATTCCAATCTTAATCAATCTCGTCTCTCATGTGCAGAAGATTAACGACACAACATGACTTCCGGCAGAGTGGTTCGACACCAAACCCACGTGGGTCCCTCGCTCTCCAGGGCCATTACACGGTGCTTAAGAGATTCACTCATTCATTCAACAAACATGCTGCATCATCACCACAGACACGCACACTGCTAAATATTCATGGGAAGTCTAATGAACGCACCGAGTAGAAGAGGTATGCGCTGAGTTCACAGAAAAAGGACCAGAACCGTGAATAATGAAGGCGAATGTCTTTGCACGCGCACGCCGGCGCGCACTGGTTTAGGCTTTGAGGGGAGAAAGTCATTATCCCGTCTCCCGTGTTGTCGAACGCGACACAGGGGTGGGGGGGGGCGGACGCGATCAGGAGCCGTGCACTCCAGAAACGATGCCGGTTCCGCTAACAAGAGATTATGTCGTGTTATGCCTGCGAATGGGAATAATAAAAAATAAAAATAAAGCACACAACTTAAAGGCACCCAGTGCAACTTTATGTAAACATTCAATGAAAAATAAACATTCAATTTCTAGTCTTTTTTACACGTAGTAAGTTTCAATAACTCCATACCATTACATATCGACATTCAAGGAGCAAAGATGAGACGTCGTTGTGTGGTGAGAACTGATAGAAAATCGTAAACAACAACAATCGCCGGTGGGGAGAAGCCATTTTTCCATTGACTGGAAGCCTGCTTTATTTATTGTAGGTTACAAAAAATAAAGAAAATGGCGGCATTGTTGTCGTTATCGATTTTGTATCAGTTCTCACCACACAACGACGTCTCATCTTTGCTGCTTAAATGTCGGTATGCAATGGTATGGAGTTATTGAAACTTACTACGTGTAAAAAAGACTAGAAATTGAATGTTTATTTTTAAGCCTCGAAAGTTGCACTGGGTGCCTTTAAATTACATATTTTTGCTGAGGAGAGACGAGCGCTGCATGCTTATGTCTGTGAACAGGTCTTTTTGAAAAGGGCAAATTGTTGCCCGAAGCGACAACGCCGACCAGCAGAAGTCCGTTGTACCCATCACCAGCCATCTAATCACATGAGATAGCCCGCCTTCCCTCTAATGAGAACGTCTTTGTTATTGGCAAAGCAGCAGTGTTCTTTTTGGATTGTTTCTGCATTTATTCAAGCTTATTGTACCTTAATGTGACCCAAATTCATTGAGCGTTATTATATGAATTGATTTTGTTTTTATAAATCTGTTGTTGATTTATGTATGTTTTTATGGGTAAGCAGTGAACCCCAGGACGCCAAGCGGACTACGCCTTTTTTTTAGCTAATCGGGATCTTTTAATAAACAAAAAGGTAGCAAAACAAAGAAGGGATAGGGCAAATAAAGTGAGGGTCGACACGGAGGGAAGCCGAGAAAAGGCTACCAGCTCAGGTGATACCTCAGGTGAATATTGCACCATGTCATTCATTGCACGCCATCTATTACTATACTATGTGCCATGTTTGACAATGATCAGTTGTCAAACATGACAACCCCGTCATCTGAGGGATATTAATACTGATGTCAAGAACAAAAGCAAGTACTATTTCAAGTGTGAGTCGATGTGGACGAGATGAGGAGTCATCTTTCACCGACCTGTTTTATTAGACCGCACATAATTGTCTTTCATTTCCCAGCTCAGAACTCGTAATCTGTTCGCCGCTGTGTAAATGCGTCCAGAAAGAACAGAACGGCGCGTCCAAATCATGTTTTGAATCCAAAATATGAAAAATAGGCGGTGATCGCATGATGGTATTCCAAAGTTTTAAAAGTGCCACGTTTTAACCAGCCTCAGAATGAATAGTGCCAGCTCAAGCGATCAATGCAAGCCACTGTTAGCAATGACCTCCCTGGCCTGAGCAAATGGTTCAGGGGTTTCGATTCCATTAGAACAGCAGATTAAAGCACTGCTCTGGTTAATTTTCTCAATAACGATCACCTCGATGGCAATTACAGGGTATGGAGGGAAAGCTGGCCACGGCAGAGAGAGATTTGTAAGCTTAATTCAACCAATTGGAAGGTGATCATGACAGCTGTGCAAACATCTAATAGGCCGTCCCAGGGGGATGCAGCGATTCTGTGGCCACACATGACTGAGCCGCTTCCGTCCGAGCGGTTTGTGCAGGATAAACTGTTGGGTCCTCAAGGTGCCCTTGTGTGTGTGTGTGTGTGTGTGTGTGTGTGTGTGTGTGTGTGTGTGTGTGTGTGTGTGTGTGTGTGTGTGGCCAGGTAATATTCAGTACATCAGAGTATCGGTACACACTGAAGGATTGGGGAGTTCTGTGTAAAATCCGCCATTTCATCAATCCGCATTTCTGCTTTCTGATAGACAGAAATTGTCTGAATTGGAACCAAAGCAACACATTGGACTGGCAGTTAGTCATTTTCCTTCAACTCAGTGCTTTTCAATCAAAGGAATGCTGCAGACCTTCATGCAGAACCAAGAAGGCCCAAAGTCATAAACAACACACACACACACACACACACTTTAGAGTTCAATGCTGATCCAGTGAATCAAACCAAGCCTATCTTCTCCTTCAGCTGCATCCGTGACCAAACCAAACCATGTGACAGAAAATGCCCGGCGCAGACAAACACAGAAAGCCCTGTTCCCTTCTGCAAATCGGAAGCATCACACACACACAAAGTAACACACACACACCAAATTGTGTACCCCGAACACACACTAAATCATATGGGCGTGACAGCTGTGTGCCCTGAGCGATACCACTTCAGCCTGCGTTGGTCCCTCTCCTGACCACAGGCTGCCCCCCCCCCCCCCCCCCCCCCACCTCCCCCTCTCTCTCTCTGGAGAAACAGCTTTTCACTAGGGGTCAAGAGGTCAGCCCATGGGCATCATGTGGGCTGCTTCTCATGCCATCTCATCTCCCCCTCTTTGACAGCAACATGCTGAAACCCCAATGCTTGGTTGCTCATACCGTGTGTGTGTGCGTGTGCGTGCGTGCGTGCGTGCGTGTGTATATTGATATACAGAGAGAGAACAATATTGACTAAATTAGGGCTATGGCACCATCTCTGCCATGATACCCAACAATGATAGTGGCATTGATTGGAACGGTTGCCAGGCCCGTGTATGTGTGTGTGTGTGGGGGGGGAAGGGTTCCTCAGGGAAGGGAGCAGAGATGAGATTTGAAGACGCTGGATGAATCTCAGTTAAGGCTGTCCCCATTATTTAACTGACTCACACTACGTACAGCGCAAGTGCATAAGAACGCATTCAATCCCTACCCCAACAGCGTACTGCCGTGCCCGGTAGATCGTACTCCACAAGAAAATGCAGCAAAGGGCAAAAAAATTCTCCCACACATGCATTCCTTTTAAACACCAACGCAACCCCATCATCCATCATCAAGGTTGATTTAATATTCAATCATTCACCACACTCTCCATGTCTTCAAAACAGCTGTCTGCAAAGGCCCTGCGACAAGAGATGGGGGGGGGGGGGGGGGGGGGGGGGGGGCATTGTGAGCCCCTCAGCTTGATTCCTATCGGCGTATCTTGAAAGGGAACCTAATCCATTTCTTCCTACAGGTACAACGCTGCACCGTTTCCTCGTCCCCTTCCTCTTGGTTGTGCTCCCTCGCCGCCCACACTCCCCGGCCTCTCCTGCATCTGATCGCTGGTATCATTCAAGCCCTGCAGCTTTTATTAATGGGGGAAAGGGCTGGACAGAATGACGCGTGTGTGTGTGCGTGCGTGCGTGCGTGCGTGCGTGCGTGTGTGTGTGTGTGTGTTGTCATACGTTTTCAGTGGTCGAATGGCCAACGTGGCGTTTCCCCCCCAGTTGTCTTTGGCTCGACCACACCCGTCATGGCGCCCCATGGTGCTCTGCGGCGTTCCCCATCCCGGATGAAGCGCATCCGAGTCCGTCTGCGTTGCTGGACCATTTATGCAAGACATCTTGTTTTTCTCTTGATTGTATAATGAGCACATCACACACTGAGCCTAATTGACCTGCTCCAGTCATATTCTTTTGGGGGGGGGGATATCATAAAAATAACAGCAAATACCACAGCAAGAAAATTAGCACATTTATGTAAAGCAATTTACACTGAAAACACCGCTGGTTTTTCGCTATAAAAGGAAAACGACAAGGGCTTTGCTCATCTTCTCTCCCTGATCAACTGCAACACACACACACACACACACACACACACACACACACACACACACACACACACACACACACACACACACACACACACACACACACACACACACACACACACACACACACACACACACACACACACACACACACACACACACACACACACACACACACACACACACACACAGGCCTACCAGACTGAAATAACACGGTTTGACAAGGATTTCTGCACCCTTTCTTTAATCCAGCATTGAACTGTGGAGATCCGTCGACACTTTCCAACCCAGCCCAACGTTTCACTCCGCCGTTAAACACGCCAGAGGACCGGGCCGAGACGCCCATCAAGTGGGGGTCAGAGGACCCCAAGACTTCTTCTGGAAGGCAAAACGGACAAGAGACCGGGCGGACGTGTAATTGCTCCATTATTCCCGAGCGTGTTGAAAGCACAATAAGGGAATAGAGTGCAGTGGGCGGGGACGAGGAGAAAGACTAGAGGGATGGCCGATGTTTTTTCCGAACAAGAGAGAGCCCACATAGAGGGATCCGACAGGCGGGGGAAGCCGGGGTGCGGTGTGGTGTTCGGCGGGTGTCGCCGGGGCCCGTCTGTCAGGACCCATCACTCCTTCAGAGGTTCAGCCACGCAAACCAGGCCCGTGTCCCCCAGAGCCGCGGCTAACATTTACATAACGTGCACCGACTTGACCTCCTGACTTCAACCGCCGCGGTAATACGAGTCCCCCCCCCCCCATCCCGAGCCCTGGCTTTAGCCGACACGTGGGCGCCCGCCTGCGGCCCCCCCGGGCTGGGTAGCAGCGCGCCGGGTTAGCTGCAGTGCGCTTAGCTGGCGCTCCATCACTCTGATGGATGAGGGGTAATGTGCACGGGATGCGCATGATCAGGGAGCCTCGAGTATAAAAACAAGCTATTACTCAAGCGTAGGGTTGGGCCGGTGTAGCCTTTTTCCAACCTCTTTGATAATTAGACAACGCTGAATCAGACCGATAATATGCAGCTTCACCTACAGATAGCGTGTGCTCGATATCGACAGCCAAGTGGAGCATCACGCGTTAAACGCGAGAATAAAAACAAAAGACGGTAACCGAGACAACCGAGTTACACCGATTGCTGATCTAAGCAATAGGCTACGTTCTATGCCGTATACACACTGATATGTTCTTGTTTTGAAACGTGTTGGTTTTGCGACGTTTATGCGTAGCGTGTGCACAGCATCCAAGAACCCCTACAATTGAGACTTTTGAAAACGTGGCTGAATCATTTTTGGTTTGAAAATCCTGTCCTTCCCTAATTCGTCATGCCCTCATCATGTGACGTTTTTATGGAAGAAAAGCTTTTGTTTTCGTCTTCCTACTTGTACACTCTTATACACTTATAAATTAGTGACGTTTCATAATGAACAATACAGTCTTTGGTTTGCATAAAATGAAACCCGCAGAAGCTCACATCCCGCAGCCTGCTGATTAAAGGGAAACCCCCCCCCCCCCCCAACCTACTCATGCGAGTGCATGCACGTCATGGCCACGGACACGTGGCCATGACGTTTGGCATAGACCATGAATGACATCCTTTATATATTTAAATGCCAGATAGGAAAGTCAACTGAGGCGATGGTTGGGATCAACTGGGAGATTCACATTGATTCTTCTTCAAGGCTTCAAGTCTTCGATTACTCTGCAGCCTTAGGCTACTATCCTAACGCCAACGAAACATTGCTTTGAGAACAAGTAGACAAACATTCTCACTCTATCAAAGGATAAACCAATTGACGTCAGCTCTCTTTCAAAATAGTGATGATTGCAGAGATCTTTTCTGTAATCTTCCATGTTAACACGACGCTGTTAACATGGTTGGTCATTAGCCAGAGGGGGTTTGATGAAAGCAGGGCACTAGTGGAGTGGATGAGGGATTCTAGCATGGCTCTGTAGTCAGCGCTCGCCTAGCTGGATGGCTGACAACACTCAGGCGCCTCAGAGGAAATAGTCATATTCACACATCCACAATCTTTCTGAGGCACCGGAGCTCTGCACGCAAAGGGACACTCACAGTGTGCGTGTGCGTGTGTGTGTATGCGTGTGTGTGTGTGTGTGTGTGTGTGTGCAATTGTTAACCAACATAGGCATCCCACTGCCCAACAGGAAGGGCAAAGGGGCCATGGACAAAATGGATAACCGTCACCGTCCAGTAACAGCCGATATGAATGCATCGTTCAAGAGTTGAGCGTCGCACTCCTTTTCCTCCCACTTATGTAATACGAGCATAGCACCACACTGTTGCTATACACTGGGACCTATAAATGGAATGGATGATGTAAGAGAAGCTCTTGTCTTAGAAGGATCGTTGTGTCCTTGGCCCCTTTCCCATGGGCTGCCTCTACCGGAGAGGCTGGCGCGTATTTCATGTCACCCAAACGCTAACACAGTAGCCCAGAGAATAGACGAAATACTCCAAAAACGCCCACCCGCCATTCAGCTGCCTCGCCTCCTCACAGGGCTCAGACGGAAGAGGGTGAAAGCTGTGTGTACTTGGAAGTAGTGCATCTTATCACTGAAACCCAAACACAGCTAGCAGGGACTTGATGTTCAATGTGTGGACCCTTAACCACCAAAAACGTCTAAGGCCGAACAGGTGAAGGCCACAGCTTGCGATACCAAGTCATTATTGAGCCATGCTATCTCAGATTGACATGTCAATTGTCTACAACCTCTGCCAGGAGTTCTCTACAGAAGCTCTGGTTCATTCATAAAGGGAGTCTCTATCTCAACACATCGTGGGAAGTTGATGTTGCACAGTCACCCTTGAACATCAGAGACAAAGGGAGACTAAGCTTGCTGACATGCTTGCCTCGCATGTTGCTCCCCTGAGACGGGACGCCGCCATGAGGGCCTGACGGACACATGCCAAGAGCCACTGGCTGCCAGATAAAGACACTCTCCCATCAATGCTGTAGTTGCCTAACGGAGGACTACCAAGATGACAGAAAATAACAGAATGTATCAAACGTATTCACTGACTGTATTAAATTTGTTTTTTCCTTTGTTGGGTCAGTTGATGTTCAAAGAACTGTTTGAATAAAAGTGTTGGACGCAAAGCTGAATAATTAACCTTATTAAAACACAGGCCTACTTCAATAAAAATACCAGCCGGTTGAAAATACTTGATGCAAACTCTTTTAGCTTGGCTGCGTTACTCTTCTGCCATCATATAGGGGCAGATGTATTTGAGCAATGCAATATGGTGTTCCTCATTAACTGCTTTCAAAGTGGAAGACTGGAAGTGCATCACAGTTAATATGAAAAACCACACATTTATAATAAAGCCAAACTATCGGTTCACTCTTAGAATAAAGCCTAAAATATAACAGCGTACTCCTTTATAAAGAAACAGATCTTAATAAAACTAAATAAGAACAGATCAATCCTATTCATTTCCCTTTCAGAGGGCACCGGATTGATGCAGTTAAAAAAAAAAGGAAAAATCCCTGGATTCATGGTATCAGACGTCTCTGGTGGATTTTTGTTTCCAACACAACTCCCGTGGGAAACGCTATAGTGAACCCACACCGATGGGTTGTGTCGGCGGGCCGCGCCGCCACAGATCGCCTTCCCAACTGGTCACGGTCCAAGACTGATCCTGCCTCCTGGAGATGAGGGGGGAAATGCAAAGCGGGCCGGCGGGGACCCTTGCTGCGAACGGCAAATGAACTGCTAAATATTGGCTTCTCACTTAAGGCGGCAGTAGTCTGTGTACACAGGGACCCCTGCTGAGAAATTGTGGTCAGACACATTAAGATGCTAAAGAGCTCGCTTCCTCTCCGACCGCGCCTCCGCCCCTGAGCGTCCCTTGGCCACCGCCGCGTTCCTCTCTTCTTCCCTTCTTTCATTCATTTAAGAGATTCAGTTTTTTCGCCATTTGAGAGGAGTGGGTGTCCCACTTGCATCTAATCATGTTCCTTGTGAGCACTGAAGGAGAGAGGGAAGCAGTCACGCATTAGAGAGAGAGCGCCTGTTAAGGATTGAAGGATCCCGTCGTGGCAGCGTTGTTCAGCGTATACCCCCGTTCCCGGGAACGGGATGGGAAGGTATTTCTCTCCGCTCCGCCGCCGCCTCAGCAGCAGTACAGTAGAGGCAGGGAGGATGAAAGGGTTGGAGGAGGGACAATCTGTATGCAAACCCCCCCCCCCAGCACATGTGCGCCTGCTATGCGCCTCAGACTGATGAGCAAACAGTGCATCCCTTCAATTGCATGCATTCTCCTCTCTCCGGCTGGCTCCATCTTTTTTCTTCTCTGCCTGTTCACCCCCCCCCCCCCCCCCGCTCTCCAGCCCTTGACGGGGCGGGGGTGCGAGAAGAAAAATGAGTGCTGATGAAAATCCTAATGGGAAGGGCCGCGTCGTCTGTAATTGAATACAGACGTCCCGAGTCCTGACACAAAGGCCTTACAGTAGCGGACATGATAAACGCAGCACGCCTCGCATCTCCCAGGCCCCCTATCACTCAACATCACATCGCCACGGCAACCTGAGGCATCCAACGTTCTGGATCAATGGAACCCAATCAGTGGAAAAGACAGGGAGCCCGGGCGTGGAAGGGTGCGAGAGACAGAGAGAGACAGAGAGAAGGAAAGGGGGAGAGAGAGAGAGAGAGGAAATATTAAAATGAACAGTTGGGGGAGGCACGATGTGAGAGCAGAGTAGTGACTGGAAAGGGAAGAGAGAGTGAAAGAGAGAGGGAGATGCTGATACCCATTATGGGATCAGTGGTTTGCTGAACTTTGCATATTCAAATGTTGTAAAATAAATGTCCAGAGCAGCTGCAGCATGGCACTTTGGAAGTGACCTCATTGCGTTTTGAAATGACTTATGTAATCGAGGACACATAAAAGAGTTAAGAGTGCATTAGGTTACATTTAAGAGCCATTATTTGAGTGAAATGTGCCGTGAAAATTTCAGTTTCAAGTGGACTGCACCTGCCTCCTTTTGAGCAAATTTACAGTAGATTAAGACCTGACCAATCAGTGTATCTTTAATCAACCATTAATTAACATCAGTTAAAGAGGTAATAAGCATTATAACAAAGCATTAGCCTACGGGTGAGGGCTAGGGATAGGTTTAGTGGGTAAGGGTCCTACCCATATTAAATAATGTCTTGACCCTCTTGACCACTCTAACCTCTCACCTCCAGCCCTGTGAAGGGGCCCTGCACCCACTTGGCATGTAAACACAACAGAGGTCTTTATTGCAGGCACACTGATGTTGGCACCGCATGTGCAAAATGGAAGCGCACACACACACACACACACACACACACACACACACACACACACACACACACACACACACACACACACACACACACACACACACACACACACACACACACAGAGCACACCATTAGTAGCTGGATCCACTGATACAAAGGCTACAGTATCCCACTGTTCATGGGTTAAACTTGATGCTGTGTGGTTAGAAACAGAAAGAGGAAAAAAGGCAGGGATGAGGAGGAAGAGAGACAGAGAGTATCGGACTACGTTCACTCGTAGGCAGACATGATAATGACAGCAGGGGGGGCGCGGCATCCGCACGCAGGCCCTAACTGACCCTATTGTGTCTACAGTGGTGGAGCTCTTTGTGGAGGGAACGGGTCGAGCCCGCCATGCGAAACCCTGGTTCTCGGGTTTTCCTAATACCTGGCAATGGAGAAACGAAGCCTGACACCATTTCACCCCCCGCGGCCTCTCTGGCATGGCTGCCCATTCATTTTCCCCCTTGGAGATCACAGTAATTGTCCAGATCAGGTCTATGGTTACCGACTAACTAAAATGTACAGCTAGCCCTTCTTTTTTGTATTCAAAAGAACTTGCAAGTGAGTCAAAGCGTGCGACCACTTTTGAAACAACAAAACGTAAAGCGCTGCACAAGCAGTACTTCAAGGGCAAAACAAACAGATACGAGTGCAGAACAGCTACATCAGAACAGCTACAGCAATCAAATCAAGGGTCGGCCGTTTGTTTTATTCACTCACACTCCCGAAAATAAGGATTACTTTGTTTTGTTTGGTGAAATCGGTGGTTGTGACATGACACCAACATAATAGACATTGCAACCTCTTCAGATCCTTCTTATTAGGTGCAGTGCGGGGGAATAACGGCGATCTAGTCTGACATCCCCCCACACTCGCATGGTGGTGTCCAAACTAAGCGAGCCACAGCTCGTGATGTGGCTCGCATCTCATCTCATTCCATCTCATCCCATCTCATCCCACAGCAAAAATACCAATGACAGAATGACTGCTTCAATTAAATAACTAGAAATTCAGAACAAGTCCAAACTAATGCCAACTACCAGGGTGTGTTCCCCGGAGGGCGCCATGGTTTAGGACTCCAGGCTGATTGATGAGTCCTGAAGGTTTCCGTCTGCAGCTCCATCAGCAAACAGACAGCTGTTTACCGAGGCTGCGAACAAACAATTAGACAATCCAAGCCTTTAAGCCATTCATTGAAACCAGTCTGCCCACAAGACTTTGGCTGCAGACTACTTCCTGCTGAGGATGTTTCCTTAAAATAACCGAACTTTAGGATGGAAGGGATCAGTGTTTACATAAGTGATCCAAAGCAGGGAAATAATTCTTAAGTAATAGTCCCTAAAGTCATTTAATAAAGATATTTACTTAACGCAACGCCCTTATTATATCAAAGTATTTTAGTTTACCTTTAAGCTTAACATGGTATGAGTGGGACACTCTCTACTAGGGCTTATCATGAAACAAGCGGTAGCACAGTTCACACTGCGAGTGCTTTGCAACACAGCAGCTGTGTTACCAGCAGAGACCAGTGGGGGCGCTGTGGTGCAATGCCAGGCCCGGCCCCGGCCCTCTGCGACAGGGGGGCCTACTGTGACAGACATATGAGTGACAGTGGAGGAGACGCAGCCAAGCAATATAAATAAACCACCACTTGCACTTTAAAACTTTGATAGAAGACATAAGAGAGGAGGAGGAGGAGATGAGAGGGAAGAGGTACATAAGAGGAAGAGGCAGGGATCAGGGTGGGGGGGTGGGGGATGGTAAGGTGGCAGTCACATGGGAGAACAACAATGAGACAGGTTTATTTCTGAGTGTCCCTGTCAACTTGCTCGGAGATGCCGTTGACAGCGACGCCCTCTTCACCCATGGGAGAATGATGATGCAGGGGGGAAAAACTAAACAAAAAGCAAAAGGGTTGAAAGAAAGAGAGTGGTGCGAGAGAAATGACTAGAATCACTGCGGCGGAGCGGGGAAGACATTAGAACAGGAAGAACGGGCCGTTTGTTTAGGAAGAGTAATAAGACAGCCTTACCACTGCTTGATACAAAATATAGAACCAACAGGGAACGCAAATACACTGGGAGCGGACCCTCACAGATACTCCATGGTATAGTTGGCTAAAAACTCAGTGTGTTGGCACCTTGGCCTCTGAGGAGAAGAAGGGCCACGCAGTGCCAGGCCAGGCTGAGAAAGTTGTGGGGAAAGCCAGGAAGGTGGCGATGGAGGCGGTGGCAGAGGCGGAAGAGACACAAGGGCCACCAGTCAGAACTGAGGCGGAACCAAGCCCTGGTGTCCCGCCGTGGGTCCGGGCAAGACCGCAGACAGAGGCGGCATTATGGAGCCCGTGGCCAGGGCCAGTGAGGGACAACAATGGCCTCTTGTGTATACGGGAGGCCGTGCATGATCGCAACAGCTGGGAGATAGTGGAGCCACAGAGAGGAACTCCTTATCCAGGCCATGCACGAACGCCGAAACACACACCATCCCTCTCCCTTTCTGTCTCTCTCACTACATCGCCGTCCTCTTTCCCGGAATCCCTTGCCCGCATTAACTTCATGTGAGCAGGCAGCAGTCACTGATGTTCCTTGTTTTCCACTTGCACTCTTTCCTTTTATATTTCTCTGAACTCTTTGATATTATTATTATTCTCTGTGTCATGCCATCAGCCCCTCTCGTCATGAGCAAGCAAGCAAATAAGACTCTGGGGGAAAACAAGAGAGACAGAGAGAGGGAGAAAGAGGGAGACAGACATTGTTCTCGTCGCTGGCATTGGAGAACCAGAGTGGCAGAGGACTGGCAGAGGATCATAGAAACGTCAACAAGTAAGAGAGGTCCAATAAGCCTCTGCAGGAGAGATGCCAAAGCTCGCTCTACCGCGAGCGGCCACAGGAGCCCAGAGAGGCAGAGAGAGAGCGATGGAGATAGAAAAACAAAAACTAGGATTTGTGCTGGAATGTTGCCCCCTTAAGAAGAAACACTCTGAATTGAGTTGCGCTCTATTTAGAGAACCCCACTTAGCTGAGATCACGGCTTGGGTTATAAACAGCTGACTAATAATCGATGTGTGCACCTAAAGAAGAAGAAATACGTTTTCTGTTTATTTCCGTCTCATACCTTCTGCTCTTCATCCATGTTTTATGGAGGCTGTATATGGTCGCTTGCGCGAAAAGGATAACAAGCTAGACGAGGACAGGGTGAGATACCAAGGACATTAGTTTGTGTTCACAGAGAGCCCAGGTCAGCGTGTCTCTTTGTCCTATCTCCTCAGAGGGAGATGGGAAAATCCGATCCCTGTTTCTATGAACATTATCTTAAGAAGAGCTATTGACATGTATTATGCATTATATTCCTTAACTAAGAATCCTGAAAGTCTTAAGTGTCGGACACCATAGTTGTGTGTGTTTGCCTTCCCCATTCCTCTCTGCTAGTAGATTGTAATGAAAGCAAATGCCAAAAAAGACAAGTTCAGCCAGATTCTGACAAGGTCCGTGGCCTTCAAAAGGTCCAAGGAGATCATGGGTTGCAAGTTGCAACGCCACTACTGAAATATCACTTCTGTACCGTTTGGAGGAGAGGTCCCTTAAATAAAGGGGGGGCCCTTGATTTAAGGGGGGCCATACTTAAAAAATATGGCAGGACCTTAAACAATTGCACTCTATAAGCGAACGAGATGCATACTTTCAAACCAAACACATAACACAGAAGAATACGACACATGACTGGTGATGAGCATCGGAGATGATTTAAGTCAGGATTTAAGCAGCAAGATAATGGATGGGATTCTCTTTGAGTTATGCATGACATTTTCAAACGTGTCTTTCTCCGTTGACCGAATATTGGTAACTCAGTCAAATAAAGGCATTTGGCGCCGGAACATAGATGCAAGGATTGTGTGAGTTGAATCCATGAATAGGCCTGCTCTGTTCTCCTCTGTTTGGTGGGCAGTGCAGCAAACTTGTAACAGCTGCAGCCCCATCAGTCTATTTAGTCGGAGAGGTCAAGGCTGTTATTTGCCTATACAACAACATGACCTAGGCTACCGTCTGTGGCAACCTTTACTATTGCTCAGTGCATTGGCATTATATGACTAGTACAGTGCATCAAGTCCCAGGTGTTAGTTCCATACACCTAGGGACAAGTCCCACTGCCTTGAGTCTGTTTCTGATGGCCACAGATTACCTGTTGCATTGTGATTAATAAAATACGTTGGGAATGATGTGGGTATTCCTTGTGATTTGTTAAGCTTCCAATAGTATTGATTTTGCTCTGATGCAATACCCAATGCAGCAGCATTATGTCACTTCATCTTTTGTCTGCTAATCCAATGTTCAAAGCGGTTATCATTTCTAGCTTTTTTTTCCTCCCGATTGACTCAAAATTTGTCAATATGAGAGTTTGTTGCAACAGTCAATGCAACGGGAGAGTGGAAAGCTTGCTTTTGGTACATTTAAAAGATACCAGTATGTTTCAACCCTTTTATCAATGCAGAGGACAAATAACGATACACTTCCATGCCCATTTCACGTTCTGGTCAAATGTCTTGCACTGTGTTCCAGCTGCAGAACCAGATGGGACTCTGATTTCGTTATATGGGTTCCTATACCGCTAACAAAAATATGTATTTCTATGACCCTGCTTTTTTTTCCCGGTCAGTTTTCCCTATAACATTTGAAATAACATAACGTTTCCAAATACCACAGAGCATTTTGTTCATTAGGCTGAGGGGCTACCATCCCCCCTTTACTGCAAACCCAGCGAGCTTGGAATACGACCCCAATCCCTATCCTCTCTCGGCAAGGCGATGCTTTCTTCGTGGGAAAAATGTAGTCGCGCCATGCAAAAGCTATTGGTTGTACAACAGCGTCTCAACTCGCAAACCTAATCTTTCTTCTTTTTTTACTACACTTGAACGATAAAGTGTTGCTTAAAGTGGACAGGAGGACGATCTATGCATGTTATCGCTCTGCATTAAATTGGCCGGAATGCCAATGCATCTAATGCAGTTTCTGCAAAAGGGGAGCATACTGTTCACATACAGTTACACAATTTGTGAATGTATACACAACATTCGCGATGTCGCAAGGGAACTTTAAATTGGTGAAATGTAACACTGTTTGCATTTATTTTTACGTCATAACGTTTATAAATTGCATTTAACACTTGTCACCTGTGCCAGCGTATATTGATGGTTAGAGCTCTGTTGAAATACTACCAACATTGCAAATCTGCAAGCAACCATCAGTAACTGTTTCTAGAGTAGGCATGTTACCTGAAATTAAGAAGTTATTCGTTGAATTGCATTATTGCATGACACCTACCTGATAAGTGTGTTCGGTTCGTCTTATTTTCTTCCCATTCCTACTGAGTTAAGAGCGTTCAATCGTATCTAGTAATCGCAATCTCCAGCCTGGGTCCATATTAGAAGTGCCACTGATACCCTGTGTAAAAGGAGTCCTGGTAAAAAGCAGCAGTGGAGATGGATCAAGTCACTCCCTTCAGAAAGGGATCCACAGAAACGAATGTAGTGTTATGGGTAATTAATCGGCTGCAATCAAGTAGATCCCATACATTGCGGCAGGCATATCCACTGCTTTAGTACACATTTACAATTTCAGATTTTCTTAATGTAAAGTAAGTGAAACCACGTTTGATCTTGTGGAGATGCACCTATTGCGAACTGACATAATGGTACGCACCACTCTATTGTTGGAGCGCTGGAGCGTCCCGTACAACTGCTTGGCATGCCCAGCAGAAAACGTGCGCGTAGGCTTGATTGGCTGGTTACCTCCACCCACACTCGGCCGTCTAAATAAATATGCTAAATAAAAACTTACTTTATAAACGTTAATTGTTCCAATGAATTTCCATATTTGTATCTCCAAACTGGACATTTTTTCTAAATAAAATCCGCTGTTCATCAATACTTCGTGACAGTTGGATAATCGCGCAGTCTTTCATGTCTGCCTCAGTATATTGTTTATTCTACATATATATCTACAATATTACCATAACACCTCATTCAAGCGAAATCTTTAGCTCGTATTATTTATTATATAAACCCCTCGTCAGGGCGATCTGTTTTCTTTTTCAGCGGAAGTACCGCCCCCTTGCTTCCGATGAAGCCACAACATCCAAGATGTCTTCTGCCATAGAGTCCCTCGTTTCTTACCGCAGCGACTCAGATTCCGAAAATGAATCCGATTCTAGTTCCAGAAATGATATTAATGATCCGGACGCCACCGCACATCTAAAACCGTTACCATCCGGGCCGACCATGACCCTGGCTGTCCTAAACGCAGCCCCGGAGGTGGCTGTGAAGGTAAGCTTAGCGGCTAGCACTAGCTAGCGCTTGCGTTACGCACAACGCTAACTTGCCGCGCTTAGGTTTTCAAAGTGAAGCATCGCAAACTAATGTAAAACATTCATTTTTTATGATGGAAGATATTGCCATCTTGGCAGCACACGGATACGATGTTTAAGGTCCCCGTGGCAAAGGTTTGATTTCCTCTTCCGACTGTTAGGATACTAGAGGGATAAGAGAGTGGTTCCCCTTAACTGGAACTTGAGTTAACCAGGCCTCGCTGGTGCCTTTTTTGCCTTAAAGAACAACCACTTATCACATCAAAAGCTCGACTACCGTTGATTACTCTTTTCTTAATTGTAGGAGTCTGTAGAGACCGGACAACACCTGGATCCTGCGTTGAAGGAGGTCACTTTCAACCCTACGTTTGAAACACTGTTTGCACCAGAGGTATGTTTGCGTTTATTTAGAAATCCCATGGAAACGTTTAAACTGTGAAAATCGTGCTTCAAGGTTGGTTGTACCTCTTCTTTTATATTTAGTTTGGGCCAATCAACCCCTTCAAAAGCCAGCAGATGGCCGCCCCAAGGAATATGTTGTCTGGCTATGCAGAGCCCGCCCACCTCAACGATTTCATGTTCGAACAGCAAAGGAGAACGTTTTCCACCTTTGGTAAGCGGTTTTATGTTATTTGTAAGTCATTTATTGATGATGTTGGACACGTGTAAATGTATGTGCTCATGTATTAATTGTCGATTTACTTTGACTCCACTCACAGGCTATGCACTGGACCCCTCTGTGGGCACGGCTGAAGTGACTAACTCCTCCTATATCGGGGCAGTGGATGAGGCGGAGAAGAATAAAGGTAAACGACTCGAACCACTGCTTGATCCTTAAAGCTGGTATCAATTAATATCCAATTAATGAGGGTCTGAGGGCATTTGAGTTCAGATCAGGGTGAATGGGGCCTTTTAACTTTATTTCGCTTTATAATTGTTTGAACCAAACGTGATGCTGGAGTTGGAGATCTGTGATTTTGTAGTACATACGTTAACTGAAAAACTGGTTACGTTAAAGTCTCAAAGCAAGTACTGCTTAGGCTGGCCACAGCAGAAATGCATTCCCGAAATCTTCATCCACTTGCGCAAAACAGATTACTTCAGTAGAATATCTAATGAAATAGGAAGCAAGCAAGGCATAACCCTGCTATAACAGTTAAGAACTGCTTGTCTCTGCCATGATGCTCTCTTGGTTTGCTAAGTATCATTATTGGAAATAGCCAGTCTAATCTACATATGTACAATCATTTGAGGTTGGTTGTGTGTCTTCTTCCCCCAGGGATAACAGTGTTCGAGGCTGCTGCAAAGACAGGAGATAAAAGGAAGAAGGTTAAAGGAGGAGAGGCAGGCGAGATAGAAACCTTCCTCGGGCCATGGGCAAAATACGCAGACGAGAAAGATGGGGCCAAACCATCAGAGGTAATATAATTCATCCATTTTGAAATGGCATGTGTATTTTTTACATTCAGTTTGTTCAGTTTAGAACCAGTTGCTCAATTAGAAAACTACTGCAAATGTTTTTCTGACAATCTGAACCATAGATGGAAAGCGTTTATATATATTTTTTTAAACTTCTTAACTGTTCTAATTATAACAGGAGATGCAGAAGGAGCTGGATGAGATCACGGCCAAGCGGCAGAAGAAGGGGCGCAACGAGGAAGAGGCCCCAGCAGAGGAGAAGACTGTTCTCCATGGTAACTTGGCCCCCCCGAAACATTATTCTGCTTCTTTCCGGACATGGCCGTACGGACGTACCGCTTTAGACCCGTCAACTGTTCCTGATTTTATTGATTTAAGATCGGAAATCTTGTGGTTTTAATACTTTGTCTAAAAAGTATATATATTCTTTAAATGAAAAAGCTTCAGCTGATGTATTTCTCTCTGTGCGGCGACTCCGTTTCCAGTCAAGGACATGTACGACTACCAAGGTCGCTCCTACCTCCACGTCCCCCAGGACGTGGGCATCAACCTGCGCACGGCAGATGTGCCGGACAAGTGTTACCTGCCCAAGAAACAGATCCACGTCTGGACCGGACACACCAAGGTTAGTGGGGGCGCCTATGTGGGAACACAGGCAGGTATTGCCTCCTACTTCTCCAACTTGGAGTTAAGTAGGTCACAAGCCGCTCAAAGAGCACAGTGACGTAGAGCGGGAGGGGCCTATAATGATGTATAGGAGTTGGGCTTTTGGGCCTCGTTCTGGATGTAACATGGAACCACATTGGGAAAGATTTTCTGGCACCGAGTGGTATTCAGAGAGTTGGTGAGTAGTGGCTAGATGCCTTCACAGCAGTGGCTGTGTGAGAAGTTTCTATAAAAACGTTTGTTAAACATTTACAGTTTACATTTCGGGAAGACCTTGTGTGTTGAATCTGTGTGTCACAAGTGTGCTACCCTTTTAGAGTCCATACAGTGCATTTTGGGTTGGAACTGAGGAATAATTATTTAATAAAGAGTATATAATAATTTTCCAAGAGTTCTTGGTGAAGATAATGCATGCGATTGGGACCATCGCAAATGCATTGTTCAACCGTTTCTTGGTTGTAGCCCTGTGTACATTTGAAAGGCAAGATTAAAGTAATATATAATGAGTCTTTTTTTTTTGTTAATCAGAGCAGTCAAATAAGGTGACTTGAACATTCACTTAAGAAAATGTAGGTTAACTTTTTGGATATGAAACATTAAACCAAATTCAATACAATATTCTTTGTGTGTTGTTTTTCTCCTTTAGGGTGTCAGCGCTATTCGTCTATTCCCTGCCTCTGGTCATCTGCTTCTCTCCGCTTCCATGGACTGTAAAATCAAGGTACGAATCAACATTCATTATTTAAACTCAATACGATCAGCTTTCCTGTTTGTGCACAATATTGTGCCACCTATCCGGGGCCTAACCTCTTCCTCCAGCATCATACGTAGGGCCCCACGGCATGCTCTCTTGATAGAAACAAAGAACACGAATGTAATAATAATAATAATTGATCCGTTTTCTTTATAGCGCTTTTCTAAATACTCAAAGACGCTTTACAAATAAGAAATGAATCCATACAGACAGTCAAACAAAAGGGGAAAAAATAAACAACACCACAACAATAGGCTACACATTGAGAGAGCGGGAGAGAGTGGAAGATGGCGGAGGGTGACTTGTCAAATGTTGGTAGGTGGTCCTGAAGAAATAGGTTTTAAGTTAACTTTTGATTGAGCAGAGTGTATCAGAGTTTCGGATGGCCAGAGGGAGGGTAATGCACTCTAGATCTGTCTCATTGGAGCAGGCAACATCTTTAAGGTTAAGCGCTGAACACATTAATAACAAAAACGATCTAGAACAGACTTTCCTAGTCTAACCTCGCGGCAGTCTTTTCTGTAGCGATACAGGGATGAGGATTATTAAAAACCTGGATGCAAAGCATTGGCTGCAGGCTCATTGTTCACATCTCCTCCTCCTGCCCACAGCTATGGGAGGTGTACAACGAGAGGCGGTGCATACGGACGTTTATCGGTGAGTAATCAGAAGCCTGTTGCCTGCGCTGATCCTATTGATGTCTGGTGTGCCTGTCTTTTTTTTTTCACCTCGGCCTCATTGCCGATGCATAATGAGCACGGCGTTGCATCCGTCCTCCGACGCGTTGATCTGTCGGCTCTTCCACGGTTGCCGCCTCAAAACGATCCGTGGAGGTTCTTGTTGATCTTCACTATGACCGGGAAACGATAAAGAAAATACTGGGAATGGCATGGCTGTGAAAACGCCGCGTTATATGGACATGAACATATCTCAGCAGCCAGACGTGCTGACACCTAGCATGCCGGAGATCTGAAACGCAGCCTTAACCCTTTGGGAAATATCTGCAGCGTGCGACAGAGTGTGAGCTCAGCATTAAAGCAACGCTAATGACACCTCTGTCGTGTGTGTGTGTGTGTGTGTGTGTGTGTGTGTGTGTGTGTGTGTGTGTGTGTGTGTGTGTGTGTGTGTGTGTGTGTGTGTGTGTGTGTGTGTGTGTGTGTGTGTGTGTGTGTGTGTGTGTGTGTGTGTGTGTGTGCGCGCCTGTATCTGTTATTTACATGCATTTGTGTGTGCGCGCGCGCGCCTGTATCTGTTATTTACATGCATTTGTGTGTGCGCGCGCGCGCCTGTATCTGTTATTTACATGCATTTGTGTGTGCGTGTATTGTAGCGGGGATGTGTAAGCCGTTCCGCAGTACATTCTCTCCCAAGGACGGCGCGCTGTCAGAATGGAGACGGTTAGCCCACAGCTAACAGCTTTTTTTCTGGTTTTGTTTTTTAGGGAGGGGAGCATGAATAATTCCCACACCCATAGGGGTGATAGGGAGGGGGGGGGGGGGGCACAAGCAGAGGGCACCAGGGAAAGTGGGAGGGAGAAAGGGAGCAGGAGAGAAGAAAATAACTGTGTTAGGAAGAGGGGAGAAGGGGGTCTATAGGCTGAAGAGGCAGCCCCACCGTGGCACTCCTAAGTAGGTTTCTATCAAACATCTGTTCATCAGTGAGAATTTGAACGTTGTAAAAGTATTTGACTAAATTCTCAGTGCCATCCACCGAATCGGGTTCCTCCCATACTCTCAGACAACCCTCCTGCTGCTGTACAGCATCGTGTTATATTACCGGTTCATTTTCTTTTGTTGTTTGGTTGCACTAAACTCATTTCATTCTACAAGATAGGATAAGGATGCTTTTTTTTTTCGCATTTTTGCCTCATTGAAAGGCAGCATTTAATTGAATGCCTAATGGCAATGTCTGTGCAGCGCAGTATGTGAACGCATGGCTGTGTTCTCCTGCATCACAGTCGCGGTCTGGGACTCACCGAGCAAAGAAAGACGGAATAAAAGGCTGTATTTACAGAGTAGAGGCCAAAGCTGCCGATGTGCATGAACAAGCATTCCTATTACCATTATTTTTTTCTGCTTCTTTAAGAACACAGGTGGCTGCATGATGCTATGTAATCGATTTTGCATGCACCCTGGTTTTACTTAAGTGTGTGTGATCGCATGTGTGCAATTCTAAGGAGGGTGAGAGGCGGTGGTAGTAGCAAGTGAGACAGGTTGGATCACAGTGGCCGAGGCATCAAGGCGGTCTCCTGCGTTGGGGTTAGTTACTGACCCCCCTTTTGGGGGGTCCAGCTGCAGGGCGTGTCCAGATCAGGGAGGCCAGTTAGCCTCAGCTCTGTCCGGTTATCGCCGTGGCGACCGCAGAGCCACGATAAAAGGCAGCTTTAAGAAGCCAGAGCCTTCGAGGGGCAGTGAGCCCAGAGGGAAGGTGTGTTTTTCTGCGTGTGTGTGTGTGTGTGTGTATGGCGCTCCTTGTCCAAGTGTAGGGTGAGCAATTGGTAGGAACCACCCAGAGCTTGATTTTATTTTTTTTCGTATTTTTTCGTATCCAACTGAAAAAATCAGACCCATCCCTTCAGGCCTCTAAAGCCACTTCCCCAGAACATACCACTAGCTTTAGCGATAGGTTTGCCTAGTCCTGTGGAAGACTCCGGTCATTAGCAGTAAGTGCACACAGCTAGACCGACAGGCAGGCCATCCAATAATTTCATTGAGGCCAGGAGAAAAGATTAGACAGGCTTTTTCCAGGCCTTTGACACCAACATATACCAGATTTTTGGGGGGATTTGTTGATGGGATCTTAATTGTCGTTGCCCTGCCAAATGAAGAGAGCTTTTGGATTGGAGGAGATTGGATGATGAGGTCCTCGTATGACTTGGTGGCTTTTGGTGGAAAGATCTGTAATGTTTATTGGTTTTGTGTTTTTAAATCCCCATTAGGTCACAGTAAGGCGGTACGAGACATTTGCTACAACAACGATGGGACTAAGTTCATGAGCGCTGCCTACGACCGCTACCTAAAGCTCTGGGACACAGAAACAGGTAGGTCCCCACCGTTCATCTAGTATTTAGGTTTAGGCGTCTCCTGTTCCGATCATCCAAAACAAACGATGGCTCTGAAATCCCTGTTTTTCCATGTGGTCTAAATAGCATACACTGGTCTCGAGCATCAAAGCCTTAATTGTCGCATGACATAAAACATGGAAGTATGTATGTGATAAGCAGCAGCAGGGATGCCAGCTAATAGGCTTTGTTAATTTGTCGGGAAATGTGGTCTAAATGTATATAATTCTGTTGCGCTACGCATAAAATCACAACTAGAATATCCATGGTATGGAAGTAGTTCACGTCCCCGGTACTGGATACTAGCAGATGGATTGAACTGTTGTAATTGTCACTCAGTGAGAAGCCCCTCCTCCACCCTTAATTAGCATAGTCAAACCATTTGTGTTTGGCCTGGTTATCTCATGTCCATGTTATCCACGTATGCCCAGTGTTTATCTAGCCGAGACATGGTGTTGTGTCCTTACTGGACATCCATTTTGTTTCCCTCAATCTTGGTCCTTGAGATGTGCCTCTCCAGCAGGGGGCAGTAGAGAGCTTAATGTGCCACTTGTTGCTGGCAGCATCAACTACAGGCATGCCACTTAATATCTGTGGCAGGTGAACCCTTGCTCTTTAAAGACAGCGCTTGGCTTTGACTCACCGCTCAAACGACTCGAGTGCAGCTTCAGTTTGTTTGCGCTGTTTCTTCTTTCTGTTGTCAAAAGCCCTGTGGATTGTTTGTTCTGGAGCTCCGATCTCTCAATGCGCTTGCCCCCCTGCCACAGGCCAGTGCATCTCGCGCTTCACCAACAGGAAGGTGCCGTACTGCGTCAAGTTCAACCCGGATGAGGACAAACAGAATCTCTTCGTGGCCGGCATGTCAGATAAGAAGATTGTGCAGGTAAAGGCTTTTGCTTATTTCCTATCCGTTTTCCATTTCGTTCATTTTATCTGTGACGCCTCGTGGATCACTGACAAATTCAGCAAAGCCAGATGAAAGCACACACAGCCTTCGACTAGGAACACACGACCACCTTTCTTCCCCCAGGACTATAAGATACGGTCCTTCCTCTCACTGTGTGTGTGTGTGTGTCTCGACGGGTCTAGGGCAAAATTATTAATCACTGCATTGTTTTTGTATCTCAGGGGAAAAGCAGATCTATCATCAAAATGGCAAATCCATATCTAGTCTATTACACAAGTGAACCCCTCTGGGGCCTTATTCAGATGAGATGTAATCAGGAGATTGGGGAGGCTTGCGGTGAGGATTTATCGACAGCTAGGTCGTTCTGGTCAAAATACGTAAACAAAACGTTGGAGTTGAATATCGTCTGTTGCTGTTTAAACACTGAGACCAGGATTGCAGTTTTATCATTCTGCTCTATAATACGGAGAAACGGCTAGGATTTCAGACAAGGAATCGCCGTCACGGTTGCAATCTGGGGATCATCAATAAAAAGGGATGACTCAGGCACTCGGATGAGAAACCCGTCTCATTATTATTTGTATCAGAAGTACCCGATTTCTTTCTTTTGGTCTCGCTTTGATTTTGCATTACTTTACGCTCTCTCTCTCTCTCTCTCTCTCTCTCTCCCAGTGGGACATCAGGACGGGCGAGGTGGTGCAGGAGTACGACCGCCACCTGGGCGCCGTCAACACCATCACCTTCGTGGACGAGAACCGACGCTTCGTCAGCACATCGGACGACAAGAGTCTCCGCGTGTGGGAGTGGTGAGTGTGTTTATCGGTCGGAATATCGTGTCTTAGCATGAACGCCGCCTGTGGTTTTAAGAGGAGGAAGACACGGGTCATCAAAGTCTGTTTACATCCCGCAGTGATTTCTGGCAATGTTAAAATCCCTGGGTTAGTCATTGCAGGGCGAGCTGCCTGTGTGCAAGCATTCGACTGTTGCATTGAGTGCGCGGGAGACGTGGACGTCTGTGTTGAAATTGCACACACGTTCGGGCCAGTGTTCTCTGAAACATCAAGGAAAATAGCCTTGGTGGCGCATGAGCGATCGATAACCCAGCCATTGCACCTCTCATGTTAGTGGTCCGTCGGTCGCTTGACTTGGGTTCTCCACGTCCCTACATCGAGTGACACAGGATCAGTCGACAAACCATGCAGGATTTTCTCACGGCTTTCTTCTCTTGAGGCGAGCCCATTGGTTGGCACCGCAGCGTCCTTTACAGGCAGGTCACACGCAGCACGTCCACAAACACCCAGCTGACCTTTGACACGTGCACCACCACCCATCCCTCGCCCTGCCCAGTGTGCTCGTCCAGCCGTGCTGGTGATCTGCTCCCGATTCATGGCCTGCTCTCTCCGTTTGACCCCTGCTCGTGTCCTTGTTCTCGCCCATCATCCACGGTGTGCAATGACGTTGTTCTAGCATTCACCCCGTGTGAGCCCCTCACCTCGGCCCATAAATAATTTGATTAAGTGGAAAGAGCCCCTGCAACACAAAGGCACACATTAAATCACCAGAAGAGGCCGAGGATAGAACAAGTAAAATCAAAGGGCATCTCTTGTTTTTCTATGCAACCGACAACACCACCACCACCAACCAGCCGGGAATTGCTAACACAAATAATGTTACCTTTTATTGGTTTACTGACAATGTAATTGTTCTCTATACGAACGTCATCATTTTGAACCGATGAATCATGTTGAGGGGGGCAGCTCATCAGAAGCAGCGAGACCACCGCATAAATATGCCGGGAGGTTCCCATGGCGATAAACAAACCTCTGCTGTGAGAGCAGCATGAGGCCATAACCAGAGTCCTTGATGTCTGGAATAGGAGTAGAGGAAGGCAGTATATAAGGATCTTTTTCTCATTACTTTGGAATGAGCCGACTTATATCTAAATGGGGAGTGAGTCCTCTTCCAAGGAGGCCGTCATTCTGCCCTGCCATAAAAAGTAGCATTTCTACATAACATTTTACGTCGTGTTAGGTTTGTTTTTACTGCCTGACCAATACTTTTTATACCGCTTTTGGGGCCGACGGAGATGCCGATATTGGGGAGTAAAGGTTTACCGACATCGATATATCGACCGATATTCCAAATATAGATATATTGGCCTTTATTTGAGAAATATCTTGGGGTTGGGGGCAGCTCCTTGGGATTTGCTGCTTTCCCCTCCAGCAATGCTTCGGACCACAGCAGCAAACAGCCCACCAATAATCTAGCTGGCAGTAGTTTTTAGTTACGTTGTAAATAACGTGTAGAAACGTCAATGAGCGATGTTGTGCATGCAATGCGCCAACCGTCTTTACGGTTATACTATGTATCCAAGTAGCCTTACCCTCCCTCGGATGCGGACATCCAAATGAACCGCTGGCCAGATGGAGCTCCACACTGCCACACGCACAACGTGGCGTTATATATATAAGTGGCCTAGAAGCTTATCCCTCTCTAGGACATGCCTAATATAGCCTAGGAGGATGAGCTTATGCTCCATCCTTGCCCCCAAATATTCAATGTATTTAGAGGATTCTATTATAACAGAGTTCCACTTTTTAATCCCAGTGTAAAAGTAGTGTAGCCAATGGAAGTTTGTGAGGGAGGGAGAAGTGGGTGTGCATCGTTTCCCTGGTTGAGAACTAAAAGTAGGCTAGCACTCTTCATCTGGACACCCTTATAATATCCAAATCAACCTATGTACAAAGATAGATTATAGATTGTGAGTGGTGAAACTCATTTTTTCGCAGGCTAGAGCCTTCAAATCTGAGATTGGTGGGATAAAATTAAGTGGGTTTTTTTTCCCCCAGAATAACTGATATCTACTGGCACCTTGCACAATACAGACCCGTACAGGTGACCGCAGGGCAAAGTGCAGCCTTGAAGGGCGATGCCATCCATGCACCAAGTCCTTTAGCCACCTCTGTACTTCTTCATGCATCACGATGATGTTCTGGACACCCGAACAACGACCTTGAAGACCCTGTCGACCTTGTAGCCCCTTTGACCTGCTTCACATTCTAAAAACAGGTGGCTCGCATTCGATGCATCATGTGTGTGTAAACGTCACTTTATATAGTGCCGGGTTATCTTTAGCCAGCCACCGAAGCGTGAGTTCTCTCTCCCGGGACAAAAAAATGGGGAAGAGTTAATGGCCGGAACGGTAACGGGCCAAACACGGGATCAATAAATGATTAGATCCCAGGCATCCTCCGATCCCCTCCAACTTCATCATTTATTAGATGTCACACAGAGGGTACATCCATGGACATAGCTCGGGCGCAATCACAGTCGGTTTTCTGAAACAAGAAGGGGAGGGGGGGGGGAGCTTATGGTGTGTACACGCACACTTTTAAGTGTGTGTATTTATGTGGATGTGCTCTTAAGTTGCCTTGTAAGACGCGGGGCGTTTTTCTCTCGTGTCTCGACTGGTGGTGGGTGGTTATTTGAAAGACCGGGGCAGATTAGCGTTGCTTTTCATTACGTTCTGACTTCTTTTCCTGTGTAGGGACATCCCCGTGGACTTCAAGTACATCGCCGAGCCCAGCATGCACTCCATGCCAGCTGTCACACTCTCTCCCAACGGTAAGTGCTTCTGGCACAGATGGGGAGGGGGTAACGACGTCATTTTTTAAGCAGGGACGGTACGATGAACCCTCGATAAACCTCGTCACAGATACGAGAAGATGATCGAGGCCTCACGTCACTGCGTTCATCTTCCCGGGGAACATTCCCGCATCCATCCCAGAGGGGGATTCCCCTTGGGGAACGTGGTGTGCATAATGCAGCCGGTTCCCGTCGGAGCACCCTCATCCTAAATGTCAACCCAGCACCCCCTTTGCATCAAACCGATTCCCAACATACAGATCCTCACTCATGCGACTTAAATCAAAGTTTTATTTTCAAACTTCTGATATTCTGATAATGACATTTGCAAATGTTGGCCTTTTTTTTTCCTTTTTATATCTGTCGGCGGTTATTCAAATGTCATTCCCTGTACACACACTTCCCCGGCACCCCCTCCATAAAATCTATTTTCCTACACACCCCCTCTCGGAGCACATTCCGAATTTCCCTCGGGTTCCTTTACCAGAAGTGCAGCGATTTGGCGAAGCTGCCTTTTCTGTCTTCTCCGAGGCACACCGTGTCGCCGCGCGGTGACTTTGATGCCAGAGTCGTGCCGGCAGACGCGGCACTCGGCAGAGTGGATTTCCAGTGAGCGATCACTGATCAAAACCTCCTCCACCCCATTTTCCCCAAATTGCCTCCTTCTTATCCTGCTAATGGCCCTGGAGTGAAGTGTAAATGCCTCCTGGGTGCTGTGGGGTGCTGTGAACTGTCTGGATTTTGCGCGGTGCACACACACACCCTTAGCCACCTGTCGTTGCCCGGCCATCTGCGTTCAGCCGTGATCATTGCATATCCGATTTTTAAAACTTCACCGCTCATAGTGATCGGCCATTGGCTCCCTTCGATAAATTCCTTTTATATACGGTTCACTTTAGGGCAATCGTCCATTAAAAACGGATATACGTCTGATGTAGTTACTAGACTACAGGCTGCATGCTTTTTATTGGCGGGACAGAAGAACACAAGAAAGGGGGATGAGAGTATAATGACAAGGCATTAGCCTGATAATCATCCTCAACTTGCTTCTTAATTAATCCTGAATTTCGCAACGTTTAAAAGAAACTGTCAGGGATAGAGGGGAGGGAACCAGGCAAATGTTGTGCAGGTCAGAGTCCAACCTGGGTTAGGACAAGATATATTGCCTAGCCTACATTGTGAGCGCGTTAGTGGGTTGAGCCCTTGAATACCATGTCTAAATATAATCTAAATAGACTACGCTGAAACTCATTTCACAACAATCATACCAGCTGTTGTCGTTCAGTTCTAAAACATTGTTGATTCAGATGAGATGAGGGCATTCACCCCGCAAGGGAAAGTCGGATGGTACCGTGGCCAATAATGTAATGAAGGCCAGACAAAACATGGTGTTATCGTAATGTTTATTTTATACTGGATACTGTTATTGGTAAAAAGCTGTTTCTTTGTCCGACACATTGAGCCCTTGCACTTAAATACTGTGGATACACGAAAAGGACTACAATTGTAGTTCCTCATTGGGTTTTATGCTGTAGTTTGACATCATCCGGGAGGATCCTTAAACCTCCGCCGTCTCTCCCTCTCTCCTCCTCCAGGTAAATGGCTGGCGTGCCAGTCCATGGACAATCAGATCCTGATCTTTGGGGCCCAGAACCGCTTCCGCCTGAACAAGAAGAAGATTTTCAAGGGCCACATGGTGGCCGGCTACGCCTGTCAGGTGGACTTCTCCCCCGACATGAGGTGAGGCCGCTCTCTGCTCCGTCAGATGTGGGGATGTGAGACCTCTGTTTGAGTGTGAGGCCTCTGTTTGAATGTGAGACCTCTATTCGAGTGGGAGACCTCTGTTTGAGTGGGAGACCTCTATTCGAGTGGGAGACCTCTATTCGAGTGTGAGACCACTGTTCGAGTGTGCGACCTCTGTTTGAGTGTGAGACCAGCTTGTGGACTGGTCCAAAAACGGAACATTCACCAGTGATCGTCATCTTGTCGCAACGGAAAGGTCTAGTTGAGGTAAAGTTATGAACCTGCCTGAGAGTGACGAACTAAAAAGTGCCATCAGAGCAGTCGGGACAGTCGTAAAGGTTTTAGGAAGGAGGACTCATTAGTGCGACGGAGGTTGTCAAACGTTGTCCAAATGCACGTCACTCACGCCTCAGGAAGGGAGCCCAGCTTACAGAAAACGACCTCTCTGGCAAAGGGTTTTCAGACAGACGGAGCAGACTTCAAAGATGGAGAATTTCCCCATTTTTTTAATTCTTTGCATGAACTGAAAAAGGTTATTAAGGGTTTACCAACCTTGAAAAATAGAAAAAAATGTATTAAGAGTGACAGTCCATGCTAAACAGGGAAGGCATTTTCAGATCGTATCCCAAGCAGTCTAATAAAATGACATGTATCCTGTCGTGGTGTTGCCAATGCAGAGAGCTTAATGCTGCAGCCCCATGTCATGCCCGCAGTTGGCCCATATCCGCCCCTGCAATGGTTCTACCACACATTTGTCTTAGTCGTCAAGTCGAACCCGAGCCGTTGATCTCAACGGATGACATGCTGAAACTCGGGGGAGCCAACTAGGCCAGCCAGACACCCTAAATTTAGGACAAGGCCCAATTATCCTTATCGCTCCATGCCTACCTCACCCACGTACATATCGGCAGGTAACCAACTGCTCCCCTCTGTAACCACGGCAACACGACTACAGTCACTCAAGTTCTAACCCAGTTCTCTGCCATCCCCCCCCCGCAGTTATGTGGTGTCAGGGGACGCGGACGGCAAGCTGAACATCTGGGACTGGAAGACCACCAAGCTCTACCACCGGATCAAGGCCCACGACAAGGTGTGCATCAGCGCCCTGTGGCACCCGCACGAGACCTCCAAGGTCATCACCTGCGGCTGGGACGGCCTGATCAAACTCTGGGACTAGAGGAGCAGCGGAGACCCCCGAGGTCCCCCCCCGTGTGTGTGTGTGTGTGTGTGAACGCCAGCCGCAGAGGTGCGAGCTCTAACGAGGACCCCGTGAATACGTGTGTGAAAGCCGTCCCCATCAGTGCGCGTGTGAACACGGATCCCGTCAGTGCAGGTGTGAACGCGGTCCCCGTGAGGATGGGTGTGAACGAACGCTGCTGCCCCCCCTAGTTTTTCTCTTTCCAGGAGAAGAGGGGACAGCAGGCAGAAGCAGGGCTGGTATCCAGTCTGATCATAGAAGTGTATTTTTGTATCGCGTCGTGTTCATGCTTCTTATTAAACACACAGCGTCTACATTAAAATTATGAACTGATTTCGCTTTTATTTGCCGATGTACTCTACTGTTTAATGGAAGATGTAATACTTTTTTTTTGTATGTGTTCCTGGACATTGGTTATAATAAACATTTTGTACAGTTTATTGGCCTCCAATTCGTTTGTGGCTATTTCTTCCTCTTAACCATGAAAGCTGCTTAATAGCCTTCCCAAAGAAAATAAAGAAAAAACCCTTTTCGTTCTCTTTGAACTGCTGTAAATTATTAGCATAACAATGATAATGGACTGGGAAATTATTCCTACGTTGTCAATCTAGTGGAGTATTTTCTAATAAATTCTGGTGACTCATGTTCTGCAATGACAGAGATTATAGATCACAAGGCCTGGCAGAGAGAGAGAGAGGGCAGATGGAATGGTGCAACTGCTTATTGGCAGCCAAAGTGACATTTCCTATTGGGTAACCAAAATGTATGATAAGCGTAGTCATCATTGAAGTACATTTTTCTGTCAGTCTTTTATTTTCTCTTTGTATAGCTGCTACAGCAGCGCAGCGTTCTATTCCAGCTCCCACTAATTTCTTGGAAGAACAATAAAAGTCAAAGCAGCCCTCACAGTATTGACAACATGCTCTCATCCGGTCTGTTCTCACTGCAAAAGGCGGTCCCAGATCTTTCCTCAATTCGGATATCTATGTTAACGACATCCTGCACTTGATAGCGCTACAGGAACCGTTCAGGTACCTCCATTACCCGGTCCGTGTTCCGTGCAGTTTATACTGACAGCCCTCAACCACCTTAACGTGATGACAAACAAATACGGCTCCTTTTCTTTCTGGGCACAAAGCCTGCTGGTGTGGTCTCGATGCCTGCTTGGTGGTGCTGCGTTCAGCCCACACACCGTCTAGGACTGTTGCTGTGGTTGGTTGCAGGTGAGCCGATGCAGTCAAGGGAATGAATACGAACAAGGGAGTACGACACCGCTGAGGTCATTGCAGGCCCATAGACATATAGGAGAAGGTGGGATGGGAATCGCTGCAAGACTTAAACCTCATGGGTGAGTAAGACTCGGGTTAATATCTGGAGAAACCTTTTATCTCACTTTACTTTTTCCCTTTTGTCCTCTGGAGTACCTCCAACTTCCAACAAACAACGTGTGTTTTGGCTCAGTATTCCTCACGGTTTCCACTGGGTGTTCACGAAGCCCAGGGTGTAAGTGCTGCTGGCGTTCAGCACGTTCTTGTGCAGGAAGACGTGCGGCTTGGCCGGGTCGCTGTGGCAACGGAAGAGGCGGAAGCTGGCCCGGTGCAGCTCCTGGAGCAGGCTGAACCAGTAGCGCACCACGGCAGGGTCGTGGCCGCCCACCTCGAAGCCCGCCCAGTGGAGGTGGACCTCCAGCAGCAGCTGGCCCACCTGGTCCAGGACGCCCTCCAGGACCAGGTTCTCCAGGATCTTCCACTCGGCGCTCTCCATGTCCGCCTTCAGCACGTCCACCTGTCGGGGGGGGGGGGGGGGGGGGGGGGAGAGAGAGAGAGAGAGAGAGAGAGAGAGAGGGAGAGAGTGAGAGAGAGAGAGAGAGAGAGAGAGGGAGGGAGAGAGAGAGAGAGAGAGAGGGGGAGAGAGAGAGGCTGTGGATTGGTGTCAGGAGAATCCTTCTGCGTCGGAAAGTCGAATGCCAAAATTAAAAACAAAAATTTAGTCGACGGTGGAGAAGGAAATTGTTGCCGATTCATCCATTTTTGATGCATCCACGCGTTGCGTTTACTGAACACTGCAGTTACAGCAGATAGCTTCAGTAATGAGCAACACTTTCAGATAAAAAGCGGTATCCTTGCATCCAAAGTGATAAAACACACGCGGGAAACATACAGATCCCCCGAGTGTGTAAGTACCCGGAATTGTGTAGGTTAATAAAAACAAGCTGGCTGAACCGTCCAACGCTAGCTAAGTGTAGAGAGCAAGACGGTCTATTAGAGACCCCTGTGAGGAGGCCGGGGCTCCAGCTGGTTCCTCAGCAGGCAGCTCGTCTAGGGCCTGTGCTCAGCGGGCCTCGGGCGTGGCCTGCCCTTTAGATCTGCCGGCATGCACTCGGAACGTTATCCCTCCTTGGCTTCCGTGCATTAAGTGCACTGGCTTTAAGTGGCTCCTCAGCGGAAGCATTTGAGACGCGTTTTAGACGAGGATGGTGTTCAGCGTTCCTTTTTCAGCGGGCGAGACGACAGCAAAACGACAACGAAAGTGAAGGCTGTAGCATGAAGGACAATAGTGTTTGTGTTGTACTGATCAGTCTCATGGCACGTGTCCTTCAGAAAAGGAGGCCGTTTCTGAATGCTCACATTTATCCCCATTAGGAGAAGAAAATGCGTCTCCAATATCAAAGGCGCCACCAAAATCCCTCTGCTCATTTGCACGACAACACAAAACGAAAACTCTTGAGAAACGGGCATCCCTAAGAGATTTGTTCCTACCCTTCTTGGATCTGTTAGTCCCTATGGGCCCAACCCCCCCCCCCCCCCCCCCCCCACCACCTCCACCACCAGCAAGGATGGACCCTTAATTGGCCAGACACCTCAAAATGGAAAGTAGATGTGCCATCGTCAAGAAACCGGCTGTGAAGAGTGTTTGCTGTGTCCGTGTTCCTTTCAATGTGTGTGTGTGTGTGTGTGTGTCTGTCTGTGTCTGTGTGTGTGTATGTTTGACTGCATGCATCTGTATCTATGTACGTGTGTTGTTTGCATACATGTTATTTCCGATTTGTTCAAGCGTTCATTCCTGCAGTGTGTGTGTGTGTGTGTGTGTGTGTGTGTGTGTGTGTGTGTGTGTGTGTGTGTGTGTGTGTGTGTGTGTGTGTTGGAAGGTTTATTTGGATCAACCAGCTACCCTAGCCTTATCCTGTATGACACGTGTCAGGCCCCTACCTCGTTGACAGAGGACTTGACATAAATTGCCTTTATGGCTCAATGATCTCCGATCCAACGTCACCGCTCTCCTTTGCAGAAGTGGTGAGGCTGACAGGCTCAGCCTGGTGTGAATGAAGTGCTCTAACTTTGCTACTGAGACGGCTGCAGTTCATCACCGTGTGTAGTCTTCCATGTAAAGTATTCCTGAGATGCATGCTTCGAGAGGGCACACGGTGTAAAGGGGTTTCTAGGATGCCAGTTTGACGTTGATCATCCCTTTGAACGGTAAGGGGTGATCAGCGTCAGCCACGGCTGGCAAGGACCTTATCTGTCACTTTATAGAACAATGCTCGTTGTTGTTTGTTGTGAATGAAACACATCTGCACTACAGCCCTCCACGTTTTTCTCAAGCTGTTGCCTATATTTTCCACTGGTCTGAACTGATTGATTGCGCTGTGGCTATGGTGACTCCCAGCCAAAAGGTACTGCGTACAATCCCCCATATCTGCAGCCTCACCTGTTAGGTCCCCCTGAGCAAGATGCCTCGTCCTCACCTGACCCGAATGACGTGTATCCTATCCCACTGTGAGACGCTTTGGATAAAAAATATGATTTCAAATGTCCACATTCCTTCTCTTTAATGGCTTGTATCTTGAGTGGCTTTTAGTGGAAGCATCGCTGTAATAGCAAAAGGTTGTCCATTTTAAATGGTGGGTTGGCACTGTCTCATTACTTAGGATACATGCAATCAATTCATAGCTCATTTAGATGCTTAATCTGTGGTTTTTGTGGAGTCCTTGAGAGATAAACACACATCGTATTAATTGCACTCAGCCAGACGCCAGGGTTCCTGGCACCACATTCATAAAGCGATTAGAAAACCGACCATATTTTTCTTTAATTGCGCATAAATGCATATTGCAGCAGTGAAAACAAACCGCATTAAGTGCTCCTTAGTGTCTGATACACCAGACATTGTAGGGTAGTGTGAGCTTTAATTAGGAAGCAGCTGCAAGGGGACAGGTGGAACACTCCCCGAGAGAGCTACTGATTGTAATAAACAATATTGAATTACGCATATTTACGACACCCTCGACACAAGTGTTTATTGGTTGTAATTCTTCCGTTGTCTATTCAGTACATCAGCGTTTGATAGTAAACACTCTTCCCGGTGTGAAGGTTTATCTCCCCATACTCGACCACTACTTTCCTCACCCCCGCCAATTTCGCTTCAAGCACTGGGAAAGAAGCCATCTGCAAGCTTTTCATTCATAACCCAAAAGGCATAAAAACGCAGATGCATATTCCGTTTTTTGTTATTTTATAGTGCATTGATTTCCTGCCTGCTCCTTTTATCCTCCTCCCACAGAGGAGGGGGGGGGGTGTGGGAGGCGGGGGAGTCACCGGGGGACTGGGAACCACAGCAGCCAAATGTACCACCAGCGGGAGAATGTGTAGCGCAATTAGAAGCTGTTTGCACAGGCGGACGGGTCCGTGCATGGAAAGCAGGTGGGTCCGCTGACTTAGGCAAACACAGATCGATATTCCTGTCCTGCTCCTCACACGCATGCGCGCAGGTCTTTCTTCATGTCTCCGTTCAAACACGTTTTTTTACCCTCATTTCCTCCCCAGATTGTCTGCATGAATATTAACGCAGCGGTTGGCAGGTTGGTATTTGCTTCTGTATTCATCATTACCCTGGGAGTAGAAACGAACCAGCCAGGGCTTATGAGTGGTGCACTTACAGCACACGCCATGCCAATCACCGAGCCCGCGTGCGCCGCTCAAGAGGCCCGTCGCAAATGTTGCACTGATTAGACATATTGCTCATGAATAAAAGAGTCAAGAGGAACACAACTTTGATTTAATACAATTAATAAAAAAAAAAGAAATATGTATAAGCCTGGGCATGGAGTCTGGCGTCGAGTGGTAAAGTGTGAGAAGGCTATAAGGGTGCACTCTCACTAGGCCATCTGGCCGTGGCCGTTTTCACACCTAACCGTGCTCAAATCTGCCAGTGTGAGTGTGGCCAGTCTGGCCAGGCCAGGCCAATTTGGCCACTTGGGAGAGGTGTGCTGCTACGGTACGGGCCGCTACGGTACAGATGCTAATGAGCCGACACACGCACACGCACGGCTACGCAACCTGAGCTGGATGACGTATAGTCCATGCGACGACCATGGACATAATAAAGGCGACGAGCCTTCTTTCCCATTAAATGTAAACATATATCCAAATAAGCAACAGACTCAGCAAAGTGCGAACTGTGTTCTCTGTGTTGTTGTCCATTGTTGTTAGAACTCTGACTGGTGGCAGACTTTATTATGGTCCATGCAGCGGACGCTTGGTGATGACGTTTACGACGTGATGACGTATGTACAAGAGCCTACCGTGGCCACTGGCCAGGCCACAGTTGCGACGGCCAGGTGGCCTAGTGTGAGTGCAGGCCAGAGAACAATGGGGCCATTTGAGCATGGTTAGGTGTGAAAACGGCCAACGGCCACGGCCAGATGGCCTAGTGTGAGTGCACCAAGTCATGAATCAGTGGAGGTTATTATGAATGAGGGCGTTGAGGGGGGAAAGAAGAAGCCATTCGTTTGGAAGATCTGGTAAATATACTGTATTTTTGACCGAGGTCCATTCAAGAGAGATTTAACCCTAAGAAAAAAAAAAAAATATCCAAGCCTTTTGTTTGAGCAGTTTAGCTTATTTGTGGCAAGTGTCTGACCTTGAATTGTCAATAAACCTCTTCCAATGTGTACAACGTCCTCTCAATCCATATCTATGCTTATTAGCATGCATGCTATTCATCTACAGATTGTGTGTGTGTGAGCATGGGTGTTTGCACGCAAACAAGGCGTGTGAAAGTGAGTTTGTGTTTGTGTGTTTGTGTGTGTGTGTGTGTGTGTGTGTGTGTGTGTGTGTGTGTTTGTGTGTGTGTCTGTGCCTGTGTGTGTGTGTGTCTGTCTGTCTATGTGTGTGTAGTTTCATGCGCATTCCCATTGTGCAAATATGTGGGTATGATCATCTCCATAGATGCCTATCTAATGAGGAGGAACGCAGTCTCTGAGGGCCTTTATCAGGGCAACAATCCAGCATAATGATGCGTCCAGAAGCAACGCTGATGTGCTTTAGGAGTGTTGGCCTCGCCTCAATGCCAGAGAGAACACGCTGTAGCAGAGGAGCCAGTGATTAATTGCCGGGGTTACAATGGTTTCAGGAGGGATTCTCGGAAGAATGTTCTGAGAATCCTTCTGAAAGGAGAGATGTAAAGTACGAGAGCTAGAATAAAGATAATCCACCCACGCATTGGCGCCGATTACGGGGGGGCGGGGGGGACATGTCCCCCCCATTATTTGAAATACGAATTTTGTCCCCGGTCCCACGGTTGAACGCTGATTGGCTGTTACGTTACACATGTCACTCAGTGGCCACGCTGTTGAACGCTGATTGGCTGTCATCACGCGAAATTCGTGTCAAAGTTGAAATATTTCAACTCGAGCGAATTTGTCGCGCCACAAATCCTCGTGAACGCGCTCGCCTGTGAACGGCGAAAGTGTGGCGCGACAAATCAAAAAAAATCAAAAAAAATCGCCCGATACGCGTCTATACGTTCGTATGGGATCTTGTTGCCTCGTCGCGTTTGGTGTGAACACACTAGAGAAGTTTCAAGATAGACAGCCAAAATTGACATTTTTATTCAGAAAATAGCCGGTCCTTTTGCTTCCTGTAAAAGGCATGTTTGTGACACGATATGGATACATCATCTAGCCTGCATGCCATGTGGAGGGCCACATAAGGTAAGAAATTGGTTTACGTAAACGTTGCTGCTGGTTCTGTTTGCTCCTCATGCTGGTGCAACTGGAACCTGATTCTGGTTGGTGCTCCAGCTAGTATGCATTGTATAGATTGCAGCTAGTAGCAGCTACACACGGTGCGATTGCTATGCCAATGTGGTTATAGTTGTTTTGTCTGATTGAGATATGTGACGACTTGGAGCCTGGTAGGCCTATCCGGACATAAATATGTTCTCGCATAACCTGTGTGATTATCCTAAACTGTAAGGGATTTTATTTGCGGGCAATTTGCTTATGTTGTTGCAACGAGTGAAGTCTACATTGGTCCTTCGCAAGTGTTTACTGGTGGTCAGGATTTGGCAGATGCAATTCTCCTCCGGGCGCTTTCTTTTTTCTTCTTTTTTTTTTTTTAATGCAGCATCACATATGCTACCAGCAGCCCTTGCTCGTCTTCAAAAGGCTGATGCTCAGTACCTCGTTTCATTTTCTTACCCCCTTTACAGTCTGGCATTGTTTGTCTGGTAAACTTTTTTGATGTCAAGATAAGTGTTAAATTGCCAACACTGTTCTTTGTCCTGTGTGTATTAGTATTACTTATCCCGAGCCAATACCCTGGTGTTTCCAACGCCGTTTTGCAAAACAAGCCAAAACACAAACTGTGTATTCAACTTATTGTTCGAATAGGATTTTTAACACCTGACTATACACTGAGCATATTGTAATGCAGCGTTGAATGGATGAATAGCTTACATAAGGGTACCCAGCACTTTTCAAACCACACTCAAACTTATGGTTATTGTCCCCACCACTTCTAAAAACAAACTGACGCCCTTGCACCCACGTCTGCATTCATAACCTTTGTAACTCCTGGAAGTCTGACTGAGCTAACATTGGGACTTGAGGTCCTCAGGTGTCTTATTTCCTGTCTCCTAACCTGCATATGATATCGGAAACGTACTAATTCCAACCCTTAAACTCCATTATCCAATTAACGCTAACTCAAATCACCTGCAGCCCGGACATTTGCGTTCACGCGCACAGCCCCTCAGAGGTCTGAGTCAGCCCCTCCAGAGTTTACCCGGGTGGGCCCATAGTGCAAAGCCAGTGGGTGGGTCGCTGGCGTCTGATACGGCTCATTTCCAGCTGTGTGCAGACAAACCCCCTTTAGGACAAGACTAACCTGCCGTGTTTGAAAACGCAAAATAAAAATAAAGTACTTAAAAAGTGCTACAAATTCAAGATAAGGCGTGTGATGATATCCACCTCTCTGTGTCCAAAGTCGTTGAGGACGGCGGCCAGTTTCTTGGTGCTGGCGTGCTTGTGGCGCTGGGCCCGCGCGGCCTGGGGGGGGTCCCTCCAGTCCACGGAGAGGCGGTGCAGCCACAGACGGGGCTGCTGCTGGCGGTGGGGCTGCTTCAGGCTGGGGTCGAAGCAGTGGACCTCACAGCCCGCCTGGGCCAGGAAGCCCTCCAGGGCCCGCTCCTCCATACCCAGTCTGCAGCACACGCACAGACACGTACACGTACACGTACACGTACACACACACACACACACACAGACACACACACAGACACGTACACACACACAGACACACACACACACAGATATACACGCACACACACACAGACACGTACACACACGCACACACACACACACACACAGACGTACACACGCACACACACACACACAGACACACACGCATACACACACACACACGCCCAAATAATTAAATATCATGAATCAAATACATGCCTTTGCACAAATGCCCATTCACATAGACACACTTGAGTACACATTCACACACACACACACACACACACACACATTCACACACACACACACACACACACACACACACACACACACACACACACACACACACACACACACACACGCACACACAGGCACACGCATATTCACAAACGCACACAAAACAGAAAGGGGTTAGAGGGGGCGTGTAGAAGTATGCCGGTTGTACGAAAGATGGATGAATTGAGTGGATCCATTAGTGAAATTGCAGAGAAAAAAGTGGAATGGCTTCTTGTGTAGGATCAATAAAGTTAAAGGGACTTTGAATGAGGTTGTGTAATCACGACTCCATCTTGGCTTTCAAAGCTCAGTGCGTAATTCAAAAATATGGTCTGAGGTAGGGGGAAATGGGCCCCATTTGAGGTAGGTGGGAGCTTTGTTTTCATCCGTGAGAAAGGTTAATGTAGTTTTTCTCTCTTAAGGCCTGCTTATCTGCTCTTTGATAAAGCTTTGGGTAAATGTAGCCAGACAGACTCTCCCTGTCTCCCACCATCACTCTCTTCCTCTGTCCCCCTTGCATTTGCTTTCTAACGCGCACACACACGCACAAACACACTCACACACACACACACACACACACACACACAGACACACACACACACACACTTATCGCCCACATACCACACACACACACGCACACACACACACACGCACACGCACACAAACACACACTACAAGCACATATGACCCACACATCCACACACAGCACACACACACACACACACACACACACACACACACACACACACACACACACACACGTCCACACACACAACATGTAGAGTCCACATCCACTGCTTGTTTTGTGTCTTTCATTTCCTCTTCTTTTGATCGGCTGCCCAAAACTGATTGCCGTCCCCCTTATATGGGTGATGCTTTGTAGATTAATAAACAAAAATAAAAAATTGGTAAAAAGGACTGGACTGGTTATAATGTAGGACACGGAGCAGGTCAAATAATGCAGAGGGATAATGATAATTACAAATGAGATAATTTCTTTATTTTATGGATAACCCATACTTAAATGATGCTAATCACAGTCTAGTTTCAGAATACAGTCCTAATCTAGGATATTATACGATACCAAACACATAACACCAGAAACAATGCAATATTGCCTTCAATCACGTTAATGTCACGGCTGATTACACTTTAAACTGCCAACACAATTGGCCACAATTGTGATTATTCAGGTAGCATTTCCCCAGATATAAAGTTATGCGTGTTTGCATGTTTTGACTTTGTGCTCCAGATAAGAGCGTGGTGCAGAGTGCAGACAGGGCGATCAGTTTTTTGCAGACGATGACTTTTTGGCACGACAACCCCCATCCCCTCTCCAGCTCACTCTCTGCACTCCCTGGCGTCTTGTTTTCCCCCAGTCCTCGCTGTGATCGCAGCGCAGGGAGTTTCCCTCCTCAATGTTCTTCCTGCGGAGAGGTGAGCCCCGACCCGAGAACGCGTCCAGGAGATGAATTGGGAAGATAAGAAATCGAGATGTCGCTTATCTTTTTCTTTTACCGTTACACAATATTGTTCCTGCCATCTTCCCCTTAGGGATTAGGGATTGATAGCGTTGGCACTCAAATAATCGGTTAATTTTTTCCCTTGTCGTCTCTTTCACTACAGATGTTCGCGTCTACGGCTGAGCAAAAGCCAATGGGGATTTGTATAATTCGGGACATCACATAACCTTCATCCTATCTTTGCGAGAATATATGCAAATGACAGAAGGAGGCGTGCGGGGAAAGGGCATGCATGAGCTGCTTTTGACGTTAATTATACGGATGCTCCATTACCTAACCATAAACTGTGTCAAGTGAAACTATGCTCCAAAAGGTAGACAAGTAGAAGAGAAAGGCCAGGTCTGAGTGTTTCTCTCTCTACCACTGCTGTCTGCCCATCCAATGTTTATTCTAATATAATATCTCTGATATCCTAATCTAACAATATCTCCCCTAGTAAAGATCTTCCCGGAGGCCGAAGTACAATGTAATTACACTATCATTATTAGCTTTTTCAGTCAAAAGCACAGGGAATTTATTGTTGAGTTGGTTGTATAATATTGCATCCGAACTAAGGAACTAATAAGCATCGTCATCTATGTGTGTGTGTATGTGAGAGTGACTGAGTTTGTATGTGGGCAAAGGCTTGAGTCTGGTTAGTTAGTCTCTCTCTCTCTCTCTCTCTCTCTCTCTCTCTCTCTCTCTCTCTCTCTCTCTCTCTCTCTCTCTCTCTCTGTGTCTGTGTGTGTGTGTGTGTGTGTGTGTGTGTGTGTGTGTGTGTGTGCATCGTTATCTCAGCAGTCTTCCCACAGCTGCTTTTTCATTATTTCCCTGCCCTCCTTTCGTCCTATCTTTTCCTCCTGGACCTGAACAGCCCAGAATCCTCTGCAGTGCAGTTATCTGCTCGTCACTCTAATTCCCCAACCACGCTTAAACCTCGGAAACAACAAAACGCAAAAAAAAAGAAAAAAGAACAACACTCAATTCAACTCATTCTGCTTAACAGGAAGCAGAGGAGGTTGAAAGCGGCTTCAAGCCTCCTCATAAGACACTAGGGTGACATTGTGTGGGGCTTTGCGGCGTGTGTGCCAGCGATAAGATGTGGGCGGTGAGGGATAACAAAGAGAAACTCATTTAGACTGACTGGGATAACAAGCCGCTACGGCTAACGCAGGTCGACGTCTCTGTGTTAATCCTTTGCTCTTAGGGTCAGTGGGTCCAGATGCAGGGTGTGCCACTCTCCTGCACATTTTTGGCATACCTGGCTTAGAATCAGCGTGGTGACAATGGGGGTGTTTGTGGGTGCATGGGTGCGTGCGTGCTTGTGTGGGTGTGTGTGTGTGTGTGTGTGTGTGTGTGTGTGTGTGTGTGTGTGTGTGTGTGTGTGTGTGTGTGTGTGTGTGTGTGTGTGTGTGTGTGTGTGTGTGTGTGTGTGTGTGTGTGTGTGTGTGTGTGTGAGAATGCGTTCCTGTGTGTGTGTGTGATTGCATTAGTGTGTGTGCATGTGTGTCTGTGTGTGAGTGCATTAGTGCATACGTGTGTGTGTGTGTGTTTGTGTTTGCATGTGTGCATGCGTGCTTGTGTTGGGATGTGTTTGTGTGTGTGAATGAGTGCGTGTGTGTGGGTGTGGGTGTTTATGTGTATGTGTTTGTGTGTGTGAATGCGATCGTGAGTGTGTGTGAGTGTGTGTGTGTGTGTGTGTGTGTGTGTGATACATTTCATTTGCATGTGGTCTAATGAGGTACGCACGGCCAGGAATCTGGGTCATAGAGGGGCCACGGGAGGAACAGTATCGGCCCCCCAAAGCAGGGTTTGATTTAGCATCACGTACACGCACACAATACACAATATCACACTTTATATATCAATATCATGCTTTTCCACGTCGTAATTGGCGATACTGTTTTTGCCGGCTTCCTGTTTTTGGACAAGACAGATTTAAGTTAAGGGTAAATTGAGGTGAGTGGGTAAGGTGAACGCATTCCAGTGCTCTCTAGAGGGGCCAGTCCCGGGTAGGGGGAAGACCAAAATGTAAATACAACTCTTGGCTGAAGTAGAAATCTGATTTCAGATTCATTATTCTTCACTGTGTTAATTGGGCCGAGCCCTTTTGGCATAAATCAAGGAGAATATGCATAATGGTGTGTTACTGTAGGCAGCCTGTACATGAGGTTTTACACACTTTTCTTCTCTCTCTCTCTCTCTCTCTCTCTCTCTCTCTCTCCCCCCTGCTGCTAAATCCCTTTGCCCGTACGTCCCACCTTATCAACACCACGGATGCAGAGACCAAGGCTACTCCCGTCCCTGGCCACCCCAACCTCCCCCTCACCCCCCTGGCCCCTGGCTGAGAGAGAACCTGCCACTCACACGGCACAGTGCTGGAACCAAGAAGGAGTGTGTGTGTGTGTGTGTGTATGCATGTGCACATGTGTGTATGTGTAGCCACCGCCTTCCACTCACCCCAGAGAATAGATCCTGCAGTGCTTGCTGTGGACCTTGTGCCACAGGCTGTAGCTCTGATCCAGACAGACGGCCCAGGCCCCCAGAGACCCCTCACCCTCATCTGCCTTCCCATTGGCCAGGGAGCCACAGGACACCTGGGCAGGACCAGATCAAAGGGAGGGAGGTCCAGAGATCAGAATGCATGAGAGAGGGGGGGAGAGAGAGAGAGAGAGAGAGAGAGAGAGAGAGAGAGAGAGAGAGAGAGAGAGAGAGAGAGAGAGAGAGAGAGAGAGAGAGAGAGAGAGAGAGAGAGAGAGAGAGAGAGAGAGAGAGAGAGAGAGAGAGAGAGAGAGAGAGAGAGACCCCTTCAAATATAATATACCTTGAGTGGGCTCAGAAAGAGTAAAACAAAAATACTGATATTACAGGGACAGGGAGCGTGCAAATGGCTGTGTCTAAAAGCATTTTGTGTGTCGTTAACAGTGTCCCGCTTGTACACTGAGCTTGTTATGATGATGCGCTGCTTTACCCTTAATGCTCACCTTATGTAAATCATTAGGATGTCTGAGGGCTGTTTGACGAAGGGCAGCGTCCAATTGGTTGGTTTATGATGGTCTGTGCCTGTAGGCACTGTGTGTGTATATGTGTGCGTGTGTGTGTCTGTGTGTGTGTGTCCGTGCGAGTGTGTGTCTGTGCATTCACACTTGTATTCCACCTGGTGTAATTCCAGTGGGGCTCTGTGGATTGAATGACGCTTTGTTTGAAATTAAGCTTATGTTTATACACTCCTGTATGGATTTATATAATCCATTTCTTTACATAGGTTCATTTCTGGTTCCGTTTACCAAAGAATAACTATTTGCTCATTGATAAACCTTCACTGTAGCAATGCCAACGTTGTCTTGAAACTTTTTGTTTTTAATGAATTAATGAATGTTAAAGGTCCCATGACATGAAAATCTCAATTTATGAGGTTTTCTAACATAAATATGAGTTCCCCTAGCCTGCCTATGGTCCCCCAGTGGCTAAAACTTGCGTTTGGTGTAAAACGAGCACTAGCTGTTCTGCTCGCCTTTGAAAAAACGGAGGCTCAAGCGCGCTGATTTGGAAATCTGTGCTCATGACGTCATGAGGAATCTCAGCTCCTCCCCTTACTCTGCCTGGCCCGCCCAGAGACGTTGGCCCGCCAATGAGACTCGACCGTGCGAGCGCCACATGTGTGTGTGTGAATACACACACTGTAACGCAAGTGTTTCTTGTCGGTTCTTTGACGTGTCTTGTATTTCCACAACGAGACTGTCGTGGGGGTTATCTAAGCCATGGTTGAGAAGGAATTGGGGGAAAGGAACTTTGGCTTTGACTCCCTCAAGAACATGAACCACGACAAGGAGGAGAAAGGGATCTTTGCCGGGCAGCGCTTATGCACCTCCGCCTCCGGCGGTGGTCCCTCAGCGGGGCTCAAGCGGGAGACATTCGCCGCCAACAATCCCTTTCTCCTCCATGTCGTGGTTCATGTTCTTGAGGGAGTCAAAGCCAAAGTTCCTTCCCCCCAATTCATTCCCAACCTTGGCTGAGATAACCCCCAATACGAGTCTCGTTGTAGAAATACCAGATACGAGAGTCCGACGTGTTATGTGCCATCACACCAACAGCAGAACGGTTATCCAAATAACAAGGAAGTGTACAACACTTGCGTTACAGTCCTGGAGCTCTATATCTAAATAATATCATATACATAGATATCTATATCATATAACATATTGTGTGCGCCTCCAGACGATATTATGAATCACAAACGACTTTGTCGGATTCTGCGACGTCTCTGGTTCTTCCACTTTCATATCAACCTGAAGTCGACTGAACCGCGCGCTGCCTGCTGCCGGCTGCCCGCTGCCGGGCGATGGTGCCTCGCGGCAACCGGCGGCATGTCGCAGTTCATGTACTTCAGCGAGTCAAATCAAAGTTCCTTTCCCCCAATTTCTTCTCAACCATGGCTCAGATAACCCCCACGACAGTCTCGTTGTGGAAATACAAGACACGTCAAAGAACCGACAAGAAACACTTGCGTTACAGTGTGTGTATTCACATTGATGTGGACGTTGAAGAACCAGGAACGTCGGAGAACCCAACGCGGTCGTTTGAGATTCATAATATCGGCTCACACAGCTTTTGGCCGTGATAATATATATTATATGATATAGATATCTGTGTAGGCTATATGATAATATTTAGATATAGAGCTCCAGGACTCCCGTGTGTTCTAGAATATTTACAGAACACGGCTAAAGGCTGTGTGCGGCTCGCCATTGCGATACATCCACTGTAAACAGAGCGCATGGTGGCTGCAAGCTGCTCAGGGCCACACCCCCACCCTCCTCCTTGACACGCCCACCGAAACAGCGCATTTGGGGGAAGCTCAATGTGCGACTGGCTCGGAGTGGCTGTTACTCTGCACCACGGCTGAATTTAGGGAACGTCTTTGAATACTGTGTTAGTTGCCCACTAATACCTATATTAAAGAATACATAAAATAGCATGTCATGGGACCTTTAATGAAATGGAATTGTATAACTCTCCCTGCTCTCCCTCCATGGCCGTGTTTCCTTGGGGTCGTGTGACATGCATGTGGAGGTCGTGGGAGATGGCTGGCTTATAAGCCATAGATATTTGGTTTTGACCATAAATGCATTGAAATGCCTCATGAAGGTCCTGTGTTTACAAACATGCCTCTTCATGATCGGTGGCCACAAAGTACGAGCATGTGATCGCACGCCACTTCAACGCATCCATTCGCTCGAACAGTCTCTTGGGCAGACGTTGTTTGGGTTGTGTCTGTTGTTACGTTATCAAAAACGGTTGGGAACCACTGCCATGTGGGTTGGGTTGTTGTTCTTCTAAAAAATGTAAACTGCATGCGGCCATTCCCAGCATCAGAGCTTTGTCTCTTAATTGATTCCATCCCTCAGGACAATGATTCAGGCTGGCTTTTATTTCAGCACTACACATACTATAAGTGGCCGATATATAAACATGCTGTACTTCAACTTAAAATATTAAACCTTCTCCCACTTTCTCAGTTGCAGAGAACAGCCTGTGGGCGTATTTCTATTATACTAGAATCATGCAGATTTTCCAAGAAAAAAGGCTAAAACTTAATGATGTATTTTTCAGAATTTTTTACTTTGTATAATTTATGTGTATCATATCCAGTCAATTCCTTTTAGTTTATATTATAACTTACATGATTGTTATTGTCTCAAATCACGGAGCTGGAGCTCAGTGAGGGATTCTGAGTAGGCTGTAATTCTGCTCCCGGCCAAAGGGGTCAGTTATGAGAAGGAATCTCTGACTCTTACACGTAGCTTTTTCAAGGGCCATTATATAAGAGGATGCCGACTTGAACAACCAGCATGCCAATTGTTGGGTTTTGTTCCTACAACATTAAAATCTGAAAAGCCCCAGCGATGTCCCCCCTTGACGGCTGTCAGTCCCCTTCATGGCATTCTGCAGCTTGGCCTAATATAGCTTGGCTGCCAGTAGGCATACTGTTAAAATGCCAGTGAACCCCAAATCGTGTTTTTGTCTTGTTTTTAACATTTAATTTGGGTCATTTAGTCATATTTAATAAAATAATACTGCGATTTAGAATAAGAATTTGCTCAGAGAGGGTTAAGCTTCACGAGCATTTATAGCACAGTGTGAGTGCACTTTATAAACAACGTCGTCCACTCTTACTCAACGACGCATACTTGCAACTATAAAAAAGTATCACAAAGTTGTCATGGGCTGTAACCACGGGGATTACACCTCCCCTCTCCTAGAACTATCAGCCCAAAACCCATTTTTTTCTAATCTCACAGCTCTAATTCAAACTGAAACTGGAGGTTCATTGAGGGTTTAACGGTGGAGCGAGCTAAAGAGAGGGAGCCACAGTCAACGGGGGAACCGCGGGACAGAGGGAGACCTGTTTGTCGACGGCGTTACTGACGTTATGCGATTAATCAGATCCCGGTCGGCCGGTTGGTTATGGAGGCCACGCCGCGTTAACCAAAAGGCTATAGATCAGTGGTCTCCACACAGGAGTGAGATAATGAGTGTATGTTGGGCTGGTAGGGGCCGGGGATGCGTTGGGGAATGCGTGTGACCCATATCTTTTCTTTGAGATCTGATGATTTCTTTAACCCCCAAATCACATCTCTGATTGTGGTGTCAAGGCGACCCGAGACGGGGGGACCACCAGAATCAAACGACAATCAAACGGATGAAAGATCTCACACTTTGTCGTTTCCATGGCAACTAAAGGGCGCTTTCTGTGAAAGTGCCATTGTTAATGCGTTAGAGCCTAAGGCGCTCGCCAACATACAACCGACCTCGTACAATGAACAGCTCCTTCTCTGGACCGTTTGCGGCCCCTTCACTTCTGCGGCCTAATCAGTGGCATTGAGCTGTTGATTGATGGAGACGATCAGGTTGTTTCCTGACTGTGCCAGGGGTGGTGATTGGTCAATAGCGTTATGATGATGACAGCTGTGGTTTGATTTAGTATTCACAAGTCAATGTCTCACCGAGCCATTTTGCTGACGTGCCACGTTATGTTCAATATCCATATTGTTTAGCCCTATGCTTTTCTGAGTGTGTGTGTGTTTGCCAGTGTGTGCTTGCCAGTGTGGGTGTGTGTGTTTGCTGCAGGCTAGTCTCTTTAAGTAGAGTCTCTGCCAGATGCTGAGCCATTCTGGTATCTCAGCTCGGGACGCTGATCTATCTGCTCCCTGGCAGCCTGTCAGGGTGTCTGACGGACAGATACACACACACACACACACACACACACACACACACACACGCACACGCACACATGCACACAGGCACATACATGCACACATAAACTTACACACAGACACGCACACACACTTACACACAGACACGCACACACTAGCACAAAAACAAGTACACACACACACACACACACACACACACACACACACACACACACACACACACACTGTATACGCATTATGCACCACATGCCTGCTTTGTAAGATACAATAAAAGCGTTTCATCATGCGCGTCTGAGGACAGCGTGTTCCAGCAACACTGCGGAATGAATAACAGATGCCGGTTCACCAACCCAGGCTCACTTCAATAGGCCCTGCAACTTAAACAGCAGCCTGCAACTAAAAAGTCCCAACTTTGTTTCCAAGAAAGTGAAAGATGATGTGCAATTGGGATTACCCCAACCTTGACCACAGGTGAAAGGACAATCAATTCCAGCCCTTGCTCGTCCCTCTATTGTGGGCTAAGTCTCAGCTGAGCGAGGCCTTAGTGGGTTTCCAGCTATTCGCTGTGCCAGGGACAAACAAACAGAAGCGTAACATTGCATTGATTAGGTATTAGAGAAGGGGAGGGGGGGGTGGCTGTAGATTCAATCTCTATGGTAATCAATGGAGTAATGAATTAGGTCTATGTGCTCAGGCGGGACCAACACATGGCTCCCTGCGTGAACCCAAAGGGGACACAAAGTTAAAAGTGTGCTTAATTGTGCTGATAGATGATTGCTTCATTCACCTAAAGCGCTATGCTCCCTGTTATATTCCCCTCTGTAGATATTGCTGTTCCATGTTTTCGCTCTGTACCTCTTTTGATTAGCTATATGATAAGAGATTTGTGTTTGTATCCGATGCGAGGTATTTTCGTGTCTCATTGTTTTTTTTAAATTGGGTGCTAGGATTTGATTAGATTTTTCGATTGCGTTAATCTGCATCCATGATAAGCAGCCATAAGCCATTAGCACCGGGAGACGCTGACTAGACTGATGGGATTTCTCCATCATCTTTGGTACATAGAATGTAATAAGTGGATTGTTTTTTTACAGATAAGGCTGGGCCGAAGACTAGAGATGCTTTATTGCAACATAGAATAACCCAAATCCTAGATAATATGCCTTGGTAGGGAACTTCACTTTTCATGAAATGAATAGTTGTATGCTATGAAATATCCTCAAATGGTCGTCAATGATATTAAAAAGAAAAAACTGAAATGCTGAAATGTTTCTTTTACTAGGGTAGGATTGTGTGGCGGCTAAATGCTTCAACCTACAGTACTGTGTTCGATCCCCGAGGTCTGCGGCCTATCAGGAGCTACCCCTTATTAAGATGAACCCCTAACCACTCCTTAATGACATGTATGTACAATCCACTGTACTTTCCTCTGGATAAAAGCGTCTCCTGTGCTGACTAAATCGTTGACTGTGTTCTATTTAGCGTTCCCAGAAGGTGCCTCTGTCGTCTCCCACCTGCGGCGTGGTGATGTAGTGGAGGAAGCGCCCGGCCTCGTCCTCCAGGGACTGCTGCTCGCTCGCCCAGGGCTCCAGCTCAATGCGCCAGCGCAGAGCCTGCACGGGGAACACACACACCGGGTACATTAGGCACGACACACACACACGCGCGCGCGCACGCACACGCACACACACACACCCGGTAGCCAATCAGCGGCAGTGTAGCCAGTCGATAAACATAGAGCCGCTACCACTTCCTTGCATGCCATGGTCGTTTGCTGAAATGCGTTGAAAAGCACCGCAACAAAAGGTATGTTATTGTGTTTTAGCCCCGTTTCCGCTGTCTACCGCTGTAAAAAGAAGTGATGATTCCTTCCACAAAACGTTGAGGTCGTCGGCCTGTGACCGCACGGAAGAGTTGCATTGCAAAAAAATAACGGAAACATAAAATCGTTCCTCTGAAACCATTTCTCTCCTTTTACCTATAACATCCCCCTGACATATATTGACTAGGAGGTGTCCTTTCTAGTGCTGAGCTGCTGCAGCTCGTGCTGTCATATGTGTTATGGGCCCGCAGATAACCACATCTGTCCAGCGCAGCCCTTTTTATGTGTCACTTTGATACATTTGGCGTCAGTAGTCCAGTGCGCACGCACAACACGCACGCACACACACACACAAACACACACACGTGTGCACGCATACATACACACACACACACACGCCTGTGCGCGCACACAGACATGCAGACACGCGCGCACACATACACACGGACATACATACACACACAAACAGAACGACACACACACACACGCACGCACGCACGCACGCACGCACGCACGCACGCACGCACGCACACACACACACACACACACACACACACACGCGCACACAGCTCACTGAATCAGATCCCTCTAAACCTGGCAACAGCTCTGAACTGCCTCATCCATTTCACATAAGCATGTCTGTTTGTGATTACAGCTAATGGTTATGGAAGGAATGTGGGAAATATGGAGAGACAGAGTGTGAGTGACAGAGTGAAGGAGTGTACAAGAAGGAGAGCGCGATGTATCATAGTAATGTAATTGGCAAAATGTGACCTGAATTTCCAACGTTCATCTCCTTTCTTGTGTCTACCTCCCTGGTTAGACCGTTTAACTGAGCTGATACTGATTTTTCTGTTGTGGTATTTGAGGAGAGGGGTTTAGTGTGGTGTGTGTGTGTGTCTGTGTGGGAGTGGGTGTGAGTCTGTGTGTGTATGTCTGGTCTGCTGGCAGAACCTTCCAACAGGAAAGTGTTTCAATAGTACCCAACGTTTATTTTCCATTTTTCCAGGGGTCTGCACGGATCCCATTTGGCTCACCTAACAAGATGGTGTTTGGGTACGTGAAGGGCTCCAGGAGCATTAGATTAACACTGCAAAGGGCAAGCATTGACATTAAGCTCTCCCCCTCCCCCTCTTTCTCTCTCCGTTCCTTCATCTCTCTGTTTCTGCATCTCTCTCTCCTTCATCTCTCTGTTTCTTCATCTCCCTCCCCTCGCTCCCTCTCACTCTCCTTCGTCATCTCTTTTTCTTCCTTCTCTGTTTCTGCACCCCTCCCTCCCCTTCCTCGTCTCTCTGTTTGTTCATCACTCACCGCTCCTCTCTCTCTCTCTCTCTCTCTCTCTCTCTCTCTCTCTCTCTCTCTCTCTCTCTCTCTCTCTCTCTCTCTCTCTCTCTCTCTCTCTCTCTCTCTCCTCTTCCTCTTTTATTTCTTCATCTCTCTCTCTCTCTCTCTCTCTCTCTCTCCTCTTCCTCTTTTATTTCTTCATCTCTCTCTCTCTCTCTCTCGCTCTCTCTCTCTCTCTCTCTCTCTCTCTCTCCCACAGTCCATGTTCTCTCTATATAGGTCTGTGATATTCCATATTACCGTAGTTGTTGCGTCATGACCCAAAACACTCTGGCCTACTCCAGTCAGTGCTGCACAGCAGCCCTGCTCTTATCACTTCATGGAGTCAGTGGGACGGGGAGCAATATGTATTTCTAGTTCTTAGGGGAGGAAATATTGCCGTCAAATACCTGGTTCTGGCCTGCGTACACACACACGCATGCTTGTGCGCCCGCAAGCACGCACGCACACACCGACGCAAACACACACACACGCACGCACGCACGCACGCACACGCACACGCACACGCACACGCACACACGCGCGCAAACACACACACGCACACACCGACGCAAACACACACACACCGACGCAAACACACGCGCAAACACACACGCAAACACACACACGCAAACACACACACGCAAACACACACACGCAAACACACACACGCAAACACACACACGCAAACACACACACACAAATATACACAGACGGACATGCATATTTAACATCACTTGTATCATATAATACAATACTGTATGAAGTCTAAACTGCACTGTACTCGGACCCTTCTGCCGAGGCATCGCCACTGAAAGGCCCATGTGTGTAACTCCCTCCCAGCTGACTGCTACACTGAACACATGCAGCACACATCCAACTACCACTGCAGTCATGATCAATCAGCTATATTAAACCTCCCCTCCTCAAACACCCCTACAGTAGTCTGCCCCCTGGTACAGCCCTTCATTATTCTCTCCCACTTCCAATGTAAATCCTTTCCTTTTGCTCATTTTTGTCTGTATCCCTCTCTCTCCCCCGCCATTTCTCTCTCTCTCTCTCTCTCTCTCTCTCTCTCTCTGGCTCTCCCTCCCCCCCGCTCCCTCTCCCTCCCTTGCTCTCTCCGTCTCTCTCCCTATTGAGGTCTAAAAATTCAAATAAAAAGTCTGATCAGCACAATTTCATCTTCAGTAGTCCAAAGCTTGTATTTAATCCCATGATAAGCTTTAATCTCTTTGCTGCATTTTACATTTTCTTAGTTTCCAGATTGGCTTTCATTATTTTGAGGGACTGTCTCAACCCATCAGGCTAACGGTACATACTCTACACGTAAGTGATTCTTTTTTGACATAAGCCTGTGTGGATGATTTGCAAACACTGGCAGACTTAATATGTGCTCTCTAACCGCCCATGATCTAGTTAGAGGAGCCAGGCCGTAAAAATATAGCTGGCCCATAAAAACAGACAGCCAGCCTATAAAGCATGAAGGTGCTCCGTCGAAGCACCAAGCATCTCAGATGAGATCTGAGATCTGTCAAACAAGAAAGATTCAGGGATTGAGTACGGAGACTTATTGAGAGAGACTTATAGGGAGAGAGAGAAACCCAACATTTTTTGTTTTGTTTGTGTGCAAACCCACCCAAACACACACTAGCACAAACATAAATGTGTGTTTGCACAAAGATAATTGAAAATATTGGCCTGGATTTACAATCCTAGCTTTCTAGCCACCTATTGACATTTTAACTGCATAATTCAAACAAGGACGCACCCACATATACCTGTGCATATACTTGTGCACGTACACACACGGGCTTTGTCCAAGCAGGAGACAT
>NC_082402.1:11542150-11547150 GCF_031168955.1 Gadus macrocephalus | reverse complement strand
TGGATGCATTCCTGACCATGTTACGCACATCTTTCCCCCATCTGGTGGGTGCCTTTGTTACAGGGCTGGGTCAGCATCCACAACAGCAACAGCAACAACAACAGCAACAACAACAACAACAACAACAACAACAACAACAATGTCCTCTGTTTGTTCCCTGAATCCAGCATTACCCTTTCTTCCTTTCCTCTTTCTCCCTTTCCTTCCTTCTTTCTGCAGCATCGGGCTGGGTCGTGGGGGGAGGTTCAGTGAGAGATAGAACGGGGACCAGAACCTGTCTCGCCTGGAACTCAAACACGTGGTGCTCTGTCTCCGTGCCACATGTCACGGGTTGTGCGATTTGGCAGTTTGACCGCAAGCCAGATGGACTCTTACCGTCGCCAGTACCAGGGCTGTCTGCTGGCTTATTCTTGCTTATACATGTGCATGCGAAAGCGTGTGTGTGTGTGTGTGTGTGTGTGTGTGTGTGTGTGTGTGTGTGTGTGTGTGTGTGTGTGTGTGTGTGTGTGTGTGTGTGTGTGTGTGTGTGTGTGTGTGTGTGTGTGTGTGTGTGTGTGTGTGTGTGTGTGTGTGAGAGATCAGTGCGTTTCTGGACCACAGCCCAGTCATGTTCATGTACATATGAATGCGTGTGTGTGTGTGTGTGTGTGTGTGTGTGTGTGTGTGTGTGTGTGTGTGTGTGTGTGTGTGTGTGTGTGTGTGTGTGTGTGTGTGTGTGTGTGTGTGTGTGTGTGTGTGTGAGAGATCTGTGCGTTTCTGGACCACAGCCCGGACATGAGTCATGTGTTTTGTCGTCTGCTTATAAGCACCTTATGGCGCACAGTGATGAAGGTGGAAATGATATAAAGTGAGAAAGACAGACAAACTAGATTGGACTTAGTAAAAGTTACTTGATGTATTTGTTTCATTTAGGTTAAGTTGTATTGGGTGTTCAGTTCATTGCTACACCACAACTCTATTCCACATTATTATTATTATTAGAAACCTCATTGAGATGAAATGGTGGAGATGGCTGTACCATTATAATTGCAAATGTTGCAAATTACTTTTCATTTGCCAGACTGTTCCCTGCTCCGCGTTGATGGCGCTCATTTCCGTCTGTTTCTCTGTAGATGTTCCTTAGCAACTCTCGCACTCTAATGTCCAAGTATTTACTGTGGGTCTATCTTTTTACATATATATATATATATATATATATATATATGTATAAATATATATGCATATATGTATAAATATATATGCATGCAACGCCAGCATGAGAGCCCCTCAGACACAACATAATTAATAATTAAAGAAGGCTTGAATCAACAAGCCACGTCCTTTGGTTCGAGAGTCTCAGTTTAAACCGTGACACATGGGCAGGCTAATGGCTATTAGCTAATTGGTCTGGCTGGTGGATGGACATCGGTGGAGTCGTCTGCAGTGTCAGACACAAGACGCTGAGGGCAGGTAGGCAGCTCTTATGTTAGCAGGAAGAGTTATGGCTCTTAGACAAACAAGCCAAGGGTCACTTCATGTCCTAAACCCTCCATTAACCTCATCAAGTGTGTGTGTGTGTGTGTGTGTGCGCGACTGCGCGTGTGCGTGTGTCGTGTGTGTGTGTGTGTGTATACCCCACACAAGTAGTGGAGGTAAGTGAGAATTAAGACAGTTGTGATAGGGGTGTGTGTTTGTGGGGTATGGGGGGGCATGTGGCTTGAGATAGGGGTCGCCATTGGTCAATGGCGCACAATCAAATGGCTAGAGTGGGAGATGGAAGGAACAGTGTGTACTGTTCCGTACCAGGAGCCTGACGACTGAGGGCGCTATTGTAGGAGGTCACTATTCTGGATGCATTCCTGACCATGTTACGCACATCTTTCCCCCATCTGGTGGGTGCCTTTGACACAGGGCTGGGTCAGCATCCACAACAGCAACAACCGGTCTTCTGATGGTTGCCTCTGTCCAGCTCACGCTAACCTCTCTCTCTTTTTCCTTTCTTTTTTTCTTTCTCCCACATATGGGGTTGGATCATCTGGCCCAAAGCAGGGGTATCTCTGAGAAGAACTGCAGTTCAAAGTAACTGTTGTGCAACACAAATAAAATATAGATGGATTCAGGCTGGCATCGGTCCCTTAGTCCCGGCCAAACCCTTTGATGTTTGGAATAGCAGACTTGATTTCTAGTTTGGAAGCCCCCCAAAAAAGAAATGTGCATTCTATATATTTTTTCCATTTCACTCATTACCATTTGCATGGAAGGGGTTAAAGAATATGCCACCTAATAACGGCCATATCCTGAATATGCATGAACCCGTTCTACTGGTAATGACCTTACAGTTACTGCCCTCCAGATGCCCATTGGACACGACCACTGGACCCTGGCCTGGATCGCGGATAACGGACTCTCCCTGCGTGTCTCACACTGACGTGCATGCTAATCCAGAACCTGTGTTGTGTCGTAGCCAACGCTTCTGCACAGTGAGAGGCTCAGTGGCTAAGGGAGGTCATGCATACTGATGTCGGCCGTCCAACAAGTACAGAGTTGTGCTCTGTGTTCCCACTCACTTTAACAGCCTCCTGGTTCCTGCAGGCTATGTTTGAGGTACTGAGAACCCCTTTAGCATTTGCATAATGACAGCAAAGCCGTAATGGGGATAACGGTCTTCTTAACACGGTGCTGGTGGTGGACAGGTACTCTTGCATTCCTGCCACGGAAAACGGCCAGTTCTTGGCCTCTAAAGGTCGAAAATAACCGCAAATGACCCTCTGGCGACTACGCTCTACATCTGTAACGGTACCTGAATCCTGCTGCACTGGACTGTGGTTTGTACCCCCCTCCTATGGCTTCACAAGTCCTGCAGTACAGTACAGTACACTGGACGACACTGTAGAGCTAGGGCCCCTTCTGAGGGCGCATGCCTTGATGGGAACAAGCCGTCCCATGGGGCAGTAGGAGGCACGAGGGTGCGTTGGGCAGGAGAGGAGAGGAGAGGAAGGGGAAGGGGGAAGGGGGAGGGGGACGGGGACGGGGGAGGAGAGACGAGAGGACTGTGACCCTGCAGGTGACTTGTCAGTTCCTCGGTCGCTGATTCTGTCCGACTCCTCCCAACCTCTCTCACCTCCCACCCCTCGGGGCCGGGGGCACAGCTGTCGGAGAACCGCCCAGTCACACCTTTGGATTATAAGATTGTTCTGTGCTCTCTCTCTCTCTCTCTCTCTCTCTCTCTCTCTCTCTCTCTCTCTCTCTCTCTCTCCTCTCTCTCTCTCTCTCTCTCTCTCTCTCGCTTCTCTCTCTCGCTTCTCTCTCTCTCTCTCTCTCTCTCTCTCTCTCTCTCTCTCTCTCTCTCTCTCTCTCTCCCCCTCCCTGTCTGTCTGTCTGTCTCTCCATGTCTGAGGTCCTTAATAGTTTTTCTTACCAGGGACATGACCTGGGTCACTGAGTGGTCTGCATTAGAGAGCTCCTCTGGGGCTCTGGGTGTGTTCACTGGTAGCTAGTTGGCACAGAAAAGCAAAACATGTTGGACTCCTTTTGCTCCTTTTGTTTACCGCAGTGCCAAAACCCACCTAGATGTGTGTGCCGGGTAAACAAAGTGTAACTCAGGAGTAAGGAGACTATTTTCAGCACACATGAAACACAACGCAGAGAGGAGCGGTCTCGTCCTGGCTTATTAAAATGAATTGCTTTGGGTGTCACAGGAAGTAGCTGCTTCCACAGAGTCAATTAGCCGAGTGAAACCGAGGTCAGAGACACCTCTTTCTATTGCGTGATAAACAGCGAGACGGGAGTGTGCTGCAATGCCCACGTCAGTGGTTAATTAGAAAGGCACGCACGGCGAGCGGCGTTGTTACGGAGAAAAGCACAACGTTGGCAGAAAAAGAGCATCCCAGAGTCCCATTTGTCCCAACACATATGTTCTGTATGTCGGCCAATTATATAAACTGCTTTGTTTTAACACAAATTCAATATAATAAGCTATATCTTTACCAGTCTCTGTTAAATAGGAAAAGGCTGTTATTTCTGTAAAGTGTGTGATGCGTACAGTCGTACCAGCGTCAGCCCATTAAAGAACCCGATCTGCGTTAAGGGAGATCATCATTTATCACTTGTACTGGCCCCCCCCCCCCAAACCCAATTCACTGAATGCTGCCGGTATGGCTTCCGGTCGCGTTCAAATCCTAACCACTGCAACACAGGTTGCTCATTATTATGGGCTGTCAACCCTTTTTTTGTATATTTACCAACCAGAAAAAGTCATTCTAAGAAGCAGATCATCGTATTGGAAGGGCCTGTCACTAGAGATCTGCCGACACCGTTCTCCTGCACCGCTGGTCCGGCGCTCAACCAGCACTCGCGGGTGTGAGGATGAGTGTGTGGGACACATGATTTACAGCCTGTCTATGCTGAGAAATCTCGCTGCGCCATGATGGAGGAATTTGAGCAGATAAGAGACCGCAGGTGCCTGTTTATTTTTTGTGACTATACAGGCATTGTATGGTTGTGCGTGTGATTGTGTGTGAGTGTGAGTATCTATGTGTGTGGGTATGCCTGTGGTTTATAGCGTGTGTGTGTGTGTGTGAGTGTGTGTTTCTGTTTGTGTTTGTGTGCAGGTGTGGGCATATGTGTGTTTGTGTGTGCGTGTGTGTATGTGTGTGTGAGTGTTTGTGTGTGTTTGTGTTTGTGTGTGTGTGCGTGTCCATGTGTGTGCATTTGTGTTTCTCAGGGCTGTTTATCGGCTGACCTGCCTCCACCTGCTACTTTTGCCCTCATTCACTGAGAAACTCGCGATATTCCCATCTCTAGTTCACTCTCTCTCATTCTATCTCTTTCGCTCTCTTCCTATCTGTCTCTCTTTCTCTTAGTCTCTCTTTCTCTTAGACTCTCTTTCTCTTTGTATCTCTCTTGCCCCCTCTCTCCCGATCTTTCTCTCAGGATTCTGGATTGTAAACAATCTGTGTTTATGACACTCCTTCCCATAGTTTAGATATACTGTAGTTCTGTTATTACCAAGCCAAATAAAA
>NC_082402.1:11484865-11539865 GCF_031168955.1 Gadus macrocephalus | reverse complement strand
AAACTCACTCGTCCATTATTTGTTGTTAATTTTCCTCCTCCTCATTTATGAATCAACCAGCATTTCCAGTCCACCGGTTTGTTAGCATACTGTCTTCTATTCGTTTCAGCTTCCACGTACCCTGCTGTTGTTCTATAGCTACAGGCTACATGCCCCCTTATTTTCTCCTTTAAAGGCACCCAGTGCAACTTTCGAGGCTTAAAAATAAACATTCAATTTCTAGTCTTTTTTACACGTAGTAAGTTTCAATAACTCCATACCATTACATACCGACATTTAAGCAGCAAAGATGAGACGTCGTTGTGTGGTGAGAACTGATACAAAATCGATAACAACAACAATGCCGCCATTTTCTTTATTTTTTGTAACCTACAATAAATAAAGCAGGCTTCCAGTCAATGGAAAAATGGCTTCTCCCCACCGGCGATTGTTGTTGTTTACGATTTTCTATCAGTTCTCACCACACAACGACGTCTCATCTTTGCTCCTTGAATGTCGATATGGAATGGTATGGAGTTATTGAAACTTACTACGTGTAAAAAAGACTAGAAATTGAATGTTTATTTTTCATTGAATGTTTACATAAAGTTGCACTGGGTGCCTTTAAGTTTTAGGCCTATTCTCATTTCTCTTTAAAAGGGTAATCGATCCATGACGGGACAAGAGTCTTCTTTATAATGTAAACTCTCTGGTGCCACCCAACGGACACTGAACGCCAATGTGAGGCTCAAATGAGGCCTCACATTGTCTACCCATAACCTTAAAGCTGGGTAGACTTTATGTTATATTTGTTGAAATTCAAATAAATATTCGGACAAAAATCCGGTGTCTGTAGCTGTCACAGGAGTGTAATAAAAAAAAGTGGTGGTAGTGAGTGAGGTCCCCCCTTCACTGTCAAGCGTCTTTGAGCGTCTAGAAAAGCGCTACATAAATTCAATCGATTATTATTATTAATAATACTGTCCAATGTCAGTTCATTCCGTCCGAATGTAATGATTTGATGGCTTGCCATAGTCTGTCTACAATGGGAGAAGATGACAGAGGTTTATGTATAGTTTAAGTAATATCATGCCTTCATGTAGGAGCAGTCAACTAAGTAGGCCTACTATTCCGAGGGAGTTCGATGTGCTTTTTATTACACCACCTGATAGCCCTCTGCTTGGAGCTCTTATCTCATGTTGGGATTAGGTGACCGGTGACCACTTATATCTCTCTGCACTCAATGACCTCAGTCTAGTTATCAGTTCACTAATATGTTAAGGTTATCAAAGTAGCCACAATTAAGGTTAGACGTTCAACGTTGTATTCATGTTTTTAAGGAACCATTCTCCGGCCCATATGAAGGAAAGTTCAACGAAGGCCTCAACCGGAGGTACATTCACCTGTCACTCATTCACACCATTTGCCGATCCAGAGAGAAACCCCGGTTAGGAATAGGATGTCTGTAAATTGAGCCCTGAAAAGTTGTTCAAAGTTGTCAATTACTACCTGACTTGGACACAAGGCAAGTTTTGAAACGGCCAGCTTACAGCGCCTTCTAGAGGAAGCCTGTGACTTCTGTCGTGGGCGAGACATGATTCAATGCCATTTTAAGGATCATTTTGAGTCTCTGTTGCTTCTCTTTCCAACATTGACATCAAACTTGTCAATGACAACACCGATGAACAAAATTCTAATTAATATTCCACTTAGATTTCCCAATAATTGCAACACCAGGGGTAATCATATAAATAAACCTGAATGATACTATGTGGTGGTTTTCTCTCTGTATAAATGCATAGCAGCCTTTTAAACTCCAGCCCTGATCTAATGGTTTAATGAAAGTAAAATAAATTATGTGTAATCAAACAATCAAGTGTGAAATATACGCGCACACACACACACACACACACACAGACACAGACACAGACACAGACACAGACACACACAGACACATACACACACATGTGACACACACACTGACACACACACAGACACACACAGACACACACACACACGGTCGAGAGGTCATCTCCCTTATGACGTCACAATGAGCTGTATTTTTTCTAAGAATCTTTAATGTTTGCATGACAACTGTTGGCCTCATCATTGAAGACGCTTCTGATATGAAGAGATATTGCTCGACGATTTCGACGATTTCCCTCTGATTGTTATTAGCTTCTTTAAGCTCTGTGTTGTTTCTGCAAGCAACGAACGGTCCAGATGACAGTTTGATCCATTGCAAAACAGAGGTACGTTTCCGTGGCTTTCGGCTACTCTTTTGAGATAAGTTGATTTTTTTTCATCACACACCGTTGAAAAGAATTCGGATGATTTATTCGGGATTTGGCAGATAAATAGGATTACTTTGTTTAGGAGTTTATTGGCCGTGTCGTATGCGTTTAATTGTTAATTTGAGGTGTGTGTAAGTGTGAAGCATACACACGCAAAAACACACACGCACACGCACACACACACGCACACACACACTCACGGCCACGGTCGAGAGGTCATCTCACTTATGACGTAACAATAAGCTGCATAAAGTTATTTTTTCTAAGAATCTTTAATGTTTTCATGACAACTGTTGCCCTCATATTGAAGACGCTTCTGATCTGAAGAGATATTGCTGGACGATTTTGTCGATTTCCCTCTGATTATTATTAGCTTCTTTAGACTCTGTGTTGTTTCTGCAAGCAACGAACGTTGACGGTTTGATCCAGTGCACCAGAGGTACGTTTCCTAGGCTTTCGGCTACTCTTTTGAGAAAAGTTGAACTTTTTTCATCACACACTGATGAATAAAATTCGAATGATTTATTCGTGATTTGGCAGATAAATAGGATTACTTTGTTTAGGAGTTTATAGGCCGTGTCACCTGGTTCATTAAACTTAAGTGATCAATCCACCTTCTCCAGTCTTTTCTCTATTGCGACACTGAGCGAAAGTAGGGCCTCCACCGGCAGCAGTCCTCGCGCCGCGCCTGGTGCAGCCGCGACGAAAGCCTGCCAGGAGCGATACACAGCAAGGCCCTGCGAAAAGTACACCCACTCGAAGCCGTCATGACGGTATGTTATGTTTATATTATTTACTGATCAAATCTAAAATAATGTTTTGATTGCTGGCTTGAATACCTTTCATATAAAATGATTGGAGAAATGTGCACAGAATTTAGGCTAAAATGCATGAGATGGCAGGAAGGATCCGCATCATTAACTACACTAGAGGTAATTGTAGAACTGCTTTTCAAATGACCGTTGTCTTAGAGTGAGCCGGAGACCCCCAGCCCAGTGGGAGGGAGACCCAGCCCGTCTGAGAGGTTCTTTGAAGGACACAAACTGCCCATGTCACCTGCTGGTACGGTTCTTTTATTTATTACGTGTAATGCAGAAAGATTGACGGAATAAAATGAGTGTTATATTGATGCAAAATGCTCCCAGCCCCTGTGTGTGTGTGTGTGTGTGTGTGTGTGTGTGTGTGTGTGTGTGTGTGTGTGTGTGTGTGTGTGTGTGTGTGTGTGTGTGCGTGTGTGTGCGAGAGAGCTGCTCTTTCAATATTAGAGCACTCTAGTACATACTTTTTTGGGCTTGGTTCTTCTAATGTTTGCTGTGTATTTATTTTTCCATATTGCTGTTCAGAGACATTGGAGGCCTTTGGTAACCGCATGACCAAATATGAGCATGGGGAAATCAACGGCTACAATGAAGTCTGGTTCCTTGGTCTGGCTGCCATGAAGATCCATGGCTCAAGACATATCGAGAGCAAAAACCATGGCTATGACAATGAGCAGTATTTCTATCAGCAGGTAATTTTCTGTTGACGGCAATATTTATGACCGATGGTTTGCTTTGTGCGTAAATAATTTAACTTTGTGAATGAAGGCACTGAGCAGGAGAACAAACACCTCTCTGTTTCCTTTTGAATTGTGGAATAGGCTTAATGCATCGCAGTTAGTTTAGTGTTTCTGGCAATATACATAATTTAAACTTTTACAACGAATGTGCATTTGCACATTCATTACAATAAAATATATATTTATTATATATATTATTCATATATATATATAATACATTTTATATATAGGCCTATACGTATATAAAATATATATATTTACCCATGCAATTACATAGATTGCGTCATGCGTATGAAACTGACATCGTATTATTAAAAATAATGCCAATAATGATTTTTTTTACTGGATAATTATAATTATATAATCATATTATAATCATAATACTAATAATATTTCAAAAAATAACCAATAACCTATTTTCTACAGGTCTCAAGGGATCATATTGCTTATCGCTATGAGGTGCTTGGTGTTCTGGGGAAGGGGGTCTATGGACAGGTCCTCAAGTGTTTTGACCACCAGCACAATGAGCTTGTGGCCCTCAAGCTCCTACGCAACCAGCCTAGGTCAAATCATAGAATAAAGAGACACCTGCACAGCACACAACAAATACATAGATAAAGAACGGTCACACTACACCAAAGAAGCTATGATGGAGACGGTACCATTAAATCACAAAGGTCCAACTGGAAACCTCAGAGTCTAAGTTGATGCCATTAACCATGATCTCCTTACATGGCCTTAACATTCATATGAAGAACACGGCATCAAGTGGGATATCCAGTTCTGCTTAATGTCACCGGCGTGGCCCACAGAGGTCGGCGCCCTGGGGGACGTGCAACACCTTAAAAACAATGCTATGTTGGGTCTAGGTATCATAGACTGGGGAATGAGGAAAGGAGGATCCTCCAACACCTGATGGAGAAGGACCCAGAAGATGACCACCACGTGGTCCGCATGAAGGACTCCCTTGTGTTCCGGAACCACATCTGCATTTCCTTTGAACTCCTGGGGTACAAACGGACTTTTGGCTTGGATTCTGTGCAATTTCTGGATTCTAAACTGATAGTTGCTTTGCATTGTGCGCTACAGTGAAAGTCCAAGGGCCCTATTTTAACGGTCTGAAACGCAAGTGGGAAGAGCAAAGCGCAAGTAGCTTTGTGGGCGGTTCTACGGCGCTATCGCTATTTTACAGGCGGATAAATGACACTTGCGTCGCGGCGCAAGTGTCAAAAGGGTTGGTCTGAAGGGTCTGAAGCAGCCTAGTTACCCGTAGGTGTGGTTTGGGCGTAACGTCCAACAAACCAATGAGAGTGCCAGCTCCCATCCCCTTTAAGCCATGAGCGCATTTGAATCGGACGAGTTGATATTTTGACAGCGCGTCTGCAGTCTCCGATGAGACAGATGCACATGAATTTCAAACTGCAAATGGCTCAGTTTATTGCCAAATAATATGGCCTAATTCACACATGGAATAAGGGGTTTTCTTCCACAACTTCAGAAATACTGAGTCCTCAAATAAATTTCGGCAAAGAAAACGTATATGATATAACATGATATGCGGCAACTGTGGTTCTATTTAATGATATACGCAATACATTATAAACATTGTTTCTTATCAGTATTGTATGCTATCCTAATATGCATGTGTCCCCGCGGTAATAGACATTGCCATTGATTGTATTATGCGTTACGTGTTTAGTTTGCGTGTGTTTAAACAGAGCACACACGCGCGCCCGCATTCATATTCATTATTTTTAACACTCACTCGCGGTAAAACAATGTTTTTCACGATCAAATACTCATCAATCCTAAAAGTTATGGGCATGTAGGCCTACACGATGTCTCTGTCAAGAAAATATGTGTTTGCTGTACGGTGTTTGCAGATGCATTGATTTAAAAGTACAACTTATTACCGCTGCATCAGCTGTTCTTTACCAAATAATTTACCAAGAATGTGCGGCTAGGTAGATGGGAGAAGCAAAGTGTATGCGCGAGGTGCACAAGCAATCCGTATGCATCGCATGCGCATGTATGCATGCGCCCTTAAAATAGCATCTGAACAACGCGCCACTGACTTTAAACCAGGTATTTCCTGGTCAGTAGCGCAATGGTATTCAGAAACGGCAAAATACCGTTTGCGCCAGAACACGCCTCCTCCTTCCGCCGAACCGCCCCTTGGGGCGCATGATCAATCCCTAATTTACCGGCGAGTGGCGGTGGTGGGAAAAGAACGCTCTGCGCCAGTTGTAAACTAGCAACGAGTCCGACACATGCGCCAGTGACTAAGTCACTTGCGCCGGATGCAAGATAGGGCCCCAACTCTCCAACGGAACTAATAAATGCATTATTTACAGTTCTGACCTGCAAGCCATGGTGACTGCCAAGGGTAAGAGTGACTCATATGTGCGGAAGTGCGCATACCCCATCCTCAAGTGTCTTCAGCTGCTGAAGAGAGAGAACATCATGCACAGTGACCTCAAACTGGTAGGAGTCCTGCTCATCTCCCATCTGCACTGTCAGCAAATTATTTTCACCTGTGAGCCGTTAGCCCAGCTACACACAGAGTCTCCTTCTTCTATGACTGCAGGCTAACATGGTCATGTCAGACAAGGACCCCAACACTCTCAAGGTCATCGACTTTGGTGTGAGCCTGGTACAGGAGCGGTTAAGACGTGGGTCTAATTGTTATCTTCTTTTGAATCATGAGGAGACGTATGATTGCAGCATTGTGTTATCTGATGGGTTTCATAGAGTTAGATTTATCCTACTGGCCTAACCCTAACCCTAACCCTACCCCAGGCTATAATCGTATCCAGACTCAGTCGATCCGTGCTCCAGAGGTGACTCTGGGTCTTTTGTGCACCACTGCCATTGACATGTGGAGCTTTGGCTGCTGCTTGATAGAGCTCCTCATTGGAAGAGAAGCGTTCTCTGGAGCTGGAGAAATTGAACAACTCACGCGCACCATAGAGGTAATCCTACAAGCAGCTTGTTGCTTAGTACTGTTAATTAACCATCAGATTGAATTCTGAATATATTTTATTAATTTATTTAATAATAATACAGATAGATTACTGGTAGATTAGAAGACTAAACTAGGAAAACAAGTATTACGGTGTGAGTAAGACATGATAATCGATCATTGCTGATTTATACTAGCATGAAGTGGACTTGGCTTCTATTAAAACTAGATTTTCAATTGCATAATTTAGTTTGAAATCATTTATATTGGGTGGACTTTTCACAAGTTAGGATTAGGGTTAGGGTTAGCGTACTCCCCCACGAGGGATCTGCACCCATGACTGTTTATTTGTATAAATTGACTATTGGGTTTGGTTGTCTAATTTCAGATACTGGGAATGCCTCCAGAAGAATTAGTGGATTTGTCATTTCAAAGGAATGTGTTTTTTGGTGAGGATTTTACTTAATGGCATATGATGGAGTTTCAATTCACATTATTTGTAATCTTAAAAAAATTAAAAATTTTAATCCGCCAATGCCAAATTAACAATGTTAAATCAGTGTGATGCTGTATCATGTGCAGACATGGAGGGCACGCTGAAATATATCAGGCTCAACAACTCGGGGGAGATAATCCTGCCAGACTCCAAGAGGCTGGAGAGTCTTCTGGGCACCAGCGACCCTGACCTGCTGGACTTTATCAAGCGTTGCCTAGAGTGAGTGCACTACCTGGCCACAGTTGAGCTCATCAATTATGTTTTATCAGCAGTTGTGGCAAAATAGTGTACTACAAGGCCGGCGATGTGGCTACCAACGCTCAGTTAACACGAGACATGGTGAATCAAAGTTTCCCAAGGCCTCTGTGTTCTCGGTTCTTTTTTGGTTTAATATTGAGCGTGTGTATATTTTCTTAAAAGTTGGGACCCATCAAAGAGGATGACTCCAGGTCAGGCACTCGAGCATGCCTGGATGATGAAGACTTCGCCAGGATGCATGTCCCAATCCCCAGGAAACCCACCAAAAACGGGTAGATTTTTGGATGGATTTAGCATCCTATAAAGCTATTTCCTATAGCTATATCTATGTATATAAAGTATATTATAAAATATAAAAACGATATCTAGGTAAAAAAAAGGCAATGCTTAATGATCAAGGCAAAACATTTGAATGACCAAACTCTGTAAAATCATTTGTAAACGTAAATCTCTTTATTATGTTTAAATAAATAATTTGTATGAATGGCTTAATTTCTTTGTATTCACAGTTATGCTGAAGACCCTGGCTGCAACAACCACACAGCATCTGAAACCAGACATGGCCACTGGCAGCCAGCCACAGACCATGGACCAGGGGGAAATGGACAAACTGGGGAAGCATGGAAGGACCCTGAGACCCCTGACTTCAGAGCTCGACCCCCTGCTCCCTCCCATTGGTGCGACTGGACCGGCTCCTCCACCAAGAGGCAAGAGGGTAACTGTTACCGCAGATGGTGGTGCAGCCAAGAGGGACGCAGCGACATCCAAACCAGCTGGCCAAGCGGGATGCTCCCGGGTCTCTCCCATAGGCGCCGCTGCCCCGTCTCCTCCACCAAGAGGCAAAAGGTCAACTGTTACCCCAGATGGTGGTGCAGCCAAGAGGGACGCAGCGACATCCAAACCAGCTAGTCAAGCGCGATGCTCTCGGGTCCGTCCCTTTCGCGTGACTGCACCGGCTCCTCCACCAAGAGGCGAGGGGGTAACTGTTACCCCAGACAGTGGGGCAGCCATGAGGGACACGGGGACATCCAGACCTGCTGGCCAAGCGGGATGCCCCCAAGTCCGTCCCATTGACACCGCTGCCTCGGCTCCTCCACCAAGAGGCAAGAGGTCAACTGTTACCACAGACGGTGGTGCAGCCAGCTTACTTGTGATCTTAACAAAAAATAACAATGTTAATCCAACAATTTGAAATCAACAGTGTTGAATAAGTGTGATGCTGTATCGTGTGCAGACGAGGAGGGCACGCTGAAATATATCATGCTCATCAAGTCGGGAGAGAAGATCCTTCCAGGCTCCAAGAGGCTGGAGAGTCTTCTGGGCACCGGCAACCCTGACCTGCTGGACTTTATCCAGCGTCGCCTACAGTGAGTGCACTACCTGGTCACAGTAGAGCTCACGAAACATGTTTGATCAGCAGCAAAATAGTTTACTATGAGGCCGGCGATTTGGCTGAGTTGGCTGACCATCCCCCCTGAATGTTTCTACCAACACTCGGTTAACATGAGACATGGTGGATCAAAGTGTCCTCAGGCTTCTGTGTTTGCCGGCTTTTTTTGCTTCAATGTTGAGCGTGTGTTTCTTTTCTTTAAAGTTTGGACTCGACAAAGAGTATGACTCCAGGTCAGGCTCTCAAGCATGCCTCGATGAAGAAGACTTCGCTTGGATGCATGTCCCTATCCCCAGGAAACCCACCAAAAACTGGTAGAATACCATTTATTTGATGGATTTAGAATCCTATAACTCCATTTTCCTATGACTATATCTATGAATAAAAAGTATATTATATTATAGTAGATTAAAACTATATAGAGAAAATAAAGATACTGCTTAAGGATCAACGCAAATTATTTGAATTACTGAGAATGACCAAACTCTGTAAAATCATTTGTAAACGTAAATCTCTTTATTATGTTTAAATAAATACTTTGTATAAATGGCTTAATTTCTTTGTATTCACAGTTATGCTGAAGACCCTGGCTGCAGGAACCACACAGCATCTGAAACCAGACGAGGCCACTGGCAGCCAGCCGCAGACCATGAATCAGGGGGAAATGGCCAAACTGGGGAAACATGGAAGGACCCTGAGACCCCTGACTTCAGAGCTCGACCCCCTGCTCCCTCCCATTGGTGCGACTGGACCGGCTCCTCCACCAAGAGGCAAGAGGTCAACTGCTATCACAGATGTCGGTGCAGTCAAGAGGGACGCAGGAGCAACAAGACCTGCTCGCCAAGCGCAATGCTCCCTGCTCCCTCCCTTTGGAGCGACTCCACCGGCTCCTCCACCAAGAGGCAAGAGGTCAACTGCTTCCACAGATGGTGGGGCAGCCAAAAGCGTAGCAGTTACATCCAGACCTGCCCGCCATGCGCAATACCCCCTGCTCCCTCCCATTGGCGCTGCTGGACCGGCTCCTCCACCAAGCTGCAAGAGGGCAACTGGTACCAAAGATGGTGAGGCAGCAAAGAGGGTCGCAGGGACATCCAGACCAGATTGCCAAACAGGATGCTCTCGGGATCCTCCCATTCGTGCCACTGCAACGGCTGCTCCACCAAGAGGCAAGAGGACAACTGTTGCCACACATGGTTTGGTAGCCAGATGCATCAGCAGCCAGATGCATCTGAAACCAAACAAGGGCACTGGCAGCCAGCCTAAGACAATGGATCAGGAGGCAACGGCCAAACTGAGGAAACATGGAAGGACCCTGAGACCCCTGACTTTAGAGACCTACTCCAAGGTCCTTCCCATTGGTGCGGCGTCACCGGCTGGCTCCCCCATCAAGAGGCAAGAGGGCTATTGCTACAACAGATGGTGGTGCAGCCATGAGTGACGAGGGAACATCCAGAAAAGCCGATCGACGGTATTCCCCCTTGTCCCACCCATTGGTCCAGCTGCCCCAGCTCCTTTCCCAAGAAGCGAGGGGGCAACTGTTACCGCAGATGGTGGTGCAGCCAAAAGGGATGCAGCGACATCCAGACCTGCTGGACAAGCGGGATGCCCCCAAGTCCGTCCCATTGACAACGCTGCCTCGGCTCCTCCACCAAGAGGCAAGAGGTCAACTGTTACCACAGACGGTGGTGCAGCCAGCTTACTTGTGATCTTAACAAAGAAGAACAATGTTAATCCAACAATTTGAAATCAACAGTGTTGAATCAGTGTGATGCTGTATCGTGTGCAGACGAGGAGGGCACGCTGAAATATATCAGGCTCATAAAGTCGGAGGAGAAGATCCTTCCAGGCTCCAAGAGGCTGGAGAGTCTTCTGGGCACCGGCAACCCTGACCTGCTGGACTTTATCCAGCGTCGACTACAGTGAGTGCACTACCTGGTCACAGTAGAGCTCACGAAACATGTTTGATCAGCAGTTGTGGCAAAATAGTTTACTACGAGGCCGGCGATTTGGCTGAGTTGTCTGACCATCCCCCCTGAATGTTTCTACCAACACTTGGTTAACATGAGACATGGTGGATCAAAGTGTCCTAAGGCTTCTGTGTTTGCCGGCTTTTTTTGCTTTAATGTTGAGCGTGTGTTTATTTTCTTTAAAGTTTGGACTCAACAAAGAGTATGACTCCAGGTCAGGCTCTCAAGCATGCCTCGATGAAGAAGACTTCGCTTGGATGCATGTCCCTATCCCCAGGAAACCCACCAAAAACTGGTAGAATACCATTTTATTGAGGGATTTAGAATCCTATAACTCCATTTTCCTATGACTATATCTATGAATAAAAAGTATATTATATTATAGTAGATTAAAACTACATCGGTAAATAAAGATACTGTTTAACGATCAACGCAAATTATTTGAATTACTGAGAGTCTTTAAAATCATTTGTAAACCTAAATCTCTTTATTATGTTTAAATTAATCATTTGTATAAAGGGCTTAATTTCTTTGAATTCACAGTTATGCTGAAGACCCTGGCTGCAGAAACCACACAGCATCTGAAACCAGACGCAGCTACTGGTAGCCAGCTAAGAGCGACGAAGGGACATCCAGACCAAATGGCCAAGCGGGATGCTTCCGAGTCCCTCCCATTGGTGCGGCATCACCGGCTATTCCACCAAGAGGCAAGAGGTCAACCAGTAACATAGATTATGGACATCCAGACCTCAGTGTCGTGGGAAGGGGGGTGCTAAGGAGGTTGCAGCCTCCCTCGTCACTGCATCAGCTCCCCCTGGTGGGGGGTGCTGATGATGCATTACTTTTTTGTACTTTTTAATACTTTTCTACTTACTTACTTTTGTACTTAAATAGCCCCAACCCCTGGTGGGGGGCTATGGACTTCTTAACTTTATTTTACTTTTTTACTCAAAAACATTTTTTACTTTTTTACTTAAAACTTTTTTTACTTTTTTACTTAAAAAATCGACTAAAATAAAAAATAAAAAAAGTCCTACATGTATACTGTGTTTTGATAATGGTTTAAAAGTATGGGCAGTATATACGATGCGAACCGTTCGCTGTCTACATGTTTAGCAGCCTTTTAAATGTTTGCACATTCAAGTTTACATGAAAACGCTGACATGACAGAACACACACACACACACACACACACACACACACACACACACACACACAAACACACACACACTGTGATGGAAAATCTACATGTTACGTTTTTCTTTATGAACTTAGGTTTTGTTTACTATTCCGTGTATGTTCTTACCATCCTGCTCTCCTTCAGGGTCATCTCAAATGTAAACCTTTGTTGATGGTGATGTAATCTGTTCTCACTCTGTTCCCGTGTTATCTTCTGTTGGTTTGGGCCTGTACCTCGACCACCTGGAGAGCGTCGGGAAACAAAGGGTTACATCCCACATGAAAAAATTCTATAGTTTACTATAGTAAATAAACTATAGTATACCCTATATATACTATAGTAAATATTGTAGTGTTTTTGAACCTTACTCTCGTAGTTTTACTACAGTAAACTATAGTATACTACAGAAAATTCTATAGTTTACTATAGTAAATAAACTATAGAACACCCTATATATACTATAGTAAATATTGTAGTGTTTTTGAACCTTACTATAGTAGTTTTACTACAGTAAACTATAGTATACTACAGAAACTTACTATAGTATTTACCATAGTACACTACAATGTCTGGAAAATTACTATAGTAAATCCCACACTATATTGTAGTATATTATAGTATACTATAGTAATATATAGTATACTGTAGTAAATGCTGTAGTAAACTATAGTATTTTTCCCCCTGGGATGGCACGGCCGCGACCCCTTATTTATGACATCCTGAGGAACTTCAATCAATAGATTACCATCTGGTTAACAAAGGCTTTTGGTTTATTGAACCCAATCTAAGTGTATAAGAACTCCTGACTCAGTGGACTTCTCCTTGCGAACCTTTAAATCATTGATGGTTTAATGAAAACTGAAATGGTGTGTGTGGGAGTGTGTGTGTGTTTGTGTGTGTGCGTGCGTGCTGTCGTGTGTGTGCGTTTGCATGTTAACTTGAATGTGCAACGGGTGCGCTATTCTCTCCAAGGCCAAGCAAATGTGCCCCATTGGCTCCTGGAAAATAATTTTAAGTGGCCGCAAAGAAGCCAACCTAAATGAGATTGTAGGAGGCGTACACTCAACTTGATGATTCAGATACAACCGCAGCACCGTGGCGCTGCCTGGATAAAGCTAAGAGAGAGCAAACAGTGACGGACTATACTCACCTGCTCCCTTCTGTCTCCTTCATGGATGACTGCCCAATGCTTCTCCTCCTCAGCTAGTAATGTGTTCGTGGAAAACGCCCTGTCCATGACCCCTCCGCCTCATGGTACCAGGCTCAGCCCGGAGCAAACCCCAGCCTGCAGCCCTCAATTTCCAAACCTGTCGGCCTTGCTAGTCCACGCTGCATCCTTAGCAGTGCGCCGTTCGCTTTGGGGGTTGAGGTCGATGATCGCAGGGGGTATTATAATTCTAACAAAACACTTACTCTGATTGAGTAGGCATTATTATCGTTAAAAAATACTAATTGAACGATGTTGTGTTCCGGTTGGGTTTTTTCATGCATTTCAATATGATGTATTAATATTTGCCCTGTTTCAAAGTAAAAACAACTCTAGGATAAGAAAATGTACATTCAAGCAAACACCAGCCTACTAGTGCCCTCCTTGTCTGTTTGAAAGCGGGATGCTGTCAACTTGGCAGAGACCCCCCAGAGGGAGATGAAGGTGAGTGCTGGGTCGAGGGGAGAGAGTGGTGGAGAGCTGTAATGGGAAAATTTCACATTCTGTTTCTCTAACTGTGATTTGTTGATTGTGCCATTTCCCTGAACCCCTTTGGGGATGTCAAGGGTCAGATGAGACCCAGCATTACAATTGTCGATGATAAAATCAAATAATATTTACCTAAAGCTGTGATCTCATCAAGTAGCAGAATGCATAAGGGGATCCCTGCTCCCTCGTGACCGGTATACCCCAGGCACAAAGGCTAACGTTAGGTAACGCTAGGAACAGGTAGGTTGTCTAGACAGTACAAGCAATAGGAGACAGAGTTTACATGATGAAGGGGAAACGACATACGGATGTTTCCATCACACGTGTGGAGCAGAGCTGTTCTCAGCAGTTCTGAGACCTGTGCCACTATATATGAAGTCCTTGCTTTTGCCAATGCATTGCACATCTCCTTGCGGGGAGATGCATTGTGAGACCTCAGATTACTTTCGTTTGTTATATGTTCATGTATGCTTATTACTCACATAAATTAGCCTAATTGTTATAAGTTTGAATAACCCATTATTCTTAAACAGTTTATACAGAAATGATTGTCGTGTTGAAAATCCCCACCACAGTGCCTACGTCTAGCAGTGGTTGACTGTGACTGTGTTGAATAGCACGGGCGAAAAAATAAAAAGGGCACATTCTGCACAACATGGGGCCCAACCAGCGGGCAAAAGGCTATGATGCATCATGTATGATGAAATAGTCCTCGTCCTTGATTAAGATTAGCATTAAATTATAAGGAGATCCAGATCAAAGTAATTAATGATATGACAATTAAAATTATAACCACACACCACCTATGATAAAACCACACAGGGAACTATAAAGCATTTACAATATTTATTCCACAACCACAGCAAAACACAGAGGGAACTATTAACATTTGCTTCACAAACACACACAGGCGTGATAATGTCAATGAAAGCTATGATTTGGGTAGTCAGGGGACGGAGATGGCGGGTGGTGGAGTCATAGCAGAATTCTTCTTTTTGCCATGTGTTTGTAGATGTCAATGACCTCGTTATGGTCAATCGGGATATCCCTTTCAATTGATAGCAGCAGTAGATCTGAGAGCCTTCTTTCCCCACATCGGTTTCTGAGCTGGGTTTTGATCAACTTCAGTTCAGAGAACGATCGCTCTACTGAAGCAGGTGTCACCGGGATTGTAGCATATTTTTTAAAAGCAAAGTCAGACCAGGGAAAACTGATTCCACATCATGTCTTTTAGGCACTTTAGCATATCTTTCACATTGCTGGGGGGAAGAGCATATGATGAGTGGAATACCTTGAGTTCGGTGACAACATTTTCTCCCTCCACATCATAAAATCGGCACACATTTCTGAAAGATAGGGCAACTCTGTCATTTGTCATGCCTTTCCAGTGACTTCGGATGGTAATGGAGTGAAGCCCTGAAATAATTAACCCAGTTGGTGTGTCATCCTTCCCCTTGAACCTCCGGTGTTGCTCCTGGGAGAGTATACAGAGAAAGGTAAAGAAAACCTTTCCCCGGTAGTGCTCCTCCAGCTCTTGGGCTCGGTAGTCCTCTGTAGCAGATTGGGTGCTGTATTTGTGTTTGAGGTACCTTTCTGCGTCTGGCTTGTCCAGGTATTTCATCTGGAACCTCAATTCCTGCTGCCTCTGAGTTCCCTTTTGCCTTTGAAAAAAGGACCTTGAACTCCTCATCCTTCCTCATTGATTTTACTCTCTGTATCCCTCCACAATGGTGTACGATGTTGTCAAATCAAGGTCTTTCTTCTGCAGTGAAGCAGATGCGATGCCAGTCTCATTGAAGATGGGTGTGGTGGTAATCTCCATGCACAGAATGAACTCAAAATCTATGCTACGCAGGAGCGTCCGGGCATCCCCTGCTGCAGCGTCTGGTGGATCGGTCAGCCATGTTCCGAAGCAGCTTAACGTACGGCAGAAAGAACCTTCTTCAGGGACCTCGGAGCGTCTTCTCTGCATGCCCACCTTGTGTCAGACAGCCTCTTCAATTCACAGACCCTTTGGTCAGGGTACATGGCCTGTTGCACTTTAACAAACGCAGCATGGCGTTTTGTAGATCCGGCAAAAAATGTGTAAAGACTTTCCACTAAGTTGAATAACCTACCAAAATGCTGGTTTGATTTGGTACTCTCCTCCAAGACAAGGTTTAGACAGTGGGCATGGCAGTGCACGAATAAAGCTTTGTCATTATGGCTCTGAATTAGCAACTGCAGACCCTTTTAGCTTCCACTCATATTTGCAGCTCCATCGTAGCCTTGGCCCCTGACATCTTGTCATTACAACATTCTCCAATTCCTTTCCTGTTGTTCCTGTCACATCACAAACTTGTAAGAATCTCTCCTTGATTTCCATCTGATGGACAAAGCGAACAACGAAGGACACTTGTTCGACATGGGAAACATCAGTGGTCTCATCCAAGAGAATGGAGAATGACTTTGACTCATCTATTTCTTTGAGAATGACTCTTCTGACATAGGTGGCAAGGGCCTTGATAATGTCATCTGTGTCTTATAGGACAACAGAGACATCTGTGTTTTTTTCTTTTGAGACTGGATATGGTTTATGTCATCAAGGTGCCTGTTGAGGGTAGAATCATATTTTGCAAGTAGCTGAACAAGTTCAAGGAAATTTCCTTTGTTCAAAGATGTTCTACTTTCATCAAGACCCCTGAACCCCCCATCTTGCCGTGCAAGATACAGTGTGATGTCGTCTATGTCTGCCCTCCTGAAAGCTTCTTCCAGTGGTCGTTGTCTGAAGTTGCTCTACCTTACCATGCTTACCATAATGTGCTTCTGTTTGTTTTATGTCCCTTCATTTTTTCTGTTCCTTTTTTCCAATTGTTAACTCCTACGGTTCTCATACTTATTCTCATACTTTTCCTCTTTCAAGAAAAGGTGGCAACTAAAACAAAAAACCAAAGAGTGGAACGTCTGCATTACCTAACCACATCATGTTTTTTCGGTTTGCCTTATTCTTGCGCTAGAGGGCACATCGTCATAATTTATTGTATGAAGGGGCACCAGAGGGCACCCATTCATTTTTTTCATATGTAAAGGGCAGCCAATAAGGCACTTTCTCTCGTATTCCCCACTCTAGAGGGCACATTTTCAACCATGGAGGCACTGTAAGGGCATTAAGGGGGCACTCATTGAGGCACGTTATCGGATTTTCTTGTTCTAGAGGGCTCATCATCATAATTTATTGTTTGAAGGGGCACCCAATAGTTTTTTTCACATGTAAAGGGCAGCCAATAAGGCACTTTCTCTCGTATTTGCCACTCTTGAGGGCACTTTTTCAACCATGGAGGCACGGGGGCCTGAGTCCGCCACTGCCGTCTAGTGTGCGTGTGTGCGTGTGCTTGAATTGGTGTGTTTGTGCATGTGTATGTTTGCATCTATAGCGGCGCTTTTCCACCGAGCGTTGCGATACGGTTAAGTGTGGTACGGTTCGTGTTTTCCACCCCCAGGTCCAGGCCACTCAAGTCCAATCACAACCTAAACATTTGCATGACTTCTAAATTTGCAGAGCGTTTTTCAAGTTTTCCTCAAATATTACTCTGCAACTATGCACACAGACACGCGTATACACACTGAAACCTTACAACTGAATGATTTTTGGGAATAGGATACATTGTTGACATGCAAGAAACTAGCGTTTTGCGTTCTTGCTAAAGCTCATATGGGAAACAACCAGTTGTGCTGCGACAGAGTATAGAGGTCAAGGCAACTGCATGGAGAACAGTATGTTTGATCAGTGTGTTTTTGCCACACACACACAAAACACACACACACACACACACACACACACACACACACACACACACACACACACACACACACACACACACACACACACACACACACACACACACACACACACACACACCATTCACAGCCAGGTTCCCTTGGCTCTTGACAGTCTGGAGGACTGTGAGGACAGCATACATGTGCATGTTATTCTACATCCAAGTGTCAAAGGTACAACCCACCTGAAGATGCCTCCATTCATTCACTCATTCACACAACAACCAACATTTGCATCCACAGTGCAATAAGTGAAATGTACAATCGTTGACCACATTGTTGTTCTCTTGTCATATACTTTATTTCAATCTTAAAATCAGCATATGCATGGTTTGTTTTTGGCCAATACTTTTATTGAACGAAACACACAAGTGCAGTTCAATAGTGCAGTTACAATTCCACATGGAATTGTAAGAAAATTAACAAACAAAAGTCCAAGAACCCAAAACATTTTGATAATAATAATTAAATAAAAGCAGCATATTAAATTAAAAAACTAAATAAAATACAAAATAAATTTTCACACATAGGCCTACACCCACTAACACCCCTCCCCGAAAGCATATTAGGCTTAAATAATAATTATGATTCAGATTTGTCACAACGCCCATTTCTGCCACCTAGTGGGGCCAATTTCTAAATGAATCTGCTCTCTACACACCTGTCGGCAATCTTCAGTCAACTCTTATTATATCAACCACGGTTCTCCAGACGTTCATTGCTAGATTGTTGTTTTTCCACGCTGAACAGTTAGTAACCCGTCCCTGGCTCTAGTGTTTAGATTGCTGAGCTCTTGTCATCCGTCGCTTGCCATAAGTCAACAATCTCCTCCCTGTGAACCAGGGATGGGCAACTGGCATCCAGCGGGCCGCATTCGGCCCGCATCCTCACTCAGTGCAGCTAGTAGATAATTTTTTAAAAACGTAATAAATATTATACTATTAATATAATTATTATTTTTAAGTGTTGCCAAACCCTCGCCTGTCTGACCACACTCCTGTCACCCAACCTCGCCTGTCTCACTACCCTCCTGTCGATGAACCCTCGCCTGTCTCACTACCCTCCTGTCGATGAACCCTCGCCTGTCTCACTACCCTCCTGTCGCTGAACCCTCGCCTGTCTCACTATCCTCCTGTCGCCAAACACTCGCCTGTCGGACACCCCGCCACCCCTCAAGCCCCCTTAATCCTCCTTTACTCATCTGTTGATCATCAGTGAAGACACTTTTATTTACAATGTGTGTCCGCCTCACTCTGTGTCAAGCATTTGGGTCCACTCGCTCACTGCCCCGTAACAGGATTATTATAAGAAACAACGCTTGGTCAGGGCAAAGCGTCTGCTACATTTGGGAATTTGTAGAAACTAGGCCTCAATTGGCCCTACCTGGATATTTTCAACTGTGCCTGTGTTCATTGTTAGCCACATGCCGCTCTTTAGACACATTAATATATTACTCCCAGAGCTAAATCGTATCCTAAATGCTCTTAAAACCGCTGTTTTCTACCTAACCAACTGTATAGAAACCCTCTGAATCTTTAGTTTCATCCCAAATATTTTTACTTTACTCAGAGCTGTCCCAGCCACAGCTGTGGGACAGGTGCACCTCACAGATCTCTTCACGGATCCACCAGACGCATCTACGTCGATCACAGTGAAGCTGTTCTGATCGTCACGCGTGTGAAGCACTGTTTGTGCTACAATAAAAAGAAGGATAAGAGCGATTACAAACTATAAAATAAGGATGAGTTACATACCATGATACCATGATAAAAAGGTGAAAGTTCCCCAATAAATAGCACAAGAGATAAAAAGTGATAAGACCACAGGAAGTTAGTGTAATGGGAAATTCTATTTTCACATGTTTCTCTAGGTGCCATTTGTTGGTGTGCCTGTTTTCCTGACTTTATTATTATAGTTCACGCTTAATATCAGCATATGTATGGTTTGTTTTTGGCCAATACTTTTATTGAACAAAACACACAAGTGCAGTTCATATTTTTTCATTCATGAAAATATAAAATTCCATTTAGAATTGTAACAAATGAACAAACAGAAGGCCAAGAACCCAAAACATTTAGATAATAATAATTAAATCAAAGCAGCATATAAGAAAAAAAAAATGTTGGGTGCCCTCTGGTGCCCCTTCATACAATAAATTATGATGATGAGGGGCCATGTAACGCTACTGTGTGTGTGTGTGTGTGTGTGTGTGTGTGTGTGTGTGTGTGTGTGTGTGTGTGTGTGTGTGTGTGTGTGTGTGTGTGTGTGTGTGTGTGTGTGTGTGTGTGTGTGTGTGTGTGTGTGTGTGTGTGTGTGTGTGTGTGTGCGTGCGTGTGTGTGTGTGTGTGTGTGGAAGGGGGGAGCGCTGTCAGAGCAGCCGTTCACCTTGATGTCCGGTTGGGGGTTGAACGCAATAACTGTGTAGGAGCGTTCCAGATACAACGTCGCCGAGGCAGCATCACAAAGTTTCCCTTGGTCGAAACACGCGCATTATTGCTTTTTTATCTCATATTTGAATCCCAGCTGAAACAGTTTGTTACCCTGATCTTTATGAATTAATCATTGATTAAGACCACTGAGCCGGACATAGGGGGGGTCAGGTAAGTCAACGAACCTGCCCGCTATAAATCATTTATCATGACCAACAGTTCGGGAACCTTCAGTCAGCAGGAACACAGCTGATAAGACGGAGGAGAACTCCAATACTCCTGAAACACGGCGAGCGCATTAAAATGTTACTGCCAACCCCCATATAGATAGGTTATGTGATGTGGTATGGCATTGTTCAAAGTATAATAAAAAATTAAAAATTCACGGCCATCCGACTATCTCTTTCTTATCGTTCAAATAATAATTTTATGGCGGCTATGGCTATATAACACCGGGGGATGGATGTAGTCATGGCAACAAAAAGAGACTTCCTTGAATCTGGTAACACTAATCTGCTGTTCCCGCCTGAATCATTTGTCGCAGTACAAAATTCCCGTTCGTTTAATTCAAAACAGTTTATGTGTTATGTGATTGAGCAAAAAAAAACACTTGCGCCCCTCCTACTCGGCGGGTCTGTGCGCAAACTGCGGCGGACCTGCCTGTCTGTCTGTCTGTCTGTCTGTCTGTCTGTCTGTCTGTCTGTCTGTCTGTCTGTCTGTCTGTCTGTCTGTCTGTCTGTCTGTCTGTCTGTCTGTCTGTCTGTCTGTCTGTCTGTCTGTCTGTCTGTCTGTCTGTCTGTCTGTCTGTCTGTCTGTCTGTCTGTCTGTCTGTCTGTCTGTCTGTCTGTCTGTCTGTCTGTTTGCCTGTCTGTCTGTCTGTCTGTCTGTCTGTCTGTCTGTCTGTCTGTCTGTCTGTCTGTCTGTCTGTCTGTCTGTCTGTCTGCCTGCCTGCCTGTCTGTCTGCCTGCCTGCCTGCCTGCCTGCCTGTCTGTCTGTCTGCCTGTCTGTCTGCCTGTCTGTCTGTCGTCCAGAACGCTGTCCGAGAGGCGCACGGAGCAGCGCTAGAAGCCCGCCGACAACATGAGCGTGGAGCGGATATTTGATGAGCTCGGACACTTCAAGAGGTAAATTTTTTGATGTTTCCACGTTTATATTGCATCCAAAGTGTTTTTAAATGTCAACGCCCTGCCCGGCCACGCTGTGTTTTACCTCTCCGAGTAGGCTACTTCTCAGGATCGGGTCTAATTATAGGCATGGCAAAAAAGAAAGTGGTATACCGTTACTTACATTATGAGTAGCATAATAGTAGCATAGTACTTTCATTTAACAGGGTGAGGAGTTTTAGTTTAATGGTAGAAGGCCAGCCGTTACCATAGGCATATGTGAATGAATAAATCCAAGTTAAACTTTCCTTAAAAAATAATCAGGGATGACACAGCAAATACAGTAGCCTTCCATAAAGTGTTAATAGTCCTAAATGAATAGCATCTTCTTTGGTTCCAGTCGTATTATTATTAGTCTTGCTGTTATGACTAAAATAGCCAACGCGTCTCCTCTCCAGGTTCCAGGCGTGTCTGTACTTCGCAGCGGTCTTCCAGGCCATCGCTTGTGGGATCCACTATCTCGCCTCGGTGTTTCTCGTCGAGACCCCCAACTTTGTGTGCGGTGCGCCCGCCAACATCACCGACGTCCTATACGGTAACGTCTCGGGAACCGCTCTAGAAGACGTCCTACCCTCCTTCAAGGATGCCTACAGCTACCTGGCGGTCAAGACCTCCACGGGGGACCAATGGGAACTCGGCCGGTGCCAGAGCGCATTGCGCGTCAACCCCACGGACTTCCTTAGCTATGAGTTCGATGGCAACAAAACGACGATAGTCTGCGAGCAGAAGTTCGTCTTCGACCACAGCCAGGTAATACAAAGCATCGTGACCGACTGGAACCTGGTGTGTGATGAGGAATGGCTGGCCCAGCTGTGCCAGCCCACCTTCATGATCGGCGTGATGATCGGCGCGCTCGTGTTTGGGGATATCGCCGATAGGTAAGCTAAGCATGACGTCACCATGGCCTTCTTCTGCCCAATTGTAGGGTCCGTAAATGAAGAGGAAAATTACGTTATTATTATTTCATTATGTGGGGAGTTACGATGGAAAAATAATGGATAGCTTCTATTTTGTCGATCGTTGGTTGTGTAGGCAATGTGGAAGTTCCCTTGTCATTAAGAATCATGCATGCCTCGGAGTTGGACACCAGTGTTATGGAAAACACATGGGCTATGTTTACTGTAATACAAGGCAGATACTAATCACATTGCCTCCAAAATCTTGGTTCCATCAAACATCTAAGGACATCTGTTAATTATTTGTTTTGGCAGAAACAGACATTCATTTTGTTCTTTTCTTTGTCTGTCACATTCTTCGGGGTTGTGTAGTGCCCGGTTTCCTGAGCTGGACTGATCCTAATACGTTTAAATTTTTTATTTTTCCTCCAAGGACACGCATCTGTAGTCAAAGATGTCTGTAAAGTGCCTGTGGTTACATTTGCTTTGCTGAGATTCATGCAATGTTTGAGATTGCTTCTGTCAGACTAGAGAAGAAATATACTTAAAGGCACCCAGTGCAACTTTATGTAAACATTCAATGAAAAATAAACATTCAATTTCTAGTCTTTTTTACACGTAGTAAGTTTCAATAACTCCATACCATTACATATCGACATTCAAGGAGCAAAGATGAGACGTCGTTGTGTGGTGAGAACTGATAGAAAATCGTAAACAACAACAATCGCCGGTGGGGAGAAGCCATTTTTCCATTGACTGGAAGCCTGCTTTATTTATTGTAGGTTACAAAAAATAAAGAAAATGGCGGCATTGTTGTTGTTATCGATTTTCTATCAGTTCTCACCACACAACGACGTCTCATCTTTGCTGCTTGAATGTCGGTATGTAATGGTATGGAGTTATTGAAACTTACTACGTGTAAAAAAGACTAGAAATTGAATGTTTATTTTTAAGCCTCGAAAGTTGCACTGGGTGCCTTTAAAGTACCCTTCTTTTAAACATTTTTGTAAACCGTTTTCAGGTCTGTGTCAGCCTGAATGGGCTTACTGTGTTCTTTGAAAGGGCCACATAACTAACAATAGCATCAGGATTATTACCACCCGCTCATCTTCACTTTCTCCCTGTTTGCATGTCTCTTTGTCTACCCCTTGCTCTCTTTCTCAGGGTCGGCCGTGTAAAGATTCTCATGGTCACCAGCTCGTGCCAGTTAGGGTTAGGGGTGCTGGTTGCATTCTCCCCAAACTACTACTGGTTCCTAGCCATTCGCTTCGTCCTTGCCATGGTAAATTCAACGTGTGTGTGTGTGTGTGTGTGTGTGTGTGTGTGTGTGTGTGTGTGTGTGTGTGTGTGTGTGTGTGTGTGTGTGTGTGTGTGTGTGTGTGTGTGTGTGTGTGTGTGTGTGTGTGTGTGTGTGTGGTTGTGTGTGGTTGTGTGTGTTTGCCCCAGTGAGGCTGTCTTGCATGCAGCTGTTGGCCTATCCGTATCAGCACAGAAGACAGGATTTATTTCCACCATATGGCTTGTCCGGTCAGCGAGGGCTGAAAGTGGCGATTCTTCTCCAAGTCCTCTGGAGCCAGATAGCCATAAACTATGGCTCAAGCTAAGCTATCCATAGACCATAGCTCTTGCAGAGAGACTCGAACAGGCGGACATTCTCAGCAATGCAATATTGCATTTCATGGTTGTGTGGTATGCACACACATATATGGACTGTCTCAAATGCTCTATAGTATATTCCGAGGGCCATTGCTAAATGAGCATTCCGATGTGTCAGCCTGGCTCTATTCATGAATATAAATTCAGAATTTGATTAGGAATTTAGAGGATTATGTCTCTCAGAGAACCACTCTGGAACATTTCACATAAGCTTGAAAAGCAAACAACTTGGTACATGAAAAAATGTAGTTATTGTATTGTTGCGGTAGATGGAAAGGGAAAAAATATACAGTTGAGAATGTTGAGTTTACAGTACTACTGTAAGTATTGTACTGTATGGGCTGTATTCCTATTTTGTGTGATCATCTCTTCATCATTCAATTGTTAATAATTTACAATAAGGATTCATAATAATCCATTAATTAACATTAGTTCAATTGATAATGATTTACAATAAGGATACATTAATTATTAATTAATTAACATTAGTTCATACAGTGATAATGCAGTAATAAGCATAAATTAATAGTTAGTAAACAGTTAACTAAGGGTCTAGTAATAATTTACTAAGTTTGTGTTTTTTTTATATTTAATAGGGTTTGGGTTAACCCTAAACCAATAACCTTTACCGTAACCCCTTTGCTAATGCTGTATAATAAGGCTTATAACTGCATTATTAATTAATTTGATCAATAGTTATTAATGTACCCTCATTGTGAAGTCTCATTCCCCCCCTTCCCCAGGTGTCCAGTGGCTACCTGGTGGTGGTGTTTGTCTACGTGACCGAGTTCACCGGCACCAAGGTGCGCACGTGGACCTCCATGCACGTGCACGCCGCCTTCGCCGTGGGCATCATGGTGGTGTCGCTGATCGGCTACCTGGTGCGCACGTGGTGGATCTACCAGATCGTCCTCTCCCTCGTCACCTCGCCCTTCCTCTTCTTCTGCTGGAAGTTCCCCGAGACGCCCTTCTACCTCATGGCCAAGGGCCGCCTGCGAGAGACCCAGGCTCTGCTGGAGCGCATCGCCAGCACCAACGGCCTGGAGTGCCGGCTGAGGGCGGAGGACCTCCTGGAGCTCGAGGACAAGGGCGCCAGCGACCTGCTGGAGAAGAGGGACGGCGGGGAGAAGCAGGAGGAAGGGGAGAAGGAGGCAGAGGAGAAGGAGGGAGAGGAGGGGCAGGCCAAGGCAGCGGAGAAGAAGCTGTCCATCCTGGACCTGTTTGGCAGCTGGAGGATGGCGGGCCGAACCATCATCGTGTGGGCCATCTGGTTCATCGGCAGCCTGGGATACTACGTCTTCTCCCTGGGCTCCGTCAACCTGGGGGGCAACCAGTACCTCAATCTCTTCCTCGCCGGTAGGGGGGGGGGGCTGTCGTGTGTGCGTGCGTGCGTGTGTGTGTGTGTGTGTGTGTGTGTGTGTGTGTGTGTGTGTGTGTGTGTGTGCGTATGCGCGCGCGTGCGTGCGTGCGTATGCGCTCGCACGTGCGTGCGTGTGTGTGTTTGTGTGTTTGGGCAATGCCCATGATTCGATGTGTAATGGCGTTATCCAAGTTAAACCAGTAAAGAACCTACAACTGAGTCCTCTGTCGACATGTAAATGTTGAAGGGCAGGAGAATTGTAACACATTGAGAGCTGTGACAAATTCTGCTCTCAATGTGTATTTATTCCTGTGGGTTGCAGCCTAAATTCTGGATGCATCCCGACTGTGTGTGTGTTTGTGTTTGTATGGGGTGGGTGGGTCGGTTTCCATGAAGAAAAATCCAACCACGGTGCTCATGGTACACTCCGTTGACCTACTTTAAAACTAAAAAAACTGAAGTTGCTCTTTCCACGTCAACCAATCGTAGCTAAGCGCCGCCCACCTACAAAGTGCAACGCGACCCTTTGAGTGAAGGAGAGAAGCACTATACGTTTTGCACTCCGCTGTTTACAATCCCTGCTGCAATTGATTACATCACCCATATCATATATATGCATATAATGCTGCTATCCTTAATATATAGCAGTATTACCATACTAAGAACATTTAGGTCTTGACGTTCTCGATCCCGCTCATGTTTACCTCTGTGCCCGGTGGGAGAACCCAGGAAATGAAGCGTGCAGCGGAGAGAGGAGGCAGTACAGGGCCTTAATGCCTACCCTCCTCCTTGCTCCTCTGTGTTGTAAGGCCACAGAGTCGAACCGCTGAACTCTCACCGCGGTATCCATGAATACACACTTACTTGTCAAACAAAGCGGCCAAACATTGAAGCCCTCTGACGTATCCGCCGCTCTGACCTGCGCCGTGATTGGCTGTGTTCCAGGGGCGGTGGAGATCCCGTCGTACCTGGTGGGGAGCTACGCCATGGACCGCGTGGGCAGGAAGAAGACCTGCGCCCCAGGCCTGATTCTGGCCGGGGTAGCCTGCATGCTCATGATCGTAGTCCCTTCTGTACGTACTGAGCTTTGCACACCAATCCCGTGTGTGTGTGTGTGTGTGTGTGTGTGTGTGTGTGTGTGTGTGTGTGTGTGTGTGTGTGTGTGTGTGTGTGTGTGTGTGTGTGTGTGTGTGTGTGTGTGTGTGTGTGTGTGTGTGTGTGTGTGTGTGCATATGCACCACCAGTTGGTGTGTCTGTGCGTTGACCTGAAGGACTCACACTGCCAGAAAAGACAAGTAATTAATGTCTATGCACGTACAACTTGTGTCATTAGAAAGCCAATTTCCCGCGAATGCGAGGGTCATAAATAGAGTGGCTTGGAGATCGGATTTTACCCCCTAAGGGTCCGGTATCACTGCTTCTCCCTTCTTACTAAGCGCTGTCCCCACAAGCCCCCCCGACCTCTCCCATGCCGCCCGACCCCTCCGATCTTCCCCGGGGTCGCGTAGGGTGTCTAAGTTCAACGAAACACGGAGTGGCAGTGCCGTCTTTGCCCCTCAGACGGCCCAACAAACAGAACGAATGCAGACGATTTTTCTAAATTTACAATGGTCAATCAACGACACAAAAAAAAGAAAAAGCAATCGAAGCAATATCTCAAAGCAATTAAAATGTGTTGACAAGGTTTAACTAGGTCTGTACAAGCTGTTTACAAGTCATAGTAAGAGCGTGTCCCATTTCGGTGTTTCTTTTACCCCCCCCATTCCATTTGGGGGTGGGGGAGGAGGGGGGGGGGGTGCCTCCAAATAGAGTGGAGGTGGGGGTTAGGGAAGACAAATTAAAGAGATGAGCTCAAAGAGATGGCCAAATTAAGCTAACTCGTCTCAATTGTAATTTAGCTCAAGGAAAGGGTATATGACCGCAACTGAATGTGGTTTGGCAAGAAATCGAGCAACTCTTTATGCATGACAATGTTGCGCACTGCAGGAACTGTGTGCGACCCAATGTTTCAAAAACCTTATTTGGGAGTCATCTTCTGTTGCCTACGCTCCCTAGACGAGCCTTAGTTTAGTGCATAAGTCAGTCAAGTCTTCTTCAATGGGAGCCGCTAAACTCCCAATTACCCCACTGGTCTGTCCCTCAGAGTCAGCACACGCACGCACGCACGCACGCACACACGCACGCACACGCACACATACACGTCTAATGTAACATAATTGTAATTTCCCCTGGTGGAATATTCCTTCCTCTGACTCTCATCGCTCTGTTTTGCGTTACAGGACATCCATTGGCTGGTGACCTTACTCAGTATGATCGGGAAGTTTTCCATCGCCATCGCCTTTGGTCTGATTTACCTGTACACCTGTGAGCTTTACCCGACCATCATCAGGTAGGAAGAAGCTCTACGAAATAAAAAAAAAATTATATTGATATCTATAGTATCCAGTGTCAATTGTCTTTTGGTTGATTTGAAGTTAAACATTTACCATTAAGAGAACAATAAAAACATTGGTTCAGATCCAGTGGGTCATGTAATAGATACATTGCTATTACATGACACACAATTTGGCGGATGCTCTTATCCAAAACGTCTTGCATTAATGTGAGTGCGTCAATTCTTTTCAATCCTCACCCCAGGAGGTATCAAACCCTAACCCTGGCATGGTTAATGCCATGCTCCACCAGGCTGGCAGGCTCGCTTATACACTGTTGAACCAATGCTGTGTATGAGGATGTGAGGAGGTCAGTGATGGACTCTGTGTTCGTGCTCTAGGTCCCTGGCTGTGGGGAGCGGCAGCATGATGTGTCGTGTGGGCAGTGTGGTGGCCCCCTACTGCGTCTACCTGGCGGACTACTGGATCCACCTTCCTCAGGTACATACGCCTGCACACACACACACACACACACACACACACACACACACATGCATGCACATGCGCACATACAAACATGCACACACACACACACACACACACACACACACACACACACACACGCACACACACACGTGTGCACACACACACACACACACACACACACACACACACACACACACACGCGCACACAAACAGACACACACGCATAGACATATACATAGACACACACGTGTACATGCACATACTGCGTGTGTGTACACCCACTCATGGGTGAATGCATGTCTGTGCATGCAAAGTCCAGTTCAACTAAAGATAATTGCTATTAATATTTTAATAATTAATACTTTAGTGACACCACCGTCCCAAGTGGATGAATACACCCACACACATGGACAAAGTCTGCAAAGTGAAAGAGACTAAATAATAACAACTTCAGTGATAGCACAATCTCCTCTGGATCCCTAGTCGTTGCAAGAGGAACAAGAATGACCTGTGTGGGTCAGATTGAGTGGTTACTCTCTCGGGCCTGTTCAATCTTGTCCTGTGTGAATCTCATTATCCTGTCCCTCCGCCTCCCCCCCCCCCCCCCCCCCCCCCCAAACAGTTGATAGTGGGAATCCTGGCATTCATCTTTGGTGTGTTGACACTGATGTTGCCCGAGACCCTTGGCCAGCCACTGACCACCAGCCTGGAGGAGGCTCAGAACCTGGGGGTTAACGCCAAGAAGAAGAGCTCACCTAAGGACAGCAAAGACCCTGAGAATGGGCTGGAGATGGCGCAACAGCGTCTCTAGGACGGGGGTCTGGGCCATACACACACAGGGACAGACTTATGGGGCATAACTAAATAAAAAGGGAAAGGGTTGATACATTTTGACCCTGGTCAAAAACTAAAGACAGGAAAATTATGTACTTCTTTACTTTTGATACTTTGATACTACATTTTAATCCAGTTAGATACTAACATTTTATCTGAGCTACTTTCTGACTCTACTCTTGTGATTTTGTGACGGTTTACTTACTTTTAGCAGTCACCTTCAACAAAGCTATCTGTACTTTTTAATCAAGTATAATTTTCTCATACTTTGTACATCACTGTATATATATATATCATATTCTATATATTACATCAAATAATTTAATGATAATAATTGTTTTCGTCTCAGGGAATTCTTTTTGAAATCACTGTGAAAACCATTCGCTATAGCCTCAAAAATCTGTAAATCTCCCCTTTGTGTGTGTGTGTTTCTGCATGTGTGTGTTTGTGTGTGTGCGCATGCCTCTGTGACATTGTACAAGAAAACAAGCTAAGTCTTGAGGCTGGCTCTAAATTAATACTGTTCCTTATGAGCAATTCAGGTGCTAGAGCTTAGCTTAGTTAAGTTTCAGATTTGCGATAGTCTTTGATGTTTTGGACCAAAAACAAAAAAGGGCATTTCTCAAGAGACTTATTTAAAGTGTTTTTTGAAAAGACCTGGTAACACCACAAAAGACAATTGCAACACATATGTACTAATAAGTATGATGAAGTATTTACATTGACAGCCCAAATGCCAATAATTGTTTTTATTGTTTGTACAGATATATTGACCGGTAGTATTATTATTTTGTAATTAGGGAAATTATTAAGACAGTTTACATTGTTTCTCATGAGGACCTATAGTATTAACGATACTCTGTATGAACCTTCATGTTCATATTTGATCATGGCAGGAACATTGTTATAACATAATTTTGTTCATTTCAACAACTTTGTGAAAAAAATAAAAAAACCGATATAGCCTGGTTATGTCAATGTGTGCATTTCGTATTGGCTAAATGACCTAATGACAACTACAACTAACAGCTTTCTTTCTTGAACGCAGGAACCTGTTTAACACATTAACCACAATATTATTCACATCAAAACAAAGACATTCATTTTGAAGAATTAATTTGTTTATTTTGCCTCGATGTAGTTGTTTGATTATCCAATCGAGATATCTGTTAAAGTCAATTTTATTTTGGACATGTTTCAATCGGTACATGCCAAGAGTTAAATCAAAGCTGAAAGCAACCAATCGTACACATGATTGAGGCAATACATTACATGTCTTCCTTCCTGAGATTCTTATATGGAAAGCAAAGGAAAATAATAAATTAAACTGGCAGAAAGCAAACACTGAACACTTGGCAGGATAATAAAAACTACACAAACTGAGATATGGAAGATTACGTTAAACATAAAGGTAAAAGTCATAGATATGTATTTTTGTAGAAAAAATAGCTTATGGTGACTGTGATCTCTAATAATGATGCTGTACTTTAAATAGAAGTTGGCTAAGTTGGAGATTTAATGCATGAGCTGGCTATCACTGACCAACATACAAAATAATACAAGAGTACAAATATAGTACCCTTACACTTTTTTTGCATTTTATAATTGAGGAGGAGATAGTAAGATGTTGAGCAATTCAAATGTGCCATCAAAACCTCTGCTTAACAAAAAGCAAAATTAGCAAAATTATCATTACATAAAAAACTGAGAAAGTGCAACAGATGTGACTGACTTACAATGGCAAATGAGTTGACTGGGGAAACAGGTGCAACAGGAAGGGTCTCAGCTGACCCTTCTCAGCTGACTCCCAGGCCTTCTCAACTGACCCCCAGCTGAGGCACCAGCCAAAGCAATCATTAGCGTAATAGCGATCCCTAAGGGGTTTGATTAGGTTACTGTTCGTCAATAGAAGAGCAGGAAAATATACGTTTCCAATAAAACGAACAAAAAAGGGTTGAGGCATAACCCACTTCACAGATATCCAAACACCTTACCATTCTGAAAAAAATAGCTACATTCCCTTAGTTTTGATCGGGGAGATAAAAGTTGACAAATCAAAACTAAGGGGATGAACAAAAGTATGTGACTGCACTCTAAACAAGGTCTGGTCACGGGCGCTAGGAAAGAGGACTGAGAGAGAGATGGAGAACTGGGGGCAACTACCCACGCCAATAGCCAATCAGCATCCAGGGTCAGCCTATGCAATAGGCTGACATCAACAAAACAAAGCACATCACCTGCAGCTCAAGCATTAACACACAAAACAGCACACTAGCACATGTTGAATAAATGATCCACCATTGACATTACACTTCTTAAGATGATCAACACGCTCAGGGTCAAACACTTCCTGTCAGGTGACCCTGGGCCTTATTTACCTAGCAGACCATCTTGGTCAAGATGGATGCTAGGTGAATATGACAAGTTGGCAGGACAGATAGCTGAACAAAAAAAGCTACATTTAATTTTAATTTGATAGTACCAACTTGATAATTACCAGTAAACAGCGCCGTTCCCAAACGCACAAGGAGTTTTGGAATGGCCTCTTGGCCAATTTGGAGGGGGACAAAGCAGTTTATTAGACAAGAAGTGGCTGCTTAACACATCAATGTAAGGTTTTACTTATACTTTGTGATTTGTAAGTAATTATGTCAAAATAGTTATTGTAACATACATGAACATTCAATACCTGCCATTGGTTGTGGCTGTAGTCTGATTGGATGAAATGTCCATCATTAATATATGGGCTCCCCACTCCCAGGGTACCATGACCTAACGCAAAACCTTATCGTGTCTTCGGTTAAGCAGAGGTGGGCCGTGGAACGGCAAGCAGTGGAACGGCACACCAAAACAAAGTGGATCAACAAAGTAAAGAATGAGACCGACCCTAGAGATACTGCGTGCAGAAATGAGAGCATACTAAGGGGAGGGACGAGCATTGTTGGATATTGTGTAAGGGTACACACTCCTCTTCCTCCACCTCCCCACACCACAGGGTTTCAGACTGCACAACGTCAGAACTGAAATGGGAATTTGGGCTGTGGTGTGCCCAATTCACAAAGCCTTCTGAAACCTTAGGAAATATTTTTTAATCCCCATACGACCAAAGTCTCTGACAGACATTTGGCATTTTTAGATGTTTTTTATTTGATCGGAAAACGGATCATGAAGACTAAGTTCAACCAAAGTAAAAGCATAACAGATGTTAATCCTGCAATATCGTTCTGCCCTTTAGCAGCCTCTAGAGTTGTAAAGGTTGGGGGTGGGGGATGTGCTGTTTTAACTCTTTATAAACTGTATAGTTTGGATATTTATTAAATGGAGTAGGTAGCTAGAGTAGAAAAGTTACATAGTTCAGGTTTAAGCCATTTATTTTTTACTTTGCTGTGAAATCTGCCCAATCGACAATAAAATTGATGTCAACTGAATGTCAATGCAGATTAATCTGCTAGGACATAAGCTTCTAACAGATTGTTCTTTTTACGGATTATTTAAGGTAGAAATGTTCTTTTGACAAAGTATGCTCCTGCATCTACTCAAAATCATCTACCTTACTGGCCCTGAAACGATTTATCTCAGAGTGCTCCCCTCTCCTGATCAAACTCAAAGTGTATTTTATTGTTCCGGTTTGCTTCAGGCACTAAATTCACACTCACTCACGCGTAAAGTGGTGGTGTTCACAGTTTCAGAATGAGGACTCAGCACAATGGACAAGCCTTTAGCCCACATTATTGGGCTTCACCTACTTAGTTACAGTGAGGTATTGGACCAGACGTCTCTTGGACCAGGGGAGGGATTGAGCTCAAACTCGTCACGTATGAATCCATCTCAATCGGTCCCTGAAATGCAAAATGTTCCTACTTAAAAAGTCGTCCTAGAAACCACTTGGAGAGTTGGGGACTGTGTTATTTGGCGACCAAAAGCTGGTGCTCAAGGACTTCAAATGTCCTTCATTTGTAGCTTCCTGTTCCCAGCCTCAGTCTCTGTAAGTGTGTCTTGAAGGGAGTGTTGACTTGGATGGAGTGTTTCAGGCTTGAATGGAGGTTGAGTGGCCATTAGTGGAGCAGGATTCAGCATCGCTACGCTGACCACTAGATGGTGAGAACCAAAATGAACCCCTCTCGTTTCCAGCTTGTCCACCAGGATTTCTTTATTTCCTGTTTTTTTGGTTTTTTTGGCATTTAAAGGCATTTGTACATAAAACAACTTAAATACAATTCCTTAAAATCTTTGATATGCTTCAATTAGTTTTCATACCATGGGACCGATGGTAGATTATTACTCTTAAACTTGAAAAATCCATTCAACCGCCCCACAAGCAGTCTCTGCCCATCAACAGAAAAATATGACAAACAAATACGTACCTTAATTTAAACAGAACTTTCAAGAGCAATTCTACGCAAGAGGGAAATGGACGAGCTGCTAATTAATGTCATGATAAACACAGATATAATAAATACATCCCAAAATGGGTCATAGCATTGCATTGTAGAGAAGTTGGCAATAGTTTTGGCAAGTTCTTTTACTGATATTTAAAACTTTGGATTGAACTGAATTGGGCTTCATGCACTTTCTTCGCATTCATCCCTATAATTATTCCCCCAAAAATGGAAAAATTTCAAACATTTATACTCCATGACCTATCTTAAATACTCAAAATCTATCTTAAAATGGAAAAATTTCACACACTTATACTCCATGACCTATCTTAAATACATGTAAAGCACAATGTTGGTTTGGTCGAGTGTAATGATACCGCCGCACACAATTGGAATTCTCTGAATTCATAAATGCGTGCTTATCGTTCCGCCTCCCACTGAATCAAATACCATCATCCACAGGTGGTGTCACGACAGTTTTCAGAAAACACTGTAGGATTTTCATCACAAACTGACTCCATGTGTCTTGAACGGTCCTGGATGATGAATAGTTTGATGGCACTTTTGATGACATAAAATTAGAAGCTTTACAGACCAGAGTCGAGAGGGAGAACCATTAAAAAAAGTACCAATATCAAAACAAGAAAATTAAAATATTCAACCAACCCTCTTATCTCGCAATGGTCGCAATCAACCTGTAATTTAGAATATTTCTCAACAGATTTGTACTCATCCAGCATTCATCTCTCCTGGAGATAATAGAAACCGCATCTGCCTCAAATCCAACGAATCTCGCTCGGTGAGCTTGAAGGAACTTCAAAATGGCGTCGAGCCTTCCAAGTCCATTTCCATGGTCCCCCCGGCAGTTCATGAGATACTGCATCCCCCCTCCCCCACCACCCCGATCTATTCACTCCACACGTCCAGTCCTCGCCATAGAGAGAGTCTTTTTCCCACACACACACACAAACACACACACACACACACACACACACACACACACACACACACCAACACTGAGCAACCGACCAACCCACCCACCACCAGGGTGATCCATTAAGGGGGGAGGACCCCCCTCCACCCTGGTGTTCCGGCCCCTGTCCCACTAGTCCAGTACAGGCCCCCCCCACCCCGGGCCACGGCGCGGGCGTCCTCAGGGGTTCACCAGCCAGCTGGCGGCGTCCTCGAGGGTGGTGTCCTGCGCCTCCTCCTCCTCCTCCTCCTCCTCCTCCTCCTCTTCGTCGTCCTCCTCCGCCATGGGCTCGGGGGTGCGGCGGACGAGGTCCCGCAGGAAGTCGTGGGAGTAGGCGGAGGGGCGCGGGGCCGACTTGAGGCCGATCTTCTTCTTGGCCAGGTGGAACTGGTCGCGGACGAAGCCGTAGAAGTCGTACTCGTAGCGCATGCGGTGGTAGAGCACCTGCAGGGCCTCCAGCGTGGGCGTGTGCTTGCGCACCGTGCCCGTCATGTTGCCCGCCTTCTTGTAGTCTGGAGGGGGGGGGAGGGCCGGTCAGTGTCGTAATCAGGAGATAGACCAGACGAAATATTTATACTTAAGACATTTTTTTAAACTCTACTCTTTTTTAAACACTTTTTCTTGTGTATTCGCTGCTTTTGGGTTCATTTTAATGCTTCGTGTCATTTTAAAGCTCATCTAACCGCTGTGAAAAGTAATTAGTATATACTAGTGACTAATAATAATAAAAATAAGAACTTAAATGTAAATGTGTCACATATTATCTATCACAATGAGACAAGTGAAGCGATCCAGTGTGAAGAACAGCAGCCGTGCGTACCAGGGCTCTTGTAGATGTTGAGGACCCCTGAGAAGAAGTGGGGCAGAAGCCTCTCCAGCAGGAGCAGCACGTCCTCCAGCTCCTCCAGGATCCCCACCAGGAGGTAGTTCTCCAACACGTTCTGCTTGGCCCTCTCCAAGGCCCACACTCCTGGCTCCCTGGTCCAGAGAGGTGGAGGGACCACAGAGGGAGAGGGGACGATAGAAAGAATAGTAAACAGATGGGGGGGGGGGGGGGGGGGGGGGGGGGGTTGACCGCCTAATGCTGCACATAATTGAGAACAATAACACGTAACCACCGTAACTGTCAAAAAATAAAGGGTTGACTTCGTAATTCTGCAAATAATTGAGAACAAAACCATGTGACCACCGTAGGATCTACTGCATCCTGGCTTGCTGTGCATTACCTGCATTGTGGATGCTGACCACAAAAGTAGGGGATGATGTAGAACATCCTGGGGTTGGAGCACTCTGGGTAGTTTTCTAAGATGCACACATTGATATCCTGAACAAAAAGACACAATCGAAGACACACAAAGATTAGGATCAGGCCCAGCAGTAGTGGTAGGATGAGCACGTGTAGTTAACTCGTTTCACGACTGTATTTCGATTGTAATTGCTTTCTAACTTCAGTAGGTGGAGCTCTTGAACAACACAGTAGTCACTAGGCTTAGTCAGAAAATGTAATATATCCGCTCACGCCAGAGGGGGCCACCAGAGGGCACCCTGTCCCGTATGATCTGAGTGTAACGATCACATGATTACGGTCATGTCAAGACCTGCAGGTTTACACAAAACATAGCTTGGTCATATGAGTTTGATGAACTCATTGCACTTCTTATCAAGACATGACAATCAAGATATCACTTTAAGGAGTTTCAGTGGAAGATTGTTAAAGCAAATCTATGAGACAAAATTAGGCCCACATCATGTTCAGAGAGAGAGTGATAGCCTATTTATTCTTGCATCATTCACACTATAGATTCAAATACTGACTAGATTGAAATGAATGTCAAACACAAACACACTGCATCATTATGTTTGAGATAACATTTAAAATGATTAATTCAAACTATGCAATTCTTTACAATTAGTCACACTTCTTTCTTCTGTGCCTGGAGAAAAGTTTTAGGCTGGTTAATCTGAACAATTTGATACACCTCCCATGCAAGCAAGAGATCTTGAACCTTTATGCCTCAGGAAATTATCAACATTACTCAACAGGAACTTTTTTGCCCTTATTAACTTTTTTATTACAGGCATCTGAAATCAATGATGACGGAGAAGATGGAGAAGATGGAGGCTCTTCAAAATTCTGAACACTTTTATGCCTTTGTAACTGCAGTTGGCTGTCGCTTTGAGGAGTGATGATGGTTTTATGGGCCTAAACTAATCAATGCAAGCATCAAAGAGGACAAACCATGCTTGTCAGCCAGCAAGCCCAGGCGTCCAACTACGATCGAACATAATGGAGCGACTTTGGTTTGGCTGGTTTGGTTAGTGATGTGCAGTATTAATCGAATAGACGGCTTAATGTTGCTACCCTCGCAAGTCGGCACCAAATATAGCCCACTAGTCGGAAGAAATTATATATTTTTTCTATGTAGACATATGCATTTGGGCCTTTAGCGTATATTGACCAAAGTTACACTGAAACGTACTGTATTCCTGGCAAAATGTAGCTATAAAAAACTACTACTAATGTTAACAATTTGTGAGGGATACATAAACATTGGCCTGTTGGCCCTCGATGTAAATCAGTATAAATTAGAACAATTTAAGATGACATCTCAAAAACTATGAGCAGTTTGGCAGTATTTTGATATGCTATAAAATGGAAATCAGGTTGTACGTTGGCTGTCTAAGAATAATCTGGTACAACCACTAGAATGGAGCAATGTGTGTAAAACACATTAAGCACAGGCCTGTGGACATTAAACCGTCAAACTAACATTGTTAACCGTCGCAATCCGTAGACAATGTGATCCTGGTCATTTAAAAAAACTAACTCAGCTCATCAGCGCATGGCTGCCCAAGACATTCTTCCACTCAGCTTTGTTGAAGGCAAAGGCCTCAATAAGTTATTAGAATATATCAAACGAGAATACATTGTGCCAGGAAGTAAAATGGTAGCTTCCATATTTGAGCCCGACCATAACGAAATTAAAGAGAAAGAAGAAGAGACACACAGAGAATTTGGCTGTGCTGCCATCAGCCATCAATGATGGATTAAAGGCGAACGCCATGAGCCTGCTGATCGGTTCATCCAAAAGACTGATGAGGCATTTCCATCACAGTGCTGACGCACTCCTTGATGGCAAATGAAACAGGAGAAAACAGGGCCTGCCTGAAACGCATACAGTCCTGAAAGACACACTGGACTTCAGTTAGCGCCATGTTTGAGTGCATCCATGAACAAAGGTGGGCCTTCACCGATGTTCTGTCTGAGCGAACAGTGACAAAAAACAACCCAATCTATTCTCCCCACTCTGGAGTCCCTTAAGAGTGCCCTGCTCTGAGTGGTGAGACGTACGTGTCAGTTTCAATGGCGTTCCCCGTTACCATGACTTCGCTGAACAGGTAATGTAATAGGCTAATATACAAGTTAACTTTAATTGAGTAGTATAATATAATTAATAATAATAGAAACAAAAACAAAAACATTTATAATGGGATCATCGTTCAATTGTTTTACTATTTCCATCCTTTAACTGATCTCCACTAGGCATCCCAACTCAGCAGGCAAGCTCAGGAGGGTAACAGAGTTCAAGAAAAGGTGGCAGCCTCATTGGAGTGACAGATACCCCCAACCGACAGATAAACCTGGAAGTGCGGCAGTACAGGCCTCAGCTCTGGATCCCCGTCACAAGCACCTCCACTTTCCCCAGATGGACAGTCAACGGCACAGCAGTGAGAGTGAATCCTGCTGTGCCGTATCACAGCTTCCCAGCGAAATGGGGATGAGGAAGATAACAATGGAGATGAAGAAAAGAAAGACCAAACTGAGGGCTCCACTCAACCAAAACGCCAGAAAACGTACCTAAATTCTCCCTTTGGGATGTCTACGGAGAGTCCACCGATCAATCAAAGGGCTGGAGCACAACCTGATCTTTCTCCGCAACATTGCTGTTGGCGCTGCGATTGAGGGATTTTTGTTTTGTTTGTTGACAATTGTGCTCAGTAAACGATGTTATTGGCTAGTAACACACAGCTGTCTTCTGAGTGTTTTCTTATTTTAGAATAGTCGTTAAACAAAACGTTCACTGTTGAACTACAGTGAAATGAATCGCTACAAACATCTCTAGTTCCTATCTGTGATGTTGGGCTTGGCGAGCTCTTTGGCATACAGCTGAACTGAACTAAGGGACAGCATAGCAGCAAACCTCTGGGTACATTTGTTAGGACAAATGATTTCCAATATGCTTGCAAAAGAGATCTGCTCACTCAGTTGAGTCATTTATTCCACACATAGGTTGGTTCAAAAGTCATGCAGAACATGTACTTGAGGACTTGATTTGAATGTTGCATTGAAAGAAAGTTAGCAATGGGTTGGTTGGGATGTGGCTCGGATTAGAAAACGTAGTGTTTTATTAACACTTTTATAGATTAACTAGCATTTTAAACTCTTTAACACCTGGAATGTCTTTTACACCTTATTTAACCCCTAATTTGTTGATTATATTTTCTGATCATTTCCCAGTTATTATTGCAAGACCTTTTGCAACACGTTTGTTCAACAGTTCTCTGCTGGTCTGAGCAATAATTGGCCTGCCAGGAGAAATTCATTCGTTAACAGCGCCATAAACTGACTCTGTCGCCATTGTGTGCACAACAATCTTTGCTTTAGGGTTCGCAGTGTCTTACTGTTCACTAGGGAATTATTTTTGCTTGCGTGGATGGTTGATCAAAAAACAAAAAACAAGCTGTTTATTTGAGTTTGGTGAGTTTATAGCTGTTGTAAATATTTTTTATTATATTCTGTTTTATAGTTCAAACATCTCAAATGAAATGACGACCATGTAGGCCTACTTATAATATTGCAAAACATGAACTTGATTTGCATGTTGCAGTGAAACAATCGTTTGGCTGTTTCACCAAACGATTGTTTGGTGAAATGCCTTAATTCCGACGCCTCATTGTTCCGACGGTTCAATGTTCCGAAAACGGAACCCATTGGTCCGAAGGTCCGTTTGTCCGACTTTTCAAAAAGGAGGCGCATTAGGCCGACGGTTCAATATGCCGAATAGGCCAAGGCGCAATTCCACATGTGTGATTATGAAACCAAAAATAAAAGACGATGCAGGCTAAGTTCCAGCAGTGCACTTCACCAAGCCAGACTGTTGCTGTGAGCTTGAACGGTCACAAGAGGTGAATTTATGAAGCGCACGTTATACAAGGACTAATACTTTTCCCGTAAAGAAGTCAAACGGTGAGTGAAAAACAAATATTTTTTTTATCTTTAGTAGCTGTGTGTGGGCCTATATGTGTTGTGGACATAGGGCCTGATTCCCAAGTTAGCCTTGGTGTTCTTTATCATTGGAGACAGTTTTCAACACATTTCATTTAGTCCTTCTAGTTGGAGTGCTAGGCTAGCGCACGGCAACGGGCAATACTAGCCTGCTAATAAAGCAGTCCCACTCCACAGTACACCCGAGGCAAATCAACTATAACACCAGACGGTCGATGTAAATGTCTGTGTTGATTGATAGAATAATGTTGGAAATAAAACCAACCTTATACCACAAATACCCCTTTAAGTTCTTTTTTGTTTGGTCAAATGAATGAATGAATGAATACTTTATTCCGGACTCGAAGTTCCATTTACAAGACAAGAATACAAATTACATGACAATACAAATACGAGGTCACAGATTAAAATACATATAAGCATCGATTCCAATGTTTCCACAACCCAGAGGAGTACCTTGTATCACTCTGTTTAGTGTCAGTGAGTGCAATTATTAGTTTGTTTTTTGACTCTAGAAGTCGACACATAAATTTGTACATAAAATTCCTTAATACAGCATGAAAGGTGGGGACATTACTAGTCACAAACAAAGAGCTAGCACTTGTCCATCTTGGAAGCTTAAGGAGTGAAATACAGCCCAGTCTAAATAAATCTTTACTAACACTATAAATAGAACAGCCCCCGATCAGAGGCTTCTGGTGTGTTTGTGTGTGTGAGTTTGTGTGAGTGTGTCTGTTTGTGTACGTGGCAATGGAGGATTTTGCATTTACTTAAAGGTGTGTGTGAAGATGACCAGTAACTGGAGGCAGCCCTCCAAGGCTCCAACAGCCTCTCATATAGACCATGCATACGGGTAACCACAAACTGTACCAATAGACCGGTTGATGATGACACAGAGCGTGTCAGGGCACACTGTTGATGGATAAATCCACAAGCGAGCCTCCAACGGGCCTTGACATTCCTTCACATCATTGACCACACATATCTGTACAGCTATTTAACACCTCGCAGAGGGGTAAATGCACGTAGTGTGTTCAGGGTAACGTAATGTACAGCTGGCCGGCCATTACACTAAATAAACCCTGACACTGTGCCGCATGACTGAAGGGGTTTATTTTGCGATAAGGTCCGGCTCGCTGCACATAAGTCTGCTTATTACACGGCTACTTACTAAAGAAAACAATGTTTTGACCAAAAATATAACAACAAATAAAAAAGTAGACGTGTACTAACTTCTGTTTGGAGCGACTGTTCTCCTGCTCTCTTTCATCTATTTGGAATTTATTTGATCCCAGTATAAAAATGTATCGCGCACACAATACTTTTTGCACCGCAACGTCTTGAATTCCCACCGTAGAGATTCCAAGAAAGTGGAGTGTTCAAACAGGGTGAATGTGTGTGTACGTGTGTGCATGTGTGCGTGTATGAATGGATGTGTACGTTGCTGCATGTGTGTGTGCATATGAATGTGTATGTGCATGCATGTAGGTGCGTGTCTCTGAGGGTTCCTGAGAGTTTTTGAGCGGACATGCCATTGCATCTGCGTATTGTGGCATACATGTGTGTCTGTTTGTACAGGGAGGGAGCTATGGAGAGAGAGAGGGGGGAGGGGGCAAATGGAAAAATCTGGAACACAGTTTGTTCATTGACCCCCCCCTCTTAGGTACAGCAGTGCCCACGGTAGGCACAAGAGACCCGGTTCAGAATGCTGGATTTCAATGTTGGCCGAATATGTCCAGTCAGTCTAATGAACTATAATCGGTTCCAGGTGCACAAGTTTGTCCTGATAACATGACAACCCATGTTCTCCACAGAACCAGTTTCAGTTGAACTCCTCCCACCTCCTCCAAATTACCATCTTCTACCTTACGTGTGATTGATAGAGACAATGAACCCGTTGTTCTTCTTGGTCATGTTCTTTTATGCTACAAGGTGTTGTTTGCTTTTTGACTAGGTTTTATGGCTCTGCCTTTTCTGGCTGGAAGCCTCCAGTTGTCTTAATTGCGGTGTGTGTGTCTGGACTGCAGCTGGAACGTAAAGATGCGTCAGGTGACATAGCAGGTCCAGATAGGAATGAAGTGTGGTGGGCGGAGCTCACAAACCTGTAGCTAAGGCAGAAGAAAGCTTACAGGGAGGTCAATTTATTCCATCATAGTGTCAATAGAATATCCTGGAGTGAATGGTGAAAACTTTCCCGACATTGGGAATGTCCTGGGTCAAGGACAGCTATTTGTCCTTGTAGTCGCTCACTCACTCACGATCACACAGTGGGCCAACCCGCCTGCAGGCTTAATATCAGGCATATGGCTGTCAGGTGACCTCTGGGAAAGAGGGGAGCTAGGGGGGGGGGGGGTTTGGTGTCCTTCTGACTGTAGTTCTGACAGGCCCTCGCAATCAGGTGCAGTAACGTTTTCCCCGGAGTTTGTGACCTTCTGAGTTATGTCGTTTTCGAAGAAGGGCCCCTCGCAGCTCCAGAAGTTGGTCCAGAAACCATGGCAACACATGTTATCTACCTAATCATCACCAGTTTGAGTTGAAAATAATCAACTCCCCAAACGTCCCAAGAAACATCTTCTACCGTGTGATAAGTCGAGCCAATGACCAAGTTTACAGTTCATAGCTCTAACCTTTTTCATCTTCTCCATTAGAGTCCATAGAAAACCTCTGTCGACTTTATTCTGCATTTGTACTTGGCTGGTTTCTTTTCTGTCTGCAGGCCCGAAATGCCGCGCTTTGCTTCTCTTGTGTGATGCTTCGGCGCTCTTGTTCCGATCATTGTTCGGAACCATAATCAATCACTTATTGAGTGGGTGATTGATGTTGGCTCAACAACACTGCTGCGTCAAGTCACATCAGACTTGTTTAGGGTTATAGTTGCCCTGACCTGCCTTCTGGCTCGGCTGCCAAGACTGCATTGCACCAGGCAATCAGAGCCAATCCACACACAATCCACACTCACATAGGTAGGTGTTATTCAAGAGCACCTGACATTATATAATCTATTGTTTTGGACTGAAGCCTCGGCAAACATGCAATAAGAGAGGCAAAGAGAGAATAGCAAGTCAACACACACACACACACACACACACACACACACGATAGGTAACAAACAAACACAGGTAGAATCACATGCCATGTTTATGATGTGACAATATCCCCCATAGGGAAGGTGAACCAGGCATTTCTACGGACTCTGGAAAGGCTGTGAGGGTCCCTTCTACAAAAAGGACACAACTTACATGGTCTCAAACTCTGGGCCAATTATTGCTGTACCTAATTGCGAAGGCCTGTCAAAACTCAGAATTCCCCCCCCCCCCTTCCCCTCTTTCCCAGAGATCAGCCATGTGCCTGTTATTAACGCGCAGGCAGGAAATCCAACTGATTAATTGTTAGGGAGTGAATACAAACAAATAGTTAACCTTCCTTGACCAAAAGCATTCCAAGCGTCAGGAAGGTTTCCCCCGTTCACCCCAGACGTGGAGCATGTCTCCCTGGGCTTTGTTATGCCTTGGCCACAGGTACGTGAGCTGGCACTCTGCCCATCTCATCCCATTCCTATCACTTGCTAGATGTCGCCCTAACGCACCTTTAAGCACCAGCTGCACTCCATCACACACACACACACACACACACACACACACACACACACACACACACACACACACACACACACACACACACACACACACACAGAGACACACAGAGACAGCAATTAAACGGAACGGGGGCTTCAAACTGAAACAGACTGAGCCATAAAACCGCGTCAAAATGAAACGGCGAGACACTTATTGGCAGTGGTCTCCTCACTCTGAGCCAGGGTATTCTGGAGAGCACACAGGCAGACTGCGTGGCGGAGTATTCCGGGGATGAGATTGTGATGTGGTTAGACTCCAGTCTCGATGCCCGACAGGATCTTACTATCAATTTACAGTCTGTCTTCAGAGGATACCATATGTAAAGATAATTACATCTTATTTAAAGACTTAGTAACCAGCACTATACACCAGGCAGACAGGCAGATATTGGCTTATAAATTGTAAGCATAGGGTATAAGCTGGATCCTATAATATCTTTATCTATGTATTAGGATAGGCTTGTACAAACGTTTTATTTCACTTGTCTTCCCTTAAGATACAAATGTATTATTTCCCTTGAAGATGTTGAATATCAGCAGCATCGCTACTTCTTTTAGTACATATTTATATAGAAATATGGTAAACACTGTTTGTATTTGATTTAGCATTTAACACTTGTCTTTGTTTATCCCCGTTTTCACGGGTGTGGTTTCTCAACAAGCCGTAACGGGTTTCATCCTCCCCCGATTCCTTTAGCTCGTTTGAAGACAAAAACACAAACTGGTTCCTTTTAATTAAACTGACACACGTAGCAAACGAGGCCAGACAGGCAGCAGCCCCACAGAGTGATAGTCACCGCGGCAGACCGAGCGACAGTCAGACGGACCAGATCATCCAGAGAGATAGGGTCCAGTCATGTGTCAGACACCTCCACCCAGAGCTACCTTCAGCTCCTGCAGAGAGAGACGGAGAGAGACAGCGGGACCGAGCGCCTCACCAGGTATCTCTCGTCGTCCTTCATCCCCGGCGTGCGGATGAGGTGGTTCTGCTCCCCCCTCCAGTCCCCGAACCGCCGGAAGAAGTAGTTGGACAGGAAGCGGTTGATCGGGTCCCGGATTATGTTGATGTAGACGGGCTCCTCCACCCGAAACCTGGTGACGGAGGACGTTCGGTGTTCGATATCGCTAGCCTCATACATTATACATACATATATCTGTTTACATACATAAATATATATATCATATTTGGGCCAAATTAAACTAACTCTGCTCTCCTAACTTTGCTGATTCACTTCGCCTCATTGGCTATATCCTAAGCCAATCAGAGTGCTTTTTACATTCCATAATCACTAACATTATTCCATAATCTCTAACATTTATTTGGCTTAGGCATTTTTTACGCTAAATACAAGGTGAACCTTAATGCATGTATATGCATTAAGGTTGTCATCGTATATGCATAGACGTCGTCATCGTCTTGCCGTCTCTCCCCGTTCTGTGATTGGTTCCCTATCTCAGGCGAAAATCGGATCCATGGAATCCAGGCTGTTTAGAATCAGAATCAGAATCTCTTTATTGTCATTGCACAAAGTGCAACGAAATTGGGGTAGAGGCTCTCAAAATAAGTGCTTTTAAAACAAAAACTAAATGAGAAAAATGAGCGTGAAATGAAAATGACCATGAAATGAAATTCGCGCACAAGGCAGCATGGGTATACCCAGGCTATCATACCGTTGGGAATTTGGTTAGATAAATGGAGAACTTAGGGTTTGAACTCTAGATTTGAGGAGATCTGAAGGATGAAATTAATGGCACAAAGAAAACCATTACCTGGTGAAGTTGAGGAAGTGAACGTGCCGCGTGTAGAGGAACGGCTGTGGCATGTTGCTGATGTTCTTTATGAGATCCACCTATAAATACACACACACACACACACACACACACACACACACACACACACACACACACACACACACACACACACACACACACACACACACACACACACACACACACACACACACACACACACATACACAATTTATATTAGACATTCAACAGTGTATTTGGGAACCAAGCCAGCTACCAAACACAGTGCAGGACTGAATATTCAGTAGGCTTCTGTGGAAAGGGTCTTAGTGGGAAATGTTTTGGTGAATCCATCACTTGTTATTTATCTTCATTTCGTTTTTTTCTTCAAATGTCGAGTGAGCAGCAGCAGATCTATCTCCATTGTAGGGGCCAGTAGGACACGTCATGGTGGAAAATCAGGAGGCTCTGGCTGCAGCACTGCAGTGATAGAATGTAACTCAGACCATGTGTCTCCTTTCAGCACTGAGGGGATATGGGGATGTGGAGGCTGAGGAGGGCTTACTGAAAACATTTAGAAACACACCATCCATGTCAAAAGACGCCGTCTGATTCAATTTCAGATGTCAGAATGGTCGTTGTAAAATATTGTGTCTGACAGGTTCTTTGATTGTGGTCACGACTATTTCTGAGAATTTTGCAGAAATGGTCCCTGACAGTTTTTAGTTCCTCTAAAATGTTTAGGAGCAATTACAAAGAAGTCTAGATTTTTTTTTTGCTATAGTTTCAGATTTTACACACTGTAAATATCCCAACCTCATGAAAGGTCACACAGTCTGAAATAACTCTACATCTAACATTCTACGTCTTTTCTTCCCAGTTTTTTCCACCGACAATTCCAGGAAACTCTTATGGAAGACAAAGCTATCCCGGCTTTCCAAGTTTGGGAGGCGGGACCTGGCGCCACCCAGTTAGCCAATCAGGTGAGTCCTTGGAAAAGATACTACGTAGCTGTTTGACGTAGCAAAGCCGAATATAAATTTCTACCCAATGTTATTTCAATTTTGCCCTATTGTATCCAAGGCCCCTACAACTCATGACTATCACCACAAAGACAAATGCTCGAACACTGTGTTTGCGGATGACATCAACCGTGGTATTCATAATCGCAGCAAGCATGTCCACAAAGGCTAAAATAATGGCAAAGGCCATATAATGAACAGTCTGGCCTATTTTGCCACCACAAGACATTGTCTGGGCGCCAAGCAATTCATTCATTTAGTTTATTTCCGACATTCATGAGTGACACACTCAATCACAAAGATGACACACACAGGCCCTGTCTTTAAGTCCCCACGAGTCACCAACCAGAAGTTGAGTCACTTTGGATGCATATTATTTCCAAGAGCGTTACTGGCACTGCTGTACTGATCAGGAGCATTTTTGTACTTTATAATGTGTGCGGGTCACTCTTGCGTCATAGCAGGACTATTCAGAAAGAAACTCTGATATTTCAGCGTGTTTATGTACACAGCCCGGTGCATCTATGGCTCCCAGTCAGATTTGGGCTTAACGCGACCCCCTGCCCCACCAGCTCCCCCCCCCCCCCCCGCCCACCTCTCCAAACTCAGTACATTTCCACAAACTCACTTACTGAGGGAGATGTTTCTCCAAATAACTGAATGAAAAACCGATGGTTCAGTGCGTGGTTTGATTTAGTTTTTGTTGTTTGTCCTTTGAAATCCTTTTCGGGCTTCTTTTCATTTATCACACAGACCACAACCGTTGTGCCTCTGCCATTCACATACCGGTACCACGTGCATGTGTGTATATATCCGTGTGTGTGTGTGTGTGTGTGTGTGTGTGTGTGTGCGTGTTCCAGCGCGGTTGCACCTCCCCTCCTTTCCCTTTCAGTCCGTCTGGAAAATGGTGGGGGTGGGGGGCGGGGCGGCGGCTCAAGGGACTGAGGGAAAGTGAAGGACGGTCTGGGATTCCTAGCATACCAGCGCTACGCCCCCCCAGCCCCACCTCCACCTCCACCTCCCCACCGCCGAGCCCCCAGCCCACCGCTCTAGCTCCACACACACAGAGGCTCATCAAAGGGGAGACGGAGACGGAGACGGGGGGGGGGGGGGGGGGAGCTGAGCCCCGGGGAAGCTCCTGGCTGCTGCCCTCGCCTTCAACTGTCGCTCTCATGTGAAGCGGGGTAACGCGACCAAACCCAAACGCGGCCAAAGAAGCTACAACCGAAATGGTTTGAAACTAATTGAACAAAAAAAACATCCTAAAAAATAAATACACTTGACAAACAAAGCTAAAATAAATACAGATATATCAAAACGAAACAACAAACCCAGAACTAGAACCAACGACACATGGGGACCTATTCTAACGGGTCTGAAACAAAGTGAGAAGCGCCAAGCGCAAGTAGCTTTGTGGGCGGTTCTATGGCGATGTTGCTATTTTACCGGCTCATAAATTACTCTTGCGCCCGGCGCAAATCTAAAAAGGGTTGGTCTGAAGTAGCCTAATTACCGGCAGGTGTGGTTTGGGCGTAACGTGCAATAAACCAATGAGAGTGCCATCTCCCATCCCCTTTAAGAGCCATGAGCGCATTTGAACTTGACGGGTTGATATTATGACGTTTTTTTTGCAGTTTGCGCGTTTGCAGTCTCCGTTGAGACAGATGCATGACCACATGAATTTCAAACTTCAAATGGCTCAGTTTATGGCCAATTAATATGGCCTAATTCACACATGGAATAGCGTTTTCTTCCACAACTTCAGTCCTCAAATAAATTTCAAAGAAAACTCAACACACATATGATATGCGGTAACTGTGGTTCGATTTAATGATGTACGCAACAAATTAACAAACATTGTTTCTTCCAGTAATGTATGCATTATCGTTATCGACTTGTGTTCCTAATATGCACGTGTCCCCCCCTGTTAACATACATTTCCATGGACTGTATTATGCGTTAAGTGTAGTTTGCGTGTATTTAAACAGATTGACGCACACGCCCGCAATCATTCATTCTTCGTAACACTCACTCGTGGTAAAACAATGTTTTCAAACGATCCAATACTCATCAATCCTAAAAGTTATGGGCTTGTATACAATGTCTGTGTCAAGAAAATATGTGTTTGCTGTACGGTGTTTGCAGATGCATTGATTTAAAAGTACAACTTATTACCGCTGTATCAGCTGTTCTTTCCCAAATAATTTACCAAGAATGTGTGGCTAGGTAGATGAGAGAAGCAAAGTGTATGCGCGAGGTGCACAAGCTAAATTATGCATGCGCCCTTAAAATAGCATCTAAACAACGCACCACTGACTTTGACCCAGGTATTTCCTGGTTTGTGGTGCAATTGTTTTCTGAAACTGCAAAATAGCACCAGGGAACGTTTGCGCCAGAACACGCCTCCTCCTTTCGCCGAACCGCCCCTTGGGGCGCAAGATCATTCCCTAATTTACCGACGCATGGTGGTGGAGGGAATAGAACCCTCTGCAACAGTTGCAAACTAGCAACGAGACATGCGTCAGTGTAGAAAGTAAATTGCGCCGGATGCAAGATTGGGCCCCTTATTCTTCTATGTTCTTCTCTGTATCTCCTTACACCTGACTGCTATTGACTGTGAAAACCAGAATGACTTCATCAGGGCCCTTGCGCGCAGGTCATGCAGTGATTTGTTGCGTGTCGGGCCCCTCTGAAATACGCACAGTGTAGAAGTTCGCACAGAGTGTACGAACTGAGTGTCCACGCCTGTGTTGGGGCCAAATGGACACTATAAACAACACGGCCATGTCATTTCACATGCCACTGATATGTCAGACACATGCCACTAACGGTAGATCTGAGCTGCGTGTTGTTCACTAGTGACTCATTGAGTGGTTGAGGACGGGCAAACTATGTTTGAAGCAGTTGGCCCCAAGGGCCAGTGACTCAGGCTCCCTGGTTCACAGGGGCCCGTTGCTGCATTGCATCTGTCCACCAATAAGGATGTACATTCTAACCCTTTTACTGAAAAGGGAAGCGATTTAAAAACACCGAACCAATTGTGTGGATGCACCACCGAAACACACAAAGACGCCCTGTTTTCGAAAGAAAAAAAAGAGTCTCAGGGTCCTGACACTATCAGTGGCCCCCAAGATGGCGGCGGGACTCTTCCACGTCTCGACGCAGCGTTCCAGCTGAATGAGGGAGCTCCACTGTTCGTCTGATGTAGCCCCAGCAGAAGGCACCAACTCTGGGCCAACTCATTAGCAGATGGCTGGGCCAGCCAGCAGGGAGAAAACCCACGTCACGCCACAGACAGCGGCTAGAGGCAAATGAGATCCCCTGGCTCTATAGTTAGCCAATATTGTGTAGGGATCTGCATAAATCAACACACACACACACACACACACACACACACACACACACACACACACACACACACACACACACACACACACACACACACACACACACACACACACACACAGCAGATAGGGTAAACAAGCACTCGAAGGACCATTTCAAACACGGAGACAAAAGACCCCCAGGGTTCCATACAAGCACTCCACAGCACATGATCCTAACTTGTAAACATGTGTCGATACAGACACAAATGCTTACATGCGCGCGCACACACATGAACACACACTCACTCTATCACACACACAGTCTGTAAGGATCCCAGGGCTGATTTCATAGCGACGGTGACGTTTTGAGGATAAATAGTATACGGTGTAATAGCATTCCGATGCGGTGCATGAGAGCCAGCTCTTCATGGTTTGATGAATGGGTAAACAACAAGCTGTTCCAATATTAGCTCTGACTATTCACATCACACCCGTTGGCCCAGCGGTGGCTATGCATATACATCCATCTAACGGGGATCCGCAGACATTTATGGCTGGCTAGCTAGCTACCTAGCGCGTGTCTGTCATAAATGTCAGTCAAACACGGATTAATGTTGCACTGGTGCCTCCGGGGTTGAATGACAAATGACAATCGGTTCCCATGGTCTATTATTACTTTTAGTGGCTTATTGGTAACATGTTTTTGGAAAACATTGTTTACAGAAAACATCCCCATTGGGGACGGCATCAGAGCATACAGATGGTTATGATTATCGTTCTAATCCCTTTAAATCATTCCACGTGTTTTGAAACCCTTCACCCCCCCCCCCCCCCAGCTGACCGGTAACCCTGGCAGTGAGCACCGTGCCACTGCATAAGGCCCCGGTGCTTCCCTTCATTGTTCTTTGAGAGCTTTAAACGAAGGCAGCTCCCCCCTCTATAAAGCCTCACGCTGAGATCCCTCTGATGCTCAAGGAAGCAATAAAACTGAGATTCTACATGGGCTGGCCCAGCCCAAAATAGAGAAGCAAGTAGCTAGGGCCAAATGGATCCAATCTGGTACTTATTTGCTTACACACAACAAATAATACCGTCGAAGTTGAAGGCCACATTGACTATTTTGTAATTCACTTATTTTGTCAAAGGTTTTAAGAACTTTATTATGGGAACCGTTGCACTTTTGCACTTATTATTGATGCATGTACTACAATCTCATCATATATCTCACAAGGTCGATTTCCCACCACACCTTGCGCAAAGTAGCTTGGAAGCGCAATAACTGCCTCCAGTCACTGTACTTAAGCCTTACTGACTCACCGACGTGGGTGATATGTGGGACGAGCTGAAGTGTATACATTTCCACTGAGTGAGGACATTGATTTCTAACCCTGGGGTGGGGACCCCACTTGGAACTAGAGATTGCTGGCTTATGAGCTGCAGATATTTCTGGGCCTGTTTTTTTTTCAAGTCCAACATGTTTAAAGGCCAAACGCCCTCTTTGTCCTGGTCTGGCTGTCTAGTGATCCACAGCCACAGACCAAAGAGGGCTTTTGATTGGGTTAAAACGATCGGGAATCAGAACAACAAGGTGAGAAGATGTTGAGGCGAGTCACAGTAACGTTACAGCGCGGGGCCACACCCACCTGTTCGTGCTTGGTGAGGCGGGTCCGGTTGTGGATCTCCGAGGAGACCAGGTTGAACTGGTGCTTCTCCGACAGCAGCCGCAGCAGGATCAGCACCGTCCGGCTGCCACACTTCCCCACCCGGTTATACACCACCTGACTCGGGAACGGCAGCACCTGGACACACACACGCACACGCACACACACGCATATGCACAAACAAGCGCACACACACGCAGGCACCCACGTAAACCCACGCACACAAATATCACACAACACCAGACAAACAGAGAGATAAAAGGAGGGAAAATGAGAGCTCCACCAAATGAAATCACTTTGTATCTGTTACCTTTAATCCCTGCAAGCTTGAGTGAGATGAATGTGTTATACAATGATATATAATACAGAACACATTGGATGATGCATCATTTTTTAATTTATTTCATTTTGTTCGGCAAAACACTTTCTTTGTGTTTTGTTGTGCAGGCCACCCCCAGCGATGAAGTCTAATTAGTGTGAGCCTTTTGGAACCAATGGAACGACAAATAGCGCGATGGAGGCAATCACAGAGGAATGAGTTTGAGGACGATAACAGCGATGTAAATTGTGTAAGAATATAACTATGACCTTCTTTCTCCAATTTATTTCCAGTTCTAACCTCCCTCATCTGCCGTTAACCTCTGATCTGTTGTCGTGCATTCAGCCCGAGGGGCATCACACACACACACACACACACACACACACACACACACACACACACACACACACACACACACATCCCTATGTCGTTAATGAGACGATATGACTCAATGTTTGCGCTGAATAGATTTTAGCATTGACGAATGCCTTTGTTTTGGAGTCATCAAACACCCCCCCCCCCCACACACACACACACATAGTGTTTCACCATTCAAAGCATGTGTGTTATTGCTGTCGACTTAGGAAGGCAGGGCTGATTCTACATGTTTGAAAAGGAGGAGGAGAGAATGTGTGGGAACAGGTGTGTTGAACACATGGCGGTTGGGCAACCACCCCTAAGCCGCTTCTTAGAATGACCAGCACTGTCTGCTTTCAGTGTGGACCAAGGAGGCTAGTTGAGCCATGAGAAGTAGGATGCCGTGGGCAGAGGAATAGAGCTGCATGCAGCGTTTTCCCTTGTTGTGTTTTGATGTTTTTGTGCCTGGATTACTGCTATATGATGAGCTGATTGTGTTTTTGCTATTGACGGACCTGAATGAGATTTATGTCACATGGTTTTCTGCATCAGAATGAGCCAATGCTTTCTCTATGGGACTGTTTGATGATGGATAACAGAGAAATTCTGTCCCATTTGGAATCCACCAAAAACCGTTGTTGGACCAAGATATAGTTATCAATGACATGTTCCCTAGCCAATCAAGCGCCGACAAAATAAAAAAAACGGATGCAAAACGTTTGTCAGACTTTGCCCCGCCGCGCCAACGCCTTGCCAATGTGGTCAACCGCACTGACAAGAAAAACATCAGACGTTTGGAAGTAGGCCTATCATTAAATACATAAGAAACAAATGGTCTGTGACAGCAATCATTCAAAAAGTAAAGTCTCTTGCAGCGACGATATTAATAGCAACCAATCTTTGGGGAGACCCGGAATGGGTGGCTTTAACCGACTGGCAGTAGATTTACAGACTGCTTACACTCTTGACTGTTTAACTGCTTTCGGGAAGGAGAGGCTGGGAAGGCCAGGGGTTAGGGGGCCAGTGCTTGACCCTTTCAGACAGGTGTGTCATTATCTCCCATGTATCTGATCCTGACCTCGGCTGGGGCCCTGAATCGATGTGTGTGTCCCTGCTAGTGGGAGAGAACCAGTTTACGCCATCCTAGTATTTGCATGTGTTTTTCACATTGACATGTAATGTATTTAGCAGACGGTCGTAGCCGAATTGGCTTTCAGGCGTTTGCTGTGATTGCTCGTAGCTTACAAGTCGGTGTTTGAGGAGCTACGTTCAAACTTTCTATCCCACCCTCGCAGCAATCCCAGCTTGCTAAAACAAAGTGCACATCCCGCTGAAGTCTTTGCGGAAGTTAGGGATACTTATGCTTGAAGATAGGACATTCTTATAGCAATGAAGAGAGAAAGCTGAAGAACAAACACCAAACTATTCTGATGAGGGCGTGCTATCTTTATGTCATCGCAGATTTCCTAGAGTGCGTGTTTGTGTGTACGGGTCTGTGTACGTGTGTCCTAACTTGACCAGGAATTTGTCATTCTCAGCCCCCCCAACCGCACCCCCTGTGATGTCCTAATGGGGGAGAACACTATCAACCAAAGGGTGAATAAACCAACACACAACCATATTAGATCAGGTTTTTTGCTTGTTTTACTTTGTAGTTTAAGTTAATGAGTTGAATGCTGGGAAAAGCGTAGCAGACAGTGAGCTGTTTGTTTGCCTAGCCGTCTGATTGCTGCGCGGCCTGCCAAGTCTCCACAGACTCCTCGGCCAATCACAATAAAGCAGGCTGATGATAAACATACCGTGTTCGCAGGATAGCACTTCCTGCTGATGATAAAAGTTAAAAACTCTAAATTCAGCCCGCTGTGTGTTGTAGAGTAAAAAAAACTCTCTCTCTCTCTCTCTCTCTCTCTCTGGCCTTACGTTAACTGAAGTTTCTATGTCATTTTCTTTTGTGTGCATTTGTCTGTGTGTGTGTGTGTGTGTGTGTGTGTGTGTGTGTGTGTGTGTGTGTGTGTGTGTGTGTGTGTGTGTGTGTGTGTGTGTGTGTGTGTGTGTGTGTACTGTATTCATTTCTGTGATTAGGGTTCTGTTGCACAATGTGCTGTTTGACCCAGGATTCTCTCAACATCTAATAGCTGTGGGACATAAAAAGTTGTTCCTATAAATATAATGGGCTTTTACACACATCTGCTCAAGTTTTTGGTTTGTCTTTTAACTTTTTAAAAGAAGTTAGCGCTTTCAGCAAAGGCATGAGCCTAGGTGTCCGGAGGAGGTGACGGGGTCTCAAGTTAATAAGCAGCTATTGAGGCATTAAACATCCAGTGAGAGTTCATTTTAACCGAGTCCTTTTTGGCTTTTATGTGGCCATGAACAGTTCCATAGCTGTGATATTTCATTCAGATGGCACCTGCCTGGAATTCCAGCCATTTCCCCTTGTCAAGCGGTGAGCCTATGGCTACTGTTCCATGGGAGTCGGCCAACGTAGCTGCAGACAATAGGCACTTGTGAACAAACCCACTCCAGGCAGCCGCAAAGACCGTCAACAAACCAATTGTCGGCAAACGTTTCTTTCCGAAATGTAAACTACTGCTTCAGTCAATCTATCAAAACTCAAAGAGCCTGAAGGAAACGGTGGATTAAACACAATGATTGAATAAGAAGAGTTAAACACTGGCTTCAAATAGATCAAGATTCAAGCAGGCCCAAACAAAGTATCGAAAGAAAGAAAGCATTAAAGAGAGCAGAGACATGCAGCTGGCTGAATACAAGGATCCTGTGTCAGCCCCGTGTGTGTGTGTGTGTGTGTGTGTGTGTGTGTGTGTGTGTGTGTGTGTGTGTGTGTGTGTGTGTGTGTTTTCACTGGCGCTCTGAATCCATGTCTGGTAGAGATTGAGAACAAGTTCGTACAAAGTTCCTTCACACAGAGAGCAAACTCCTGTCATCTTTGGTCAGAAGTGACTTGGGTTGTGCGTTGGGAAGGGGAGGGGGCTCGGAGGAGAGCAGATAGATAATATATGTGGATAAAGGACAGCCGTAGCGTTTAAAGCTAAGGAAGAAGAGTGTATGGGGACTGGGGGGGGGAAACAGATACTCACTCTGGCTACTGGCGGTCCGTGGTCATCCTGGAACGTGGATTCACCTGCAGAGGAGCAGAAAGGAACATGATGTCAAAGACCTTGCAGTACAATTCTAGCTAAATACACTCTTTAGTAAAACTCATTTGATTGGTAGTGCTGCTCAAATGCGGTTCATTGAACTCCTAGCTTCAACAATAGCCCAACAAACGGTCAACAGATATCAATCTGTGGTCTTCCACTGCACCCCTGCAAATCGATGTACGGGTGTGACACAGAGCACGGATGTGTCAATCCATACAGCGGGACTATCAGACCCCTCGGGACCCCGCACAGGGGGGGGGGGGGTGGCCCTGCGGCTCGAGGGCCAACGCCAGCTGCTGAACCGGACCAGACTCCACCGTCACTTTAAGATCCGAGCCCCTTC
>NC_082402.1:11442958-11484765 GCF_031168955.1 Gadus macrocephalus | reverse complement strand
ACTGTAATGGCCAATCCCGGATGAGGGATTGCTCACTATGGCCTCCAACAGAGGATGGTTCCAACTGACTGTGGCTGTTTCCCAAAGTGAAGGCTGCAGCCTTGCTAGGACGCGTCCTTGCTAGTCGCGTCCTATGGAGATGAGACTAGAGTGCTAGATCGAGTGCTTCCTAGCGTTTGTAACGTCGGACTTTGGGAACGACTTGGTAGTGTGGAAGCGCTTCCGCTTCCGCTTTTTAATACTGCGTGTCCGCTTGTAAACACATGTGCGCTTATGAATAAAACATGGCAGCAATCAAGCTGATCGATATTTATTTGACTTTTGTCTGTTATGAATGCGGTCATGTCTCCTTCGCATGGAGCCTCTTTGGGGAAGTCACAAAAGCTTTGTTGTGGTTGATCGAATTGTCTTTATTAAAAGGAAAATCCATTCAATTTTTATAAAACTAAGTGAAATTGTCTGAGAACTTAATTCATGCATCACATTTACAGTTGATTACGCAGGGGGAAAAAGACAAAGAAAGAGATGATAAACGTGTATTTATTTGGATATATTATTTAACTGATCTGATTCATTCATTCATATATGCCTACAATCTACCAGTGCTTTGAACACATAAGTATATCATATAAAATACAATTAAATACGTTCATTAAAAATTACAAACATTGCAAATGATCGGTTGTGCATTAATTGTACAACATTGGATAGTGGCACTATCCCTTCCACCGGTAAACAAATGTTTGTGCGCCACCCTAAGGCGCACAAAAGCCTCCGTTTGCTGGGCTGACCCTAAAAAAAAACGGTATAGGTATACATAAATAATGTAATCTTGTGAGCGAGTAAATTTACATTGGTGACAGTGGTGTTTAACACCAGCTACGTCCATGCAAAATATAGCAACGTATCATTAAGTTGCAAAAACGTTTGAAAAGTGGCACAGGTCTTTAGGCTTGATTATTTGCATTAACATGATGAATCTATAAAAAGCAATACGGCACAAAACATTTCTGAAAACTAATATAACTTCACTTCGTTTGAACGTGTACTGCTCTGCCATTTTCAAGAACCCGCCCAGTGAACGCAGAGGATTGTGGGTAGTTTTGGCTCGTCTAGGATGCAGCGATGCATCCTTGAAAAATCTCGGAATTCTCAAAAACAAAGGACGCAAAAATGGCGCGGCTTTCTAGTGTCCTCAACATTGGAACAGTGCTTGTCGGCGTTCTATGACGTAGCGTCCTTAAAAGGGCGGCCGTTGAGCATGCTTCCTTGACATTGGGAAACAGCCCCTGTGTGCACGTGCGTGCGTGCGTGTGTGTGGTTTTACACCCAGTAACCCCGTCCAGTGGGTTAGACAGATCAAGTCTGATCGGTCTTCAAATCTGTTCCGAGTGGTTTAGCACATGATTTGACAACATGATTAAACTGAACAAAGAATTGCTACTGTCTCTTACCTACTGGCCAATAAATAGGTGAGGAACTGATAGAATACTTTGGATTAACCGTCTTCTGTGTTCCAACCTTCTAGAAATAAGGAAATGTTCAAATCCTCTTGTAGTTGTAGTTGATTTGTGAAAGTTGATCTGCAATTGACTAATGAGACTTCACGGAATGTAAAATACAACCCAGTATATTATATATCTGATGATTTATTTTGTGCGAAATGGGTGTTTGTGTGCGTGTGTGTGTGTGTGTGTGTGTGTGTGTGTGTGTGCGGATGTAACGTGCCTTGTGTGTGAGGGTACTGCTAATTGGAGTCATGAGGTGTGCATACACATGTAGCTAATTAGTTAATTGGATTAGTGTGTCACAAGATCTACCGACCAGCCACTGGCAAAGGTCTTGGCACAGTTTGTTCAATTCACCCAATGCATGACCTGCCAAAATGTTTAACAAGGTTACACTTTTTAACAAAAGTGATGTTTTATCCCTTGACATAAGAAATTCAGAGGTCCTAAAAAAATTGCTAGAACCAACAACATCCAATATGTTCCATCTTATACTAAACAAAGGGAGACATTTAATTATGATTACATGATACACAGAGGCAGAGAGAGTAACACATACTTTGATTCAACGCGAGTGCAGTGAAACTCCTATTTAAGGCCTCAAAACATTCTTCAGTGGATTTATTTCTCCTTGTTGGCAGTGGACTCCCCAGTCAGGAATGCTACATTACGTTCGTAAACATGTATTTAGAACGTGGCGTTTCATACGCCGTATGAAATTGGTGACTGTCTGGGCTGAGCGAGGGTCAAGGAAGAGACATATCCCAGAATAGGTTGGAGATGCTGCAGACAATAAAACACACACACATACAGGAGTAGCTGTGAGGGCTGCAGGGCTGAGAGGCAGAGAAAAGGACTGTGGTTTCTATGGCCCTGCGCGAGGTGGAAGATTCAGAGCATTGTGGACAAGTGCAATGAGATGATAGGGTTTCTCTTCACCTCTCTGATGATTCGTTTGTTAACCATATATCTTTATCGTTTGCATGCGTGCCACGCCACGGTGTGCGTGTGTGAGGATGTGAGTGGGATCACATATTCTTAGCCGTGTTTGTAAACGATACAAGTGCAGCCCGCCCCAGCTGTGTGTAACACACCCAGTCACACATCAACCCAAGCCTATAGTTTAACATCTGACCGTGCTATATTACAAGCCTGGCTCTACTAAAATAGAGGCCATATGCAAATGAGGTAGTCGGTGAGCATAAACATTTGATGTGGTTCTGTGTGTGTGTGTGTGTGTGTGTCTGTGTGACCATGAGTATATGGATATATGTATACATTTTTTGTGGACGCTGTGTGCACGTAGCTTTGCATGAGTGCGTACGTCTGTGTGTGTGTTCGTGTGTGTATGTGTATGTGTGTGTGCGTGTGAGAGTGTGACAATGTGTGTGCATGTGTATGTGTTTGTGTGCATGAGTTTGTGTGTTTTTGTGCATGAGTTTGTGTGTGTGTGTGTGTGCGTGTGTGTGTGTGTGTCGTGCACATGCATGTGTGAGCGTGTGTGGGTGCACGTTTGTGTGTCGTGCACACGTGTGCACACGTGTGCACACTTGTGTGAGCCCATGCGCGTGTGTGCACGATCGCCGTGCACACCTTTTGTGTGTGAGCATGTGTGCATGCACATTTGTTGTGTGTCTTGCACATGTGTGTGTGAGCGCGCGCGTGTGTGCGTGCGTGCGTCGTGCACATGTGTTTGGCACACGTGTGTGGCCAACCAAAAGCCTTTGATTCCAAGTGCAGGAGTGGCCCCCTTCTATTAAGACTGGTGGCTCGAACCATTTCACTAATTACAGAGGGGGAGCCAGGCTAAGGGTCAGGGTATCCACCCACTGTGTTCTGCTCCACGCTTCCCTGCAGCCACCCTGCTGCAGTAGCGGTCTCCAGGGTCGGCCCTCCCCCGGGGGGATATAAATACAAGCCTCCGGCCCGGGCGCTCTGTTATTGCAGGTGCCCTGAGGGCCCCGGGGGGACGCGGGGACGCGGGGCCGGACGGCTCGGCGACACACGCAGACTCCGGAGCCCATTCCATCAATTCTCCGCGTGATTGAATTGGTGTGGATAAAATGCGAAGAGAGTGGCGGCGAAACCACGGTGCGCACACAAATAGAAACATGTGGAGCCGGTGAGTAAACAATGAGGTGTGTGAGCCTGTGTTGCTCGCAGAAGCCCGGTGGGGGGGGGGGGGGGGGGGCAGCATTGATGGGGCTATAAAGTGCAGAGGAGGTGTTGGAGGGAAACACACTCTGTGGCTCGCAGAAGGGAGAGAATAAGCAAAGGCTGTCTGGAGGGAAGGCCGGGATGGAGGGAGGGGGGGTGGAAGAGACACGGATGTTGACAGGAGCTGGTCGACCGAGTACCTCACTGTTTAAAGTTGTAGAGTGTGATTCCCATCCCTGAATGATGCAGGCAAATATAAATACCGTTTGGGGTGTCAGCAAAATAAACTAAATCTACTTTGAGTTCCCTGGAAAAACCCGTTTGGAAACGCCGGAAAATACCAGCGGCAACAACAACAACCACCGTAACTAGCAGAAACGACGGTTTGAAAACGGTGGAAGGGGTCTCTCTCTCTCTCTCTCTCTCTCTCTCTCTCTCTCTCTCTCTCTCTCTCTCTCTCTCTCTCTCTCTCTCTCTCTCTCTCTCTCAGGTCGCCTGACGCTCAGACAGGATGAGCCGCTGAGCAAAATCAGCGGTCGGGAAAATTGAATTGAGCCGAGATCAAACGGATCACACGGAGCGAGCCGGGATGAGGCCAGGGCCGGCCAAGCCACGTGAGGTCTGGTGAACTCTGTCACCCCTCCGACAGGAACCAAAAACCAAAAATGTAAAAAAAAAAAAATGAATTCCATAAAAGCCCTGGCCTGGAAGAGCAGCCCACAGAGGTGGAGTTAGACTCGGGCTGGGTCCAGCGCAGGGTCCAAACCCCCCCCCCCCCCCCCCCCCCCCCACGGTCTCTACGGTCGGGGCTGCTGCCAGCCAGCCGGAGAAGGACCACATTGTGAGACACTTTCCCTTTTTTGTGTCTGTACGTGTGTGTGTGTGTGTGTGAGGGGGTTTGTGCGTAATCCATATAGTTTAGGGAGGTACACACTGTACTGCTTCCAGCTCTATTCCAATGCATGCTCTCTCTCTTAGGCTCTCTCTCACTCTTTTTAGCACAAATTTTTCCATTGAAACGGATCCACAATTTTTGTTTCCTGGGATCTGTTGCACTATGACGGAGGGGGCTCAACGTGCAGGACCAGAAACAGCAGGGGTCAAACACAAACGCTGCTCAAAAATAATGACTCCTTAGATATTCCAACGCCAGTGAAACAAGGGTCAGACAGACCATTTAGGCTCCACAGTTTCATTCCTCGTTATCATTTCCTAGAGCAGGTATTTTTTAGGGGAAATGGCATGAAAGTAGAAAAGGTATAAAATATATTAAAAAGCTGGATGTTTTTGAAATCTATCATACTGCTCTGCAGTCTTCTTATTGACTTCCATTATACAATATAATGAGGGAAAATATATCTTAAAAAGTACATATTTGCCATATGCATTTCTCCAGACATATTGCCCTTGAGGTTGATACATGGGAAACTGTAGGAGACCAGTGCAAAATAATAATAAAAAGACCCACGCTTATTACAACAATAAATAATGATCATTATAATAAGTGTTGCTTGCATTGCAACCACACTAATTATTATTATTTGCAAATAATAATTACAATAAGAGTGGCTTGCTTTTGCAACCCCACTTACAATGAGTATAATAATAACATACTTTATCATAGTGCTTTGTTTAAATAACCCATTTCCTTATCTACCATACAAACCCCTAAGCCTCCTTAAGAAACCAGTTAAGGAGGCTAACCCAAACCCGAACCCGTTTGAACGGAGGCTGTAAGCTTCCTCTGCCTGGGTAGTTACCTGAAGTCGCACAGTGTGGCGGGTGCTTCTTTTTAACTTGCTGCGGCTGTCCGTTCTGACTGACCAAAGACCTTCCCGGCCAGGCAACCATTGAGTCTTCAACGACAAAAAGAGTACAACAGTCACCACACAGGTTAATGTTCATCACTGAGACTTCAATGAATGCCAACAGTGAAAATCTTGAAAAGCAGCTGCCATCAAAATCTCCCATGAACCGTATGAATCCACGCACCTCTCCCCTGATGCTAAACACCAGCCCAGATGTGCAGCCAAGTCTCGCCAGGCCTCACACATGCATGGTGAAAATTACAAGACGCGGTTATTTTCAGTTTTGACGGCATTGCATGCTTTCCATTTTTAACGCGACTAATAAGGCCCAGCATGCACGTGAGACGACAGTTCAATAAGCAGACGTCGCCTTGACATAATGTCCTCTTCTGATCACTCACCAAGCGTCTGAGATGTTGCTATAACGAGAGGTACGGTTGAAAGAAGATGAAGTAAAGTTATTATTGCGTTTTTTCCTGAGAGCATGAACCAACGTCATAAACGTCCCGCCTGTCATTGAGTGGAAAGGGGCAGCATAGACGTCCTCACTTAGCGCTGAGCCTCTATCAACAGTGCCACTCCGCTGGCCCCGATCCCTAACCCCCCCGAGCCTTATTCCCCCGCTCCCTGAAATGTTGCTTTTAGTTGTCCACAACACAAGTTCCGTTTGGTTTCTCAATGGGCTGCCCGGAGCTTTTCCATTCTGTCTTCCCTTTCATTGACATCCATCTTCACTTCCAGCCTTCCCTTTTTTCCAGCCAACTGGCGTTCAGAACCAAGATGGCGGCGAGTTGAATAAAACCTATTGGCGCCATGGCGTTCTCCATGGCGCCCGGGGTTGTCACACCTGCCTGTCGGTTAACACATTCTGGGCGATGATAGAGTCCCCACAGACAGTTTTCTGCTCTCACCGCTGTCTGGTCTGATGGGCGTGGCTCATGGCTGCTCACTGTTGGGTTAGATTCATAATGCATGTCTGACCTTCTCTGCTGCCACTGCATTACCTTCCAGCATCTTGAAGCTGATTGAAAATGGTTGCAAATAGTCAGGGGTCCCCCCCCCTCGCCCACCCACACACACACACACGCAGAGACGCACACACACTCCCTAAATATAGCACACACGGACACACACGCACGCACACACAGACACACACAAAAACTCAAAATATATACAAACAACTAGACCAGAAAAAGTGAAGCAGCGGGGACACACACACACACACACACACACACACACACACACACACACACACACACACTAACTCCTGCTGCCAATTCCAGTGTTAGGAGCTGGTCACGCTCCTGAATGAGAGAGAGTAAGGAGGCGGAGAAGGAGGGAGGAGAAGTTAAAAGGAGGGAAGAGGAGAGCCCTTCATCCATTAAGCAGCTGGGTGGGGGGCTCTTGGGGGGGGGGGGGGCTGTCCGGGGGGACGCGTGAGCGATACGCAGGTCATCCCGAGTGGCTCTAATTATGTAACGATGAAGAGATAGAGTGGGAGAGAGTGAGGGGAACACATCTGGTTAACATAGATAGAGGTGGAGGAGGGGGGGGGGGGGGGGGGACAGAGAGTGGTGTGGGGAACACATTGATATCAATCAGGCTCTCCGGGCTCCCCGAGAACATGAGGCTCTGCAATGTCTGCCATTGGCCGGGTCCCCACTGGCTGGGCGATGATTTTAGCAGGAAGCACACACACACACACACACGCACGCACGCACGCACGCACGCGCACACACACACACAAGCAGGTATACACACGTACACGCACACAAGCACGCGGTACTTTTTTCATACAGTGAGTCTCATCCAATTAATAGATGACTATAACCGAATTTACTGAGAAAGACGAGAATCTAGTAGCCTTCTATACATCTCATTGAAAAGACCCCCCCCCCTCCTCACCCGAGAATACACAGGCCCTAGGATACAATTATGGTTGAATATTGGTTAAATACAAAGTTAATTTAATTTTGTTTTGACTGTAACCACAAGCATACACTAATTGGAGGGAAGAGGACTTAAACGGACACTTACAGCTAGCTTTGAGTCACACACACACACACACACACACACACACACACACACACACACACACACACACACAAACCACAACTCTCCTGATGATGATTCAACTAGGGCAGGCAGAGGCCACACATTGTAGTTCAACACCGCTACCCGTAGCAGGGAGTTAATATAAGCATGGGTGGGGTGACCATGTTGTCATGGAAACCATTTTGTTTAAAAGGATTTTATAGTGACTGTGACTAGAAAGCCAAAGGAAATCTTTCCGCAACTTTGTCAAAAGCTAATTGGTTCCATAAAAGGTTTGCCCGTATACCTCTAATTCAGCTAATGCATCATCATTATGATCACATTTAGGAAAGTATTTATTCAGAGTTATTTCTAATCACCATGTTGGGCAGACATCGTATTCTTTCCAAACCATGAATCCTGCTTGCCCTTTCCCCAATGTTTCCATACTCAGCGGTACTGTCAACATAAACCCGGGCGAACAATGTTTGTGTGTGTGTGTGTGTCTGTGTGTCTGCATGCCTGGCTGTGTATGTGTCGGCACGCCTGCGTATGTGCGTGTGTGTGTGTGTGTGTGTGTGTGTGTGTGTGTGTGTGTGTATATACAGTATATGTGTGCGTGCATGCATGCATGCGTAAATATATATTGTGTGGGAAGAACACATGTCTCTTCTGTAAAAATTCAAAGCATAGATTTAATAGAACAGAATTTACATGTGACTTACTTATACGTGTACCTAGTCTGTGTGAATGTGCGTGTGCATGGGCGTATTTGAATGCACAGGCAAAAAAAACCTCTAATTACATGGTGGATGGGGGTGGCCATCTAGCTTCTGTGCGCGGCTGGCCTGCTACATAAATACACGTGTGACAGGAGCCGGTCGCTGGCTTCACTTGTCCCGCCGCAGTCCGTCTGAAGCTGGAGCTCCAGAGGCCGTGGCCAGGCGGAGCCACCACTGGGCTTGGGGGGGGGGGGGGGGGGGACCGTGACCACGCTATTGTGCAGGCATGCAGTCACAGAGCCTGTTGGAGAATAAGCTGTGTAGGGTGTGTTGGGGAAAAGAAAACACAAACGCGGAAAGTGTTTGTGTGTGTGTATGTGTATGGATGTGGGTCTATGTGTGGGTGTTATTTTCGTAGAGATTTTTTGGTTATGATATACACACGCACACACACACACACACACACACACACACACACACACACACACACACACACACACACACACACACACACACACACACACACACACACACAAACAGATGTACATCAACACTTACACGCACAGATAGCTCATTGTTTTCCGCACTAGACTTTTGTTTTCAATTCTTGCTTATTGAGGTGCCAAGCCAATTAAATCGTCTACAGGTCATGTGTTAAGCACATGTGGGAGTAGGCGGCTGGGAGACACCCCTGATCACTAACAGGGACCGCAGACAGTGCAACGTGCAGAGCATTTGGCTTGCACACACTTAAATCTATTGTGAATCTACATTCTGAGGCTGAGTCACACGTGGGGGAGGGCGAGAGAGAGCAAGAGCGAGAGAGAGAGAGAAAGAGAGAGAGCGAGAGGGAGAGAGAGAGAGATTGAGATCGCCTTCTCATTGCCCTCTCTAGCGACTACACTTTCTCCCAATCTCTTCCGAGAAACTCTCCAAAACCCTTCTTAGCCGGAAAGTGGAATATTGAGGAATTTTGTTGTTGCCGCTTGGACGAGGTAATTGATCAAACATCTGGCTGTAGGACTGTTAACATGACATTTAGTTTAGAATTATTATCATACCCTCAAGTTGAACAAGAACAAAACATCTATCACAGAATACCACTTTCTTATACATGGGATGTAAGCAACTGTTTAAATATGCGAGGCATAGAGACTAGATTGGTCATTAATTCAGGCTAATAGCCCTCTTTATCATGTCACAATTATCGCACACACACACACAGAAACACACATGCTCTCGCGCTAACTCTCTCTCTCACACAAAGGCACAGGTACACGCACACATGCACACACACATGCGCTACTCTCTCTCTCACAAATGCACAGATACACATGTACACACACACACGCACCCACGCACGCACACACACACACACTCTCTAGTACTGCAGGGTCTTGTTACACTCCATGTCAAGCTTTGTTCAGTTCTAACACAACAACGAACAGTGCTGACATCTCTCTGCTCTCCCTCCCATTGCTCTGACACGATGGAACATAGACATGTATAATGGGGTTGCATTGTGTTGGGAAGGGGAGTCATTGTAAGCAGGTGGAGGTAATTGTATGTTAATAAATAGGGCCACAACCAAATTTGAATGAACACAAAGATGGCTGACAGAGAGAGAGAGAGAGAGAGAGACGAGATACACCAGGAAAGATGCTGGGAAGTGCAGTTTAAGTTAAGGGGGGAATGGCATAAGGATGTCAATGAAAGTTTCTAATATTGGATTACTCCTGGATTTATCTTTGGACCTTTCCTTTAATGGACTACTTTGCATTTCCACATGTGGATTAATGGACATCTGAAGCATTACCCTTGACTTTTGCTGGGGCAAAAGCCTCACTCCTTATAAGAGGCTTCTTGGTGTATATATCCACACACACACACACACACACACACACACACACACACACACACACACACACACACACACACACACACACACACACACACACACACACACACACACACACACACACACACACACACACACACACACACACACACACACCTGTAAATGACCCAAACACTAAAGATTAAAGGGACGTGACCAAGGACCCAAACACTATAGCTTAAAAGGACGGGACCCAAACACTATATCTTAAAGGGAAGTGACCAAGACGTGACCACTGGGCCAAAATGGCCAATTGTCATCCCAGGCAGGATGTGACGTAGAACAGCTATTGCTGGCTTTAGTGGTCGTCCATGGTCATTAACTATCCATCTTGGGCATCCGGGTTGGGGGGGGTTGGTGAAGGATGTGTGCGGCAAAGTTTTGTAGCTCTTGCATGTGTGTGTGCGTATGTTTTTTTCTGCGCACTGCACACAGATCGTTTTGTGGTGTTGGCGCGTCCAGCGTCAAAGTGCTAATGTCCGATGTGGGACTGCCAGCGGTTGTAACTCTTCTCTCTCCCTGTTCATCATGTGTTCATCATCACGGCTTGAGTTCCTGACTAATGAGACGGTCGGGTCCCAAACACGCTTAAGAAGGAAAGAGTGCATGTGTGGCTTGTGACAAGCGCGCACGAGCACACACACACACACACACGCACACACACACACGCAGGGTTTGAATCTTCCCGCCGAAATAAAGTACACATGCAGTATGTGGACGCGTCTGCCCCACGACAAACCACAACACACTGCTACTCAATAATAAGGCATCAGTTCCTACTTGATGTTGCGGCGACTTGAGGCCAGACCATCGTCGCTGTTCGTGGCCGGTGCATTGTTCAGTGTGTGGCAGGCCTGTGATCCTAGTGCCACGTGTGTGTGTGTGTGTGTGTGTGTGTGTGTGTGTGTGTGTGTGTGTGTGTGTGTGTGTGTGTGTGTGTGTGTGTGTGTGTGTGTGTGTGTGTACTGTGTCCATTAGTGGCAATTGATGTTGCTGCGTGTGTGGGCTGTTGCCATCGACTCTGTATGACAAAACCAAGAAACCAAGAATTCTTTCCACATCTCTGTCTCCGTGAAGAGACAAGCTTTCACTTACTAGGGGTGGTTGACGGAATAGGCCCGTCGATACATAAGATTCAGATGCCATGGACCTCCGAGAAGCGTATTTGGTAATCTTGAATAGTGAGTCATGATTGTGTGTTTCCGCTCCAGCTTTTGTTTCGAATGCACGGTGACCTGAAGTTGATCCTGTCGCGTTACCAATCAGTCTCTCCAAGCAATAGCCGCAATACATGCAAAGAAACATTATTTAAAGTTATTTCAACGTCAACATAAAACACAGCTGTGGATGGGTGGTGTACTGTGCAGTACAGTGAATACTCGGGAGGAAAAGGAGGAACGGCTGAAGGAACGGGTTTCCTTTCCCAGATGCTCCTCAATGCAGCCTTTCCTCCCAACCCCTTCATTAAACAGCCCCACTGGGCTGGTGTGCACGTAAAAATAGAAAGACAGCGGGTCAACACACCCATCTTAACGCTCGCTCTTTGAGTCTATGCTCTCTCTCTCTCTCTCTTTCCCTCTCTCTCTCTCTCTCTATATCCCTGTCTCTCTCTCTCTCTATATCCCTGTCTCTCTTTCTCACTCTCTTTCTCCCTTTATCTCACATCTATATGTGAATGAAAGTCAATCAATGAAAGCAACACCATTAAATATAAGACATTTGGAATGCCTACATTGGATTTTACAATAAAAGAAAGAAAATGTGTTTGCTAACAATAGCGAGGACAGTGGTGATGTTTGGTATTGGGAGGTTGTGAGGACTTTAATTAGAACGTCAGCCTCCCTGTAATTATGCAGGAACACTAACTTCTGGCAGCCTGACGGCTATTAGAGAAAGTTTAGAGAGGCTAGGTTATACGTCGGCTACAATGGCAGATTACAAACAGAGATTAGGTTTTGCCTCCGTCACACGAGCATGTGCTTCCATACCTCTCCAAATATCCTTTAGATACGCAAAACTAATACTTCCACCACGGTCTTCATATGCATTTCAAGATAACCTTCCAGAGCTAAAATGACATCATCTATCAACCTGCAATTAACATTTTAATTAACTACATTATCTGTTTAAATCTGTTTCATCATCATCCTCGCTTACTAATGAAAACCGCATGAGCCTGGAAAAAAGCACACAGTGACAAAAGAAAACATGGATTCAGGTATTTACTTTCTCTTTCTAAAGATGGATCTCATTAAAAACCCTGGAGGGATGGATTGCTAAGCTGAGAGGGCACAGAAGAGGCTGCTGGTTAGATTGCCCCACCCAACCAACCTCTTGTGTGCATATCCACTCACACCACCACGGGTTGGCAACAACAAAAGCAGCACCCGATACAAACACCAAGGCAGCATGAGATGATGAGCTGCAAAACAAGATTCAATATTGTGATACCGAGAGAGTTTTTGATGTTCTGAATCCTGGGGTTTATGCTCCAGACACGATAGTCGCCATCATTTAGAAAACTACTGTATGCGTGTGTCTCGTCCACTTGGTGGATTTATTTGATGGACCATTCAAAAATAAACTATTCATCCTCATCCTCATCCTCATCCGCTTATCCGGGGTCGGGTCGCGGGGGGAGCAGCTCCCCATGAGTAATTCTGTTTAGTAATTGAGGCATAAACTATTCAATGTCTGTCTATTCGAAGTATACTCAAGATTTGAAATTGCACGATTTTAAAGCAAACAACAAGCCCCCATGGGAGAACCCCCCCCCCCTGTGTGTGTGCTCTTTGCTCTCCAAACCTGTTTATGGGTTTACAAAAGTTAAAGATCCGCAAACAAAACTCTCCATTAGATTACTGTTTAAATTGCCATTTCTGTATGCTCAAAGATATTTCCTATTCACTTCATAATGACTTGAGACTCAAGAATCCAGTCTGCCCTCTTGACTTAACTCAACCCTTACAACTAAATGTACGTGGAATCACGTCTGACGAAAGCTGACGAGGCTTTCCAGTGAATTCAGGTCCAGTTTCCTAACAAACCTCATGTCTGAGTCACTGAAGTGTCGACCGAGAGAAGGTTGGCAGGCCCTCTTTCGACGTCTCTATATCTCTTTAAAGAACTACTCTTTCATCGCCTTCTAGTGATTAAACTCAAACCCTCTGGTTTGTCCCCCTTCATGTCTTCCATCCATCTTTATCTATTCAGACAGACAGAAAGAGGGTCTCGTTTTCAGGACTTTGGTTTATAATTATCTTGCTCTTACCTTCAGGGACCTGTTGAGCACATTGAGGTATGCAGATAACTCACGATATAACTCCTTACTGCCAACATATATTGGCTGCGTGCATTGCATTGATGCATAGTGGGTCTCTCTGTCTGTTTAATAGTTACAATATCTTTGCATCCAGTTCAACAGGAAAGCCCTGGTAGACACAGGGTTTGTTATCCAAGTGTTTTGTAATGCAATGATTAGCGACAGAATTATTCCATCTGGCTTTAGTGCATAGACAACAAAAGCAGTGACACACACACACACACACACACACACACACACACACACAGACACACCGACCCAGTTTGGCTAAGCGAGGTGAACAGAGACTGCATCTGTTGTACTATTTTCCTCCATCCAGGAAAGAGTTTCTGCTGAAGACATTTCCATGTAATGGCAGCAGAGGAAGCAAGGAGGAGAGAGGGTGGGCTGGGTGGGGGGAGACGGAGAGAAAGAAGAGACGAGAACAGAGAAGGGAGAGAACAGAGGTAAAACATGAGAACGAAGGCAGTGGGATCAAGCAGGGAAGAGATCAAGAAACGAGGCAAAGGAAGGAGTTGTGACAAAGCGATCGCACACACACACACACACACACACACACACACACACACACACACACACACACACACACACACACACACACACACACACACACACACACACACACACACACACACACACACACACACACACCCTCTCATCTAACACCAGTGGCACCAATCTGGCGTGGTCCAGAACCCCTGACAACCAGATGACCCATGTGGATTCTGGAGGGCCAAGAAATAAAACCAAAAAAGCAGAGCAAACTGCTCTGGGCAGGTCTCACGGAAATACTACGCAGCTAGGACAAGGGCCAGCATGGAGCCCACTGATGGTTTCTCATGCTGTGTGTGTGTGTGTGTGTGTGTGTGTGTGTGTGTGTGTGTGTGTGTGTGTGTGTGTGTGTGTGTGTGTGTGTGTGTGTGTGTGTGTGTGTGTGTGTGTGTGTGTGTGTGTGTGTGTGTGTGTGTGTGTGTGTGTGTGTGTGTCCATGCATACATGTGTATGTCTGCATGCATGATTGTATGATTCTATTTAATAAGGGATGTGTATTAGCAGGCGGTCCAGCCACTACAGCAGATACAACAACCTGGACATCAATGTGTCACACACATCATGATCATCACCCCAGCTCTTGTTTGAAGAATGGTAAGAAAACATTTTCTGGAGGCTTGAAACAACCTGGTGGTGACATTCCTCACATCCTGTGGCTGCTAGCTAACCCTCAGTAATTGTGGTGCAATGTTTAAATGGGAGACCGTTTTTTGGTAGGTGTGACTCAGGCACACACACACACACACACACACACACACACACACACACACACACACACACACACACACACCAAAACATGGTTCAGCCAATTGTGTAGCCTGGCGTGTATCATGTACAGACTCGCCTATTGTACTACCATGCGCACACACACACACACACACACACACACACACACATTAGTGCTCGGTGTGTCACTGTGCGTGCTCACTTGGCTGCAAGCAGTTCCGCTGATGAACCATGGCTTCAGATATTTAAGATGTTCTCAAATTAGTAGTAAACAGTTACTAAGTCGGTATTAGTAGTATTACAGGCGCAGATGTATACCCTAAATGCGGTGCTCATCACATAATGAACTGCCATTTGAGTGACTCAGAGGGAGGTTTTCTCTCAGAAGAGGAGGGAGAACTTCCTCTTTCATGGAGGAGTGTGCTGTCAAAAGGCTGGTCCGAGTTCAGCAAACGCCGTTACCGACACAATCTGTATAATTAAAGTCAGGCCTTCAAGACCAGCTCTGCTTAATGAAATGTCCTTACGCTTACGATGCACGTCAGCATAATCTAATTTAAATTAAACAGATCACAGGGCACAACACCAATGGATGCCAGACGACCACACTCCTGGACCGCACTGTAGCCGACCTACGTCAGAGAACACCGAATCAGGTTGAGTCCCGGCCGACAGGAAAAGCACAAGCTGTTTGTTGGTCTTTCAATGAAGGATTTGTTCATTTTGGCCCGGAACTCTATCGCTCAAGATGTCTCACGAGAACATCTGGAGAGAGAAAATACAAATGTGGTTTTGCCCAATAGAACAGGGGATTGTATGGGCAGCGGCCATTCGGCTTAGGGCCCTGCCAAGAAGTCTGGGTCGGCTTTTTGAGAGCCTCTTGTTTTTGAGTGGTTAACATCTTCAAAAATGGAAAAGCCATGAGATAAAAAATACAAAGTAAAAGGGCATGACTGTAACCGGTCACGGCTGTGTGTTGTTCCGACGGCGATCCACCACCCCTCCTTGCGCAAGGTGTTTGGAGGGTAAGTGTGTTTGCCTGTCTGACGCACTCTTCCCCCGCTGTCAGTCACAGAGAGAGGGGGGACGAGAGAGGGACAGGCGTGGGGCGAGAGATTGAGGGGGGCCAAAGAAAGGGAGGGAAGAAGGAACGAGTGGCTAAAGGGACATCAGGGGGGAAACTTTGTTTTTGCTTGTTGTGTGGAGAGACAGAGAATGGGCAGGGGGAGATGGTGAGATGAAAAGAGACCCACAGACACAAAAGGGATTGATGGAGGGAGGGTGCAGGACAGGAGAGAATGGAACCGCGGGGACTGGATGGTGGTCAAGGAGAAATGCATTTACTCTGGAACGAGGTGTGGGATTTGGCTTATGTCAAGTTTGCTTTCCACAAGCCCCATGTCTCCTAGAATCTTAAAAAATCCTCTTTCTCCACAGTTCCCTCTGGTAATCTTTCCAGCTCTCAGTCTATCCCTGTTCAGCTACAATATCAACACAACAACAGGATGATATTTTTCCCGTTCTGATCACAGTGTCCATTAATGTTGTCAGAGTTGTATTGTTAATCTAACTACTGTTGTAAGAATCATCAAGCTATCAATAATTAACATGTTACAGTGTTGGGATATTTTCCTATAGAGGAAATGATACAGTTTATTTGTATCTTATTTACAGCTATTTCTCATGAGTCCTGTGATTATCGTATCATTAAGCTGAATACCTGTATTGCAGATAAATCAAGTAACATTACTCAAATGAATATAAAGTTTGTAAAATAATACTTAAATTAGGCGTAATTGAAACCTCTAGAAACCTCTGGAAATAAATTGCAGTCCTTGATGAAAAAACGGGGAAACTAAGTGCGATGAGCTCTGAATCAGGTCCACCATCCATCCTGCTTTATGTGAGGCTCAGGGCTGCTTCTCCCAGCTCAACAGGGCATTACTCTTACTAATGACACCACCTTCCTAAAGGCCCGCTGAAACCTATTCAGACAACAGTGAGTAGGCCTCTGCTATCAAACACCTGTTCCCCTCCGCCCCCCGACTCCTCCAGGGGCCCCGCTGACTGAACTCCTACGCTTGTCATCGTTCGAGGGCCCCTCTTCAATCGTGCCGCTTCACTCCACCGGCCGGGGGTTTTATGAATGGCGGCCGCAGCGAGGAGGGGTGGTGACATGACGGTGTGTTTAGAGGCGGTGTGGGAGGAGATGTTCTTGTCGCTGTCTGTATTTATTTTTCTCTCGGCCGGCGGAGCCGGGGAAAGTGGCGGACCCTAAGTGGCGGACCCTATGTGGAAGATAAAAACAACAAAAAAAACAACAAACCATTTTCTTCTTCTAAACAATAAGAAATACGTTCCTTCTAATCCCAGCGTTGCCGTGGGGCGGGAGCTGCACATTAACTGGGGAGTGCGAGCAGGAGAAGGAAGGGCATCAATCTCAGACTAAACAGTAGGCACGAACCGGGGCCGCTTCTGAGTACAAGAGTGCAGTGTAGCAACGCGGTATGGTATGGCAGCCTCCTGAAGGTGCTCGACCTTTCACGTAATATAAAAAGAAAAAACGGACCGGTTTGTGTAATGTTTTCTCGGTGTCCCTGCATGCTTGGGCGAATGGAAACGTTACATCATAGCTGTGTTATGGGGTTTTCCTAATCTGAGTAGACGTATGTTTCAATTGGGACCAATCACTGCAGGGTGCGTGTGCATGCGCTGTGGAATGCATGCCTGTACACCAAAACAACAGCCGACGATTAACACACACACACACACACACACACACACACACACACACACACACATTCTCCTCTGTTTTAAATCTGCAAAAGATTTGCAGCTTTCACCTAGAACATGGAATCTCCGCCATAAGTACAACAGTAGAGCAGCTATGGAAACAGAACACTTCATAGACAGTCTCCTCCTCCTCCTCTCTTTCTGTTTCCTAGAAGGCCCCTTTAAACCCAGAGCTGTTCATACCACACCAGAGATCCTTTCCACTCAATCCCAAGCCCAATGGCTGTGTACTTCTTTATACATTGGGTTGTTGTCTACTCTGCGATAAACAAAACTATCTAATAAACTCTTGAGGTGATGCATGGCGAATCAAAGACAAGAGGGTCTGCAGCAAAGTGGATGTGTGACGCATTAACTCAGTGCACAGATAAAGTTGGACTGAAGAAGAATGGCAGATGTCTTTCCTGGCAGCGAGCCGCTGACCATCGCGTTCAACTGGAGAGCAACTCCCGGCGGCTTATGCTATATAAAACTTTAAAGTCGGCCACAATGCATATTACAAAACTAGCAACTAGCGGTTTTAACGGCATGGGCTGGCCACTGTATATTTAAGGCCCTGTGGGGGCTTCTATTTTGAAAACCACTCTATGTTCTCTTCATAGACTTGAAATGAGGCAAGCAGCCATGGTTGTGGTGTGTCATTCAGCACTCTGTAGATTACTACTTCAGTCCTTTAGCATACACCTGTATCTCTTAAGTGATACACTGAATAGGGATTGGGAAATTGACACACCGTGTTCAAGTTTAGATATTCACTGCCTCTGCCGGGAGTTAGACTTCCTCACAAGATGGCGCCCCGCACGACATAACGTATTGTGATGCAGCTTGTTAAGGGGCAGGTATAGGGTGCGAGGCATCTTGCAAATAAAATACATTGTCGACGGGTAGGCTGAGGAAACTGCGGCTGGTAGTCTTGCTAGGAAGAGAGTGCCAATCTCCCAGAGTGAAAAATAATGAACCCAAATGGAAACCGTCTTAATTTTGGCAAAAACAAGACTGCCTCGAGGACTGCCTCCTCCGCCAGTAGCGAGGAAACAGACGCTCGCAGACGGCGTTTCTGGGACGTGATCCTGTCAGTAAACAGCGGAATGCGGAGCATTTTAATACCCTCCTCGGTAAACAAACGGCCCCCGCGCGCCAAATTGCACCACGGCTCTAGAATGAGGAATTCATTGAGAGAGGAGCGCGACAGGGTAGGCCCAGTAGCCGCCACACACTACAGCTGCACCGCCTGTGGACCGGCCCGCCTCGCGCAGAATGGCCTTTTGTCCGGGATTCAGTTGTTTCTATAAAATGATCCGGTCAAAGCAGCAGGAGGAAAAGTGCAGTATTGAATACGTTTTGGCAAGCAGCTCTCTTCTGGGGTGTAGCTGATCCACTATTGATTGTGCTGGGTTGTTCTCAGCCTCACTTGGAAGTGGCTTTGGACTTTAGGGAAGCGTCTGCTAAATGGGAACATTTGTGTGCTAGAGGGAAGTCTTACTCACCCTGGCAACAAAAGTATTCATTTATGGGATGTGCGTAATTCTTTCTATCATGTATCAAGAAAACACCCATAAAAGTAACTGAAACGATCAAATAGTTGTCGTCCTCCTTATCATTCAGATGGAGCCCTTGTTAAACCAAGACACGTAGATACCATAGCCCATAGGAGTTAATAGTCTGACTGCATGAGAAAAAGGAACAAGGAAATGGCCAATTGTTGAAAATGACACTTGTGCGTTATTGCTTGTAAAACACGTGTTGCCAATATCCCAGTGTTAACTGGTTTGGAATATGTTTTTAGTTAGTACACCTAACCAAAAACATAATATTCCAAACCAGTTAACACTGGGATATTGGCATGGCTATGCATGATCTTGCTTTGATAATACACGTTTTTGTTTTTTTTAAGGATTTGAATGATATCCTTACCACTTTATATTAGACATTTTCCGGTTTAATGTGGTGAATGGTGCAACGTAAATATTAAACTTAATGTAGGGAGGGGCAGGGGGACAGGCTGGCGAAAGTGATGGGAACCAATCACCTAATATAGATGATTGGGGTGTGTTGTTTAAATGCTGGCTTTGGCTTTTCACCCTGGGGGGCATACGGGATCTATTAGGCATAACAATGTTCCCTGGTGAGGCTAACCACGGCTATTAGCTAATCAAAGGGTTGTCATGAAAATGAATGATTCCAGCTCATTTGAGCGGGCAAAGGCAGTGAACTTCTGGAGGAAAGCATGTAGCCCACTGAGAAATGACAGATGTAATTCCCCCTCTGTTGAGCTCCATCAGACTGAAAATGTCTTACAGTACCTTCCAACTCTATGCTGTATGAAGACAAGGAGGAAATATGTTGCATATGTTGTTGTTTTTGTTTTATTTATTTCTTATTGCTTATGTTTATTTATTTATTTATTTATTTATTTATTTATTTATTTTTCACAATGTATTGTTTTTTAAAAAATGTATGATGACTATATGCTCTGTAAGGTGACCTTGGGTGTCTTGAAAGGCGCCTCTAAATTAAATGTATTATTATTATTATAATCAAGGCATTCAAAAGTTGCACCGATTGCATACTATAATTTATTACGATAGCTATCTATCCAGCATCTTGGATACTCAATGTAATAATTTTAACGAAAGCTCTTTAATATTAAGTGCATTATTAATTAATTATGTGATAATTTGGCAGAAACTTAATTTCTTTCTGCCAAATTTGATGCCGACCACAAACGTGCTGCTTTCTATTGTTTTAAATTTAGCTTTATGACCCTGACACCCAATTAGTTAGTCGGCCAAAAAACACCAGGTAAACAGCTTTCATGTGGTTTTGCCACGGCACAGAAGGGGGGGTTATATGCTATCCTGGTCCAGGGATAGCTACCAACTAAACTGATTGTTTTGGCTTTTGGGACAGGAAGTGATGTCAGCTGGAGGACTGGCTTTCCTTCGTCTGAGTTGTTGGTTCATTCTTATGTAATGCCTAGATGCCGAAACATCTATTAAAACAAACAAATAAAAATACTACCTAAAAGAAAATTCTCACGAACACAATGGGGAGTCTTGAAGCAATGTGTTTTCTATTTGAGATTTGAAACTTGGGATTCACTGGGAGCAAAACATTGGATTGACTTTGTGTCAGGGTTGCCAGCTCTGCATAAATGGATGATGCTGAAAGGCGGTATTGGGTAGAATGGAACCGGTATTTTTCCATGTGTCAAAACAGCCCTCGAAACAGGCAACCCTGTGATGGATTTTCAAATATATGGAGGGACAGTTTGAGTGGAAGCAGCCTTATTTCCATGGTAACCCTGCACCCTCCGCAATGAAGTCCATGTCCCTGACCCAGCGGTGTCCAACGCTAAATGTGTCGGATTGATTCACGAAGTATGACTGGATTAAATAAAAGCATGTGCGTCTTAATATCCTCCAACAGGAAGCTTGGCACAAGCAGTGTGTGTGTGTGTGTGTGTGTGTGTGTGTGTGTGTGTGTGTGTGTGTGTGTGTGTGTGTGTGTGTGTGTGTGTGTGTGTGTGTGTGTGTGTGTGTGTGTGTGTGTGTGCATGCGTGTATGCATGTGTGTATGCATGTGTGTTTGTGTGTATTCTGTCTGGTAGCAAGTAAGGTCGCGCACGTTCACGTGTCTAATTAAGGGTCAATATTTATCGGAGCCCCATATTGGACCCAACAATCACGGGTGGGGTCCTCCGAGGGGCCGACCCGGCCCCCAAAGAGGCTGTGTGCCGTCACCAAGTTGACATTTATGGCCCCGCGGTCACCATGGCTCAGTCAAAGAGGGTCTCCAGTTCCTTTATAGCGGTAAAGTGCTCCCTTATTGTCTGAGGGACCATGTAAAGTCATGGTTTATGAAGACCCCAAAAATGTAATTTTCCACTCCATCTAAATAGCCTAGGTCCTAAAACAACGTGGGCTGGCCTCACTGCTGAACCCGCCACTGAGGGGGCGTTTGTTTCTTAAAGTAAACTCAGGAGGACGGCCAGGTAAATTGCAGGCATAACTTCAGCTGATCCTTTTAGAAACTTAATATATATTTGGATTACAGATCACACCGGGATAGCAGATTACTATTTGAGCTCATCAATGTTGGATTCACTTTTGGAGCGAAACATTTTAGTTACGTTTTGTAAGGCTTCCCAGTAGTGATTGACTACGGTACATGACCACAGTGATCTCACACAGTGATCATAGATCAATACGGTACATGGTCACAGTGATCTCACACAGTGATCACAGATCACTACGGTACATGGTCACAGTGATCTCACACAGTGATCACAGATCACTACGGTACATACATGGTCACAGTGATCTCACACAGGGGTCACAGATCACTACGGTACATGGTCACAGTGATCTCACAGTGATCACAGATCACTACGGTACATGGTGGTCACAGTGTTCTCACACAGTGATCACAGATCACTACGGTACATGGTCACAGAGATCTCACACAGTGATCACAGATCACTACGGTACATGGTCACAGTGATCTCACACAGTGATCATAGATAACTTGGGTATTTAGTGACCGATGGGCCTTGATGCTGTCACTTTTCATAGTGTTACTATGTCTGGGGCCAAGACACAAGTCACACCTAACAAACCGGTTGGCCATGTCTGCTTCCCATTTCCTTTAAATGTTTTTTTTTTCTTTACCTCAATTTCAAGCTAAATCTGGGCTTTCAATTTCCCAATATTCATCTTTATGTTTGTCTAGTAAAACGGCAATAAAGCAACCCTAAAACAACTTTGTCCATAAAATCTATAAATAACTCTGCATTCCAGGCCATCAATATGGAAGATAAAGTGTTAACATTATGGAGAAAGTGTTTTTGAATGAGAAAAGTGTGATATACCTATCTTAAAACAAAAACAAGCATCCTTATCTAATCCCTAAAGCAACTTTGCAGTATGTGCTTGTCCATGTGTTAGTGTGTGTTTGTGGCCACGTGTGTATGTGTGTGTGTGTGTGTGTGTGTATGTACAGAGGTCTGTGCGTGTTGAAGTGAGAGACTGGACAATGGTTTATTCAATCTTTTGAGATGTATAGTGGAGGAAGAGATATGGGTTCTCACAGCATGCCGACCTGCACTAAAACACACACAAACAGACACACACACACACACACCCTGAGTAAGACTTACATAAGCATGGAAGAATTCAATGTTTTTACTGGCGAGTGGTTAGCAGCAACACAACATATAAGCTAATCACTAATTGCGGCAGGGTCACATGCCACGCGCCCCCTTTGCTGACCTGATTAGTCTTACCTGCTGCGAGGGCCACACATTCATCCATTCAAAGGTATTTCTTATATTTCTTATCTTGTTTATTCCCCGAGTTTCATCCAGCAGTGGTAGAGCGCCCCTGCAGGAATACTAGTGCCAATGCATTCGGCGCCGCAAATGTTATTGGTTGTATTTATAAACACATATTTCCTAGGTGCCCCCCTACCCCCACCTGACAGGGTGGAGCGGGCCTAAAAGCCTCCTCCAGAGCAGTTCTGGTTACCGCGGCGATTTGTTGAGTGACACCCTCAAACACCCTCACCTCCCCGCTGGCCGTAACAAAACAGGCTCTGTTCCACTCCACAGTAGGCCTACCGTCTGACACACACACACACACACACGAAATCCACCCGTTAAGTTCACTAACACACAAAGACACGCTAAACGCCGGCAGAAATTCTCACCTTCTGTGTCATCGTCCCCCCCCCCCCCCCCCCCCCCCCCCCCCCAGAGCAGCCAGACGCAAAACGGCGACGTAAGGTCAATAGATTCCCTGACCATAAGACGTTCGTCAAGAACCACAAGCTTGCCCATCAAACAAACACACACACACACACACTGAAAACACACACAAACACATACACTATATGCAGGGGTCCCAGTAGTTAATTAAACTTTTTATTAGAGTCAGGAGGAGAAGTTTTCCAACTACTCTACCAGACATACCTGGCTGATTTAGTCTCAATATCCAGCGATAGAGCGAAAGAGGGAGAGCGAGGAAGGGAGAGCGAGGGAAGGAGAGCGAGGTCTATTCTATTCAGACTCTTTATCAATATCTTTTCATTGGGATACCCATGAGAGAACACACTATTGCCAAATCACAATTTAGTAATGTCATTTCCCAACAGCTTCATCACAGTGAGCATCAATTAAAACAATACTAGTATTGCCTCTAAAACCTTTTCACAGATCCTTTCCTTTCCATCACTTGAGGACAGAGGAGAGTGAAACACCTTAAGGCTTTAGAATATAGGTTCTGATAGTCTATCAGTGGCGCCAACTTCAGGTCAACATTGGGGGCCATAAATATTTCGTTCAAATGTGTCAACCAAAAAGTAGCTATTTCAGTATTATTTATCTGTAATTTATTTGATTAATTCCAAATTTTGGTTGTGATGATGTATGAAATAACCAGTGGCAACTGGTCATTAGGGGCAAGTGGGGCTCGGCCCCACCTACTCTCACAAGCAAAAAATAAAATAAAATGAAAATGAAAAAAAATATATATATAAAAAATATAATATATATATTTTTATATATATATATATACATATATTTAAAAAATAATCTCCCCAGAAAGTCGACCCTGGCTTGCTTCTTCCGGATGAGTTCTTCTGGAGGGACAAGAGGGGCTCTAGCCCCACCAGCCCAATGCAATGTGTATTGGACTTGAAATGCGCATGCTCAGAGTGTTTCTCTGTTGAAGTGGACGGAGATTATTTTACTTCCCGGTGGGGCTAGCCCCACCGAGACCGCCATGGACATCTATGGTTCGTTCCCCTACAGCGTCATTTCGTTTTTCACAGTTCATTGGCTGTAGGGTGAGGCACGTGATGAGTCATGACTCGAGTGACCTCTCACCTCACGTGCCGCGCGCAAGAAGTCCGGTAGCGAAGAAGAGAAGGAGAAGGATAACTTTAATACATGCCAGAGGCACACAAACGAAAACGAATCGACAACATGAATGTGGTAGATCATCTATTGGAGCACAGATTTGAGACTCTTAGTCCTTAGGAAAAATTTGAGGTAAAACGCCTTATGTCTTGTGCTCTTCAGTCTATTTATGTTTGTCCAGTCTTATATGTTCCCACTGCTGGCCTGCGCCTTGTCGTGGTGGCGAGTGGCCTTTAAACCAAGACAGGCCATTCTGAATCTTTTCTTTCACAGCTATTTTCTTTGATTTCTCCTCCAGGACACTGCTAAGGCCTATGGTAGGTGTACTCCATGGTAAAATGATATTTTTTTATTTTTTATAGTAGCTCTTACAGTTTGCAGTAGTATCATTTTATTCATAGGTTTACGGAAGCTTAGTTTAAAGTTCAATTTTTTTTTAAAAACTATACTTTCATTCTTGCAATGTTTTGATGTCAGCAATACAAGATTAAAAGCTGCACTAATGTACTTTATTGATTGAATATATATATCTCATACATGGAGAACAGTCACTTAGTTAAAAAACAAAAAGCCCAGCATACTGAATAGTGTTAAAGTATATTTTTATTTGTGATGGTACCTGCCTGCTGCCCATGCAGTTCCTTGTGGGTGGAGGGCTGAATAGATAATGGGAAACACCAAGCCAGGGCTACAAACAGCATGGTGGGACACTTGAGAAAGACCAATGATGGAAGCTCAATCTCTATTTTGAAATACTTTTGCTCTTTTAGGAAAATTACCATTTTTATTTGTAATATAATAGGGCTGTAACTTTTTCCAAAAATGAATTTCAAACAAAATTGAAATGCCCCATAATTTGTTTGGATGGATGTCTGTGTGCCTGAAAAGCCAGTAGAAACACTAACAAAAGTGAAGGGGTCTACCATTTTTGTTGAATGATTTTGGCAGTTTAGACGCTGTTTAGCGTATGAATGCCCTTCACAGGTCAGATGTTGTACTAGCTTGTTACATACAGTCCTGTGTTGTGCAGGAAAGCCGGGAGCAGGCGGAGTCAACGTCTACAAAGATCGCCACGACTGAAAATAAACGGGTGACGTCACAAACACTGGTTCGTCATTTAAAAGAATAAAAAATTTTAGCCTAGCCCCACCTGTTTTTTACATGTAGAAACGCCACTGCCTATTCAAGACCCATCCAAATGAAATTTTAAAACCCACACCTATTAAAAATGAAGTCATTGGCATGAGATGTACGGCTAACCAATGGCATGGAGGCACTGGGCGTGTCGGATAATCATAATTAAATTCCAATAACACCCCTTCCCCCCAAATCCAGAATTTGCAACAGAAGTCGTCAAACTATTATTTGAACAACCCAATTAAAACTCAAACTATAGTACATTTCAGCAAATAGCAACTTAACTGTAGTCATGGCTTGGGGGGGACTTAAGGACTTAAACATATAGTGGGGAGTGTCGGAGCCTAACCAAATACCTAATCATAATTGTTGCCCCAGACCCCAGAAGCTCCTGTTGATATTTACAATGATCTGATATAGAAATAGTCATTAATAATCACAGGGCTCAGGATTTGTAGTCAGTGCGCCCAAATATTGAAATGGTTAAACCTGCACTATGTAACTCTTCCACTAGAGCTAATAACTATATTAAACAAGAATCTACAATTTCAGAACTAGAAAGTTTTCAAGAATAATACGCCGATCTACAAGTCGATCCATACAGTGAGTTGTAAACCTTTTGACATTAACAGTCATCTGAAAATGGTGCAGCCACAACTCAAGTCACTAGAGAGGTTGCTGATAATAATCAGCCTACATAATGCAGGTTAACACCCTTCTATTAGATTCCACTAACTACATCCATCTGGCTGGGTTTGAGGCTCACACTGACTGGACACTAACCATCTAGAACTACTTGATAAGGGCTAACGTATCTAGAGGGAAAACAATCATTGTTTTTTTCGCCCCGCATGAGACTACATTAGCATCAAGTGAGCATTTTGTTGCACGCTCATCCCTGCTTTCTCTACTTTACTTAGAATGTTATTTTGCTTTCCGATGTAAGTTGCGCACTTTCCTTGCACATCTTTACAATTCGTTAGTAGCATACGTCTTGTGTCCCCATGACTGCATGTTGCACGGCTCTAATGAAAAGCGACAAATTAAAAGACACCGATATGCAGTCCCTCACCCTTTTCCTTTCATCCCCCAGGAACCGCGGACGAGGGCTTGGGTCGGCTGGCCCACACGGTGCAGGTCTTGGTGGACCTTGCGCTGCCAGCCACCGCCGCGCTAACAGACCGTAGCCGCTAGGGGCGGACAGGCTAAACACTGCTCCATCCTTCTCTTAGCTCCATGTTGTCCACTGATTATGCTGTCATCCAAAGGTCCAAAATGGTACCCCAAAAAAATCAATGAAACACTTGGTTTGTATTCATTGGTTGTTGAAAGTGAAAGATGGATTTCTTCCGTGTTTACAAGTAAAAACAGGTGTTTAGTTTGATTTTTTGGGTTTTCAAGTAGGCCTATATACATTATGCACATGGCAAGTGGAAGTCGAGCAACTTGTTTTATTAGGGCATTTAGCAGACGCTTTTATCCAAAGCGACTTACATTGGTTAATACACACATTGAAACACAGACGGCAGAGTCAACCATGCAAGGTGACAGCCAGCTCGTCAGGAGCAGTTAGGGTTAAGTGTCATGCTCAGGGACACATCGACACTTAGCTAGGAGGAGCCGGGGATCGAACTAGCAACCTTTCGGTTACAAGACAATTTCTCTACTGCTCTACCTCCTGAGCTAAGCCGACCCACTTCGTTTTAAAGTTGATTCATACTTTTTTTTTTGTTAGGATTTTTTACTTTAGCATGTATTTTAATTTTCTGTCAGTTCCATTCCCTGTCGTCGTCATTCAGTAAATTCAAATTAAAAGCTATACATTTTGATTGACTATATGGGCAGTGACTTGAGTGTTGCTGTTTATTCCTGTGGCCATCAGACTCCATCCCACCTCTCATATTCAGTCGACGAGGAGAACACAGTCCATCTCTTGTTTAACAGTTCTACCGATAACTATAACCCTAACCCTCAACCAATCTTAACCAATCAGAACCCATTATGAAGGGCTCATAGGCCCTATGGTTCTTTGTAGCCCTGTTAAGCTCGGGCGCAACTGCAACTGTTTGTTTTTAGCTATAAAGTCTAACGTTTTTTGTAAATCTAACATTGTGTGATGTTACATCAAAACATGATGTCACAAGGGTGCAGCTGATAGAGCTGTTTATAGCGACCCCTGGAGTCCTGCCACGATAGGTCTTCACTGGAGCTGGAAGTAGAGTTAGAAGCCGAACAATGTCATGTGAGTTTTAAGTCTATCTCCGGCCACTAAGTAGTGTCTCGACGGTGCAGCGGTGAGTGCTCTTGGATGACAGCGCTCGAGACCGGGGTTCAAGTCCTGGCACACTTGATCATTCGGCCTGAGCGATGTCATGTGGTCTGAGTGACAAACATCATCCAGACCAAGATTGAGTGAGTGACAGAGTGAAGTCTGAAGATTAAGCTTACTACCATTTGTATGTAACCTCTTTATGACATCAAATCATGTAAAAGCCCAACTTTGGGCGGTCTCCACGGGAACCCGACGATATCATGAGCCTAACAATGTGAAGTTATTCATAAGGTCAAGTATAACTTTCAACTCTACCCAGGCCTGTGACTCCGTGGTGCAGCGGAGAGAGCACACGACTCAAGGCCCTGGAGTTCTGAGTTCAATTCCCGTCAGTATGTCTCATTGTATTTTTTATTTTCAAAATTTTATAAGGGAAGGGGACTTTACTTTCATCACTTTTTTTTTTTTTGGTATTTTATTTTATATATATATATATATATATACATATACATATACATATACATATACATATACATATATATATATATACATATACATATACATATACATATACATATACATATACATATATACATATATATATATACATATATAGATATAGATATATATAGATATAGATATAGATATATATATAGATTATTTATTTTTTTATTTATTTTTTTCTAACCCACACCACCCAAGCACCCCCACAGTTTTTAGAACGTCACAGCCCGTCTCGTCGAATCTTTGGCCTGAACTGGGCAAACTGGGCCTGGCGATTTGACATGTTCAATCTCTGGCGACTCCTTGCAACGGCATCAGCCCGCTGCAACGACCAGTTCACACTGCTAGAACTTTTCCCTTGCGACGTTCCAAAACAGTCTCGTTGCAAGTCGTTGCGAGACGAATCTTTGGTCTGAACTGAGCTGTTGTACACGAGAACAATCAAAGTCCACTCTGACCGCCATTTTGGGAGACGGGTTCAGTCGTGCACACGTTTTGCTCCACTTTAAGTAGAGCAGACATACACTGTTGGAAGACCACTGAAGGACCCGCCTGAAGAGCCGAGAGTGACGGGAAGAAAGTGCTGAACTGTGTTCTCCCCCGGAGAAGAGACGCCTCATATTTGCATTCCATTTCCCTATTATACTGACCATATTTGCTGAGTGGATGAGTGTGTTTGTCTGTGTGTGCGTGTGTGTGGTTGGGTCTGTAAATGTTAGAAGTGTAAAGTTTGCCTCTCCAACACGCTCAGGGTTTGTGTGTGTATAGTATGTGTCTGTGTGTACAGTACGTGTGTATATATGTGTACGTGTGTGTATATATGCGTGTCTATGTGTGTGTGTGTGTGTGTGTGTGTGTGTGTGTGTGTGTGTGTGTGTGTGTGTGTGTGTGTGTGTGTGTGTGTGTGTGTGTGTGTGTGTGTGTGTTGACGTATCAGAGAGCGATTGAGGAGCAGAGCGCTTAGCCAAGGTGTTTGAGTTGTGAGAATCAGAGTCACGGACCAAACAGATTTCCTTGCGTGCGTTGGGCCGTGTGTTCACAGATTAGGTGGGGCTCAACAGTGCAGTACAGTGTCTCCGCGGCAACACTGTATACGTTCTCTATCACCAAAGCCTGAGCCAATTTTTTTTTTTTCACACAAGGTTTTCTTTCAGGAATCAAATCGCAAGTTCAATATGGAAAATACCAGCATCATATTCAAGCGGATAATTTAGCGAACTGAAGAAATCTTGATGCAAGCTGTCAAGGGATATTAGACTAAATCAAATTGAAGATTTTACCCTTTTTGGTCAATATTATGAACTGTGTGTGCTTGAGTGTGTGTGCGTGTTCGTGCGTGTGTGTGCAGGAAACACGCATCGACCCGAGGGATTAGCGACAGACTTGGTGAGTGACTCATTCTGTTCCAGATGTTTATCACGTCATAAAGGCCTCAGAAACCCTGTAAGAAGTAGGTAAGAACACAGCTCTTTCAACGCACACACATACACAGACACACATACACCCACAACGACACACACGCATGCTCTTTCTAGCTGCCAACTTAATTCCAGCTGTGTCAGCCATGTGGATAGGAAATCACCTCCACACTTGATACTGCATTTAGACCTGTGTGTGGGGGTGTGTGCGCGTGCGTGTGTGCCTCCAGAGAACAGAGAGACCCAGCTTGGAACTTCCAGCTTTAAATATAGGCCTGCTTGCACCCACATTAATCCGGTTCACACGCCTGCGTCTGTTGCACCAAGTTCAATTTGAGCAGTATATTATCCAAAATGTAGACCCTTTTACATTCTGAATTTTGTCACGGTCAGCAAATCTTCAGCAAATTGCTCGATTCCCTTGTAGATTACAGTACAACAACGACTTGGCACATGCACGCATGTACACGCAGGCACTTAAGAACACGCGCACCCACGCACTCACACGTACGCGCACGCACCACACAGAGTGGAGATGTCATTCATAAGCAACAGAAACAGGTCTCACAACGAGTTCTGCAGTTTCTTTTACATAGTAAACCACAGTGCTGTTCGGGCATGTCAGCGCTGCTGAATAGATGGTTAGATCGAAGCATTTACGCGGCTAATTCAATGGCATTGTTTGAACTAATAACACGTGATAAGTAGCCCTACTCCAAGTAGACAGGAAGAAGTATGCACGTAACCAGTATCATATCCCACCCATTACTTTCGGTGTGACAGTAGCCTTGGCCGTCAGTGCAAAGAGTCTAATAAGGGCTTATTAGATTTCTCGTTCATCAATACGAGACACACGCAGGTCTCATGTGCATCCACCATTAATATTGACACATCCACTGAATGGCAGCCAGGATAAGTTTCTCACCTAGATACTGTCGGATGTCCAGCAGGATTGTAGGGGGTCCTCCGTTCAGCTGGTAGACCAGTGACCCGAAACAGAAGAGGAACAGCGTGGCCATGCAGAAACCATAGCCTCGCAGGGAGAATCGCAGGGGCACAGCGGAGAGCCAGCTACTATACTTTTTGTTGTTCCGATCTCTGATGTGGTTCTGAGTCTGGTTGTTGTTAAGGGGACTGCTGGGGAAATTCTTCATCATCATCTCCTCCTCACAAAGCGCCGGCGCTGGAAGCGGTAGTCACCCATCCGCTTGCGGAAAGTAAAACTTCTTCTCGTTGCTTTGGTATCATCTGAGCCACTGAAGGACACCTCTTTATGAAACGCCAGGCAGGGTTCCCCCCCCCCCCCCCCCTTAGCCGCCACGAGTTGTTTGCGCTCTCGCCGTTTTTCTGCTTCGGCTCGGTTCTTCTCGTCTGCGCTCGGGACGACTACTGATACAACTCGAGTTATTACGAGACCATCGTCCTGCTTGGGGATTTTCTTTAGGGGGGTCGGCCAAAGTGTCAGATTACTAAACGTGGAGGAAAGAACTTCCACTTGATGGGATATTTTCGTTTTTATAGTGTTAATGTGTGAAACAGCGCCCCCCCGCGGGGGCGACACAACCGTTGTTGGAGGCTGTGGCCTTGAGTCTTGAAGGCAGCAGTGCAATTTGGCTTCATTGGATAAAGACATTACATCGGAGTGTTGTTGAGATCTGCAAACAACTACAAATTAGTACATTTGTAGTTGTTTGCAATGTGGCATCGGCCAGGTCTGTTCAACCTCATCCTTATTCTGTATCATCATCATCTCTATTACAGATACAAACTACATTGATGGCTACTTTTTTTATTATAGACTAAAATGTTGGTTCCCCGGTAGGTTGTCACACAAAAACGTTTGCATTTGAGGATGCCTTTTACTTTCTATACGCCCTTAAGTGTGCATTTTATCTTCATGCCGCTAAATCAGACTCAACCCTACAATTGAAGGAGGCCTGCTGCACTCAGTCCGTCCATGAAGTCCCTAAATCCTTTCAAGCCCTACACAGGGGCTTTCCTTTTTCTCTAAGTACTTGGTCAACAAAGTATTCAACCTGAAAATCACAATCGTGTTAAACAAAACATTAATTAGCTCACAAAATACAGGCCTGTGGAGGGTAGTTATCTTCTTCTCCCCAGCAGTTGATAATGGCAGCTTGTTCTCTATTTCAAAGCTGTTGCTCTTACCTTAATTACATTGAGAATCACCCCATCACAACACTGATCTGATGATGTCCATGTTTAGTCTTTTAATGTAGCATTATTGTTTTTTATCACTATTATTATTATTGTTATTGCTGTTGTAGCGTCACAGGGTGTTGGTTATAAACAGAGATTTTCAGAAGCATCAAGTATGTATTACCAGGGCACCTCGTCTAGAGCTTCACTCAAAACAGAACGACCTGGGAAGGGAATCACTCCTGCTGAAGTCATCAACAACTTTATGCACAAATACAGTAAAAAAAGCCCCCAGTTAAGCCCCCCCCATAGGGGCTTAACTGGCCCCCCTGTGGACCAGGCCCCCTGATGGGCACCTGTTCTAGTGAGGCTAATCCAGCCTTGATCAGAGGCATTTCAGATCCTGATATGACAGGCCTACCACATAACTATCCACCAGCCTGAACGCTGAGCCCAGCACAGCAAATCATTACATATCCCCTTCTAGACATGACTCAGCGTCTGACTGGCTGTTAACCACCACCATGTGGTCCAATCTGCCTCATACCGAAACGATTCACGCATTCCCCAAAAATAAAAAAGCTCATCATCAGAGCACGAGTTGGCCTTCTTCAGTGGAGCTCCTGTCAACATCGGGCGAGGACGGACAGCGGTGATGACAGCTCTCGTTTAGCGGGCAAACCACCGGCAGGTTTTTACTTTTATTTGACAAACCGCTCCTAAGGTCCCGCAGTGTTTGGACACGCAAGGCCCCTCAAGAATGAAGGACAACGGAGTGCATTTGCTCAGGAGAGTGAGAGTAAACGTGTGGCGCAAGGGGAACGTTCACACTGGATTCGTCCTCAAGACTAAGTCAACCTCAAAAAGTTGGATTTAGTTACACAATGGAAGATGAGAAACGCGTAACATCTTATTTCCACCAGTCATTATACAGAGTATATGCTCAGTGTAATAAGGATAGTAAGAATATGGACAGATGCATAATTATATGAAAATAAACGTCAATACTATGTTTGTTTTCCCTTAAGGGGGTCTAACCATAGAGAGCTTTGGAGAAACGAACAGCACAGTTAAAAATAATATTGTGAAAGGCACAGTAAGCTGTTCAAGGTAGCCTCTCCTCTTAGACCCTGTGGCTCGCATGTGTGTTTGTGTGTATGTGTTTCATCCTAGAGAAAACAGTTAACCCTCATTCAGAACAGTTGTTAAAGAAAACCACAACTACAGCTGTGTCAGAAACACACCTGAATGGCTTTTATTAACAGCAGAAGAGGAGAAGGATGCTAGGGGGATGAATCAGTCAACAGGCTTGAGATGTGTGTAAGCAATTTTTTTTAAAATACACGCAAGGCCAGAATAAAGGAGAAGGGTCCAGCTGCAGGCTTGGGCGTTTCCGTCATGACACAAGAACGCCCTTTAGGCGTTCCTGGTAGCGTTTCATCGACCAGTCACGAGGTGTTTCGAAAGGCATACTGGGTTACGCAAAGGCATACTACGAAGCACAGTCGCAAGGCATACTATGCTTTCCTTCCTTAATGGCAATTTTACCTCTCTCATTCGATTTAGCAATCATGGAGCCCCCACTTGGCTAACGTTAGTTCTATGCTACCCGTACTTGAAACTGCTGTTTGAGAAAATCTGACTGGCGTATGTTTCGGATGTTGACAGCCGTGCGAAGAAGAAGGGTTTCGGTGTTGACGGTGAAAGTTAGGCCGGTTTATAGCAGAGTTTCAGTTTTCGGTTATTACCGGTCAATGACCGGAAAAAAATTAGGAGGACCGACAATTCTAAATGTCCCAGGTCAGAATGACCAGTGGCTGGCGACTGGTCATTAGGGGCAAGTCGCTACTCTCACAAGAAAAAAAGAAAAGAAAAAGAAAATGAAAAAAAGGAAATATATAAAAAATATAATATATATTTTTTTTTATGACGACCAATAAAAAACAACAGTGTTACCCCTTATTTATTTTTTCATGACGACCAATAAAAAACGACCGTTTTTTTTCATGACGACCAAAGAAAAATGACAGTGTCACCCCTCATGTTTAATTTGGTGAAAACGACAGTGTTACCCCCTATGTTTTATTCGATGTGTTTTTTTTCATGACGACCAATAAAAAACAAGTGTTGCCCCTTATGTTTTTTTTCTTGACGACCAATAAAAAACTACAGTGTTAACCCTTATGTTTTTTTTCATGACGACCAATAAAAAAAATGAGTGTTACCCCTTATGTTTTTTTTCATGACGACCAAAGAAAGACGACATTTTTACCAAATGTTTCATTTGGTAAAAACGACAGTGTTAGTGTTACCCCCTATGTTTTATTCGATACATTTCGACAGTGTTACCCCTTATGGGTTTTTCATGACGACAGATAAAGAACGACAGTGTTACCCTTTACGTTTCATTTGATAAAAACGACAGTGTTACCCCTTATGTTATTTTCCCATGATGACTGATGAAAAACAACAGTTTTACCCCTTATACTTTTTTTTCTTGACGACCAATAAAAAAATCCAGTGTTACCCTTTACGTTTCATTTGATAAAAACGAAAGTATTACCCCTTATGTTATTTTCCCATGATGACTGATGAAAAACAACAGTGTTACCCCTTATATATTTTTTCATGACGACCAATAAAAAACGACAGTTTTTGTGTTTTTTTTCATGACGACCAAAAGAAAACAAGTGTTACCCCTTATGCTTTTATTCTTGACGACCAATAAAAAATGACAGTGTTACACCTTATGTTTTTTTTCATGACGACCAATAAAAAACAACAGTGTTACCCCTTATGGTTTTTTTCATGACGACCAATAAAAAACAACAGTGTTACCCCTTATGTATTTTTTCATGACGACCAATAAAAAACAACAGTGTTACCCCTTATGGTTTTTTTCATGACGACCAATAAAAAACAACAGTGTTACCCCTTATGGTTTTTTTCATGACGACCAATAAAAAACAACAGTGTTACCCCTTATGGTTTTTTTCATGACGACCAATAAAAAACAACAGTGTTACCCCTTATGGTTTTTTTCATGACGACCAATAAAAAACAACAGTGTTACCCCTTATGTTTTATTTCATGACGACAAATAAAAAATGACAGTGTTACACCTTATGTTTTTTTTAATGACGACCAATAAAAAACAACAGTGTTACCCCTTATGGTTTTTTTCATGACGACCAATAAAAAACAACAGTGTTACCCCTTATGTTTTTTTTCATGACGACCAATAAAAAACCACAGTGTTACCCCTTATGTTTTTTTTCATGACGACCAATAAAAAACAACAGTGTTACCCCTTATGTTTTTTTTTCATGACGACCAATAAAAAACAACAGTGTTACCCCTAATGTTTTTTTTCATGGCGACCAAAGAAAAACGACAGTGTCACCCCTCATGTTTCATTTCATAAAAACGACAGTGTTACCCCCTATGTACTAATTGATAAATATCGACAGTGTTACCCCTTATGTTTTTTTTCATGACGACCAATAAAAAATGACAGTGTTACACCTTATGTTTTTTTTTATGACGACCAATAAAAAACAACCGTGATACCCCTTATGTTTTTTTTCATGACGACCAATAAAAAACGACAGTTTTTGTGTTTTTTTTCATGACGACCAATAGAAAACAAGTGTTACCCCTTATGCTTTTATTCTTGACGACCAATAAAAAATGACAGTGTTACCCCTTATGTTTTTTTTCAAGACGACCAATAAAAAACAACAGTGTTACCCCTTATGGTTTTTTTCATGACGACCAATAAAAAACAACAGTGTTACCCCTTATGTTTTTTTTCATGACGACCAATAAAAAAAAACAGTGTTACCCCTTATGGTTTTTTTCATGACGACCAAAGAAAAACGACAGTGTCACCCCTCATGTTTCATTTGGTAAAAACGACAGTGTTACCCCCTATGTACAAATTGATAAATATCGACAGTGTTACCCCTTATGTTTTTTTTCATGACGACCAATAAAAAATGACAGTGTTACACCTTATGGTTTTTTTAATGACGACCAATAAAAAACAACAGTGTTACCCCTTATGGTTTTTTTCATGACGATCAAAGAAAAACGACAGTGTCACCCCTCATGTTTAATTTGATAAAAACAACAATGTTACCCCATATGTTTTAATGGATAAATATCGACAGTGTTACCCCTTGTGTTTTTTTTCATGACGACCAAAGAAAAACAACAGTGTTACCCCCTATGTTTTATTTGATAAATATCGACAGTGTTACCCCTTATGTTCATTTCATGACGACCAATAAAAAATGACAGTGTTACACCTTATGTTTCTTTTCATGACGACCAAAAAAACAAAACAATGTTACCCCTTATGATTTTTTTCATGACGACCAATAAAAAACGACTGTGTTACCCCCTATGTTTTATTTGATAAATATCGACAGCCAAAAAAAAAAAACAATGTTACCCCTTATAATTTTTTTCATGACGACCAATAAAAACGACCGTGTTACCCCTTATGGTTTTTTTCATGACGACCAAAGAAAAACAACAGTGTTACCCCTTATGGTTTTTTTCATGACGACCAATAAAAAACAACAGTGTTACCCCTTATGTTTTTTTTCATGACGACCAATAAAAAACAACAGGGGTAACACTACGTTTTTTTTCATGACGACCAATAAAAAACGACCGTGTTACCCCTTATGTTTTTTTTCATGACGACCAAAGAAAAACAACAGTGTTACCCCTTATGTTTTTTTTCATGACGACCAATAAAAAACAATAGTGTTACCCCTTATGTTTTTTTTCATGACGACCAATAAAAAACAACAGGGGTAACACTATGTTTTATTTCATGACGACCAATAAAAAACCACAGTGTTACCCCTTATGGTTTTTTTCATGACGACCAAAGAAAAACAACAGTGTTACCCCTTATGTTTTTTTTTATGACGACCAAAGAAAAACAACAGTGTCCCCCCTCATGTTTCATTTGATAAAAACGACAGTGTTACCCCTCATGTTTTATTTGATAAATATCGACAGTGTTACCCCTTATGTTTATTTTCATGACGGCCGATAAAAACAACAGTGTTACACCTCATGTTTTTTCCATGTTGACCAATAAAAAATGACAGTGGTACCCCAGTCAACATTTTTGCGGGGATCCGAACCTCAGCTGTTTAGAGTGTTACCCTCCAAACTTATCAATACACCATCAAGACACCGAATATAGTCATCACAATGGTTATACTTGACTTTATAATTCGCATGAAATAGAAATATGAGTCTTCCAACAGAGGACATCAACCTGACTTGAACCCCGGTCTCCAGGGGGTTAGGCAGAGTGCACTCCACTGCACCAATGAGGCGATGACAATATACAATGCTCAATGATCAATAAAGAGGATATACATGACATTAAAATGTATGTGTGTATTTCTATTATTTCCCTTATGTTTTTTTTCATGACGACCAATAAAAAACGACAGTGTTACCCCTTATATTTTATTTGACCAAGACAACAGTGTTACCCTTTATGTTTTTTTTCATGACGACCAATAAAAAACAACAGTGTTACCCCTTATGTTTTTTTTCATGACGACCAATTAAAAACAACAGTGTTACCCCGTATGTTTTTTTTCATGACGACCAATAAAAAACGACAGTGTTACCCCTTATATTTTATTTGACCAAGACAACAGTGTTACCCTTTATGTTTTTTTTCATGACGACCAATAAAAAACAACAGTGTTACCCCTTATGTTTTTTTTCATGACGACCAATAAAAAACAACAGTGTTACCCCTTATGGTTTTTTTCATGACGACCAATAAAAAACAACAGTGTTACCCCTTATGTTTTTTTTCATGACGACCAATAAAAAACAACAGTGTTACCCCTTATGGTTTTTTTCATGACGACCAATAAAAAACAACAGTGTTACCCCTTATGTTTTTTTTCATGACGACCAATAAAAAACAACAGTGTTACCCCTTATGTTTTTTTTCATGACGACCAATAAAAAACAACAGTGGTAACACTATGTTTTTTTTCATGACGACCAATAAAAAACGACCGTGTTACCCCTTATGTTTTTTTTCATGACGACCAATAAAAAACGACAGTGTTACCCCTTATGTTTTTTTTCATGACGACCAATAAAAAACGACCGTGTTACCCCTTATGTTTTTTTTCATGACGACCAATAAAAAACGACAGTGTTACCCCTTATGGTTTTTTTCATGACGACCAAAGAAAAACAACAGTGTTACCCCTTATGGTTTTTTTTATGACGACCAAAGAAAAACAACAGTGTCACCCCTCATGTTTCATTTGATAAAAACGACAGGGTTACCCCTCATGTTTTATTTGATAAATATCGACAGTGTTACCCCTTATGTTTATTTTCATGACGGCCGATAAAAACAACAGTGTTACACCTCATGTTTTTTCCATGTTGACCAATAAAAAATGACAGTGGTACCCCAGTCAACATTTTTGCGGGGATCCGAACCTGAGCTGTTTAGAGTGTTACCCTCCAAACTTATCAATGCACCATCAAGACACCGAATATAGTCATCACAATGGTTATACTTGACTTTATAATTCCCATGAAATTGAAATATGAGTCTTCCAACAGAGGACATCAACCTGACTTGAACCCCGGTCTCCAGGGGGTTAGGCAGAGTGCACTCCACTGCACCACTGAGGCGATAACAATATACAATACTCAATCAGCTATAAAGAGGATATACATGACAGTAAAATGTATGGGTGTATTTCTATTATTTCCCTTATGTTTTTTTTCATGACGACCAATAAAAAACGACAGTGTTACCCCTTATATTTTATTTGACCAAGACAACAGTGTTACCCTTTATGTTTTTTTTCATGACGACCAAAAAAAAACAACAGTGTTACCCCTTATGGTTTTTTTCATGACGACCAATAAAAAACGACAGTGTTACCCCCTTTGTACTAATTGATAAATATCGACAGTGTTACCCCTTATGTTTTTTTTCATGACGACCAATAAAAAACCACAGTGTTACCCCTTATGGTTTTTTTCATGACGACCAATAAAAAACAACAGTGGTAACACTATGTTTTTTTTCATGACGACCAATAAAAAACGACCGTGTTACCCCTTATGTTTTTTTTCATGACGACCAATAAAAAACGACAGTGTTACCCCTTATGTTTTTTTTCATGACGACCAATAAAAAACGACCGTGTTACCCCTTATGTTTTTTTTCATGACGACCAATAAAAAACGACAGTGTTACCCCTTATGGTTTTTTTCATGACGACCAAAGAAAAACAACAGTGTTACCCCTTATGTTTTTTTTTATGACGACCAAAGAAAAACAACAGTGTCACCCCTCATGTTTCATTTGATAAAAACGACAGGGTTACCCCTCATGTTTTATTTGATAAATATCGACAGTGTTACCCCTTATGTTTATTTTCATGACGGCCGATAAAAACAACAGTGTTACACCTCATGTTTTTTCCATGTTGACCAATAAAAAATGACAGTGGTACCCCAGTCAACATTTTTGCGGGGATCCGAACCTGAGCTGTTTAGAGTGTTACCCTCCAAACTTATCAATGCACCATCAAGACACCGAATATAGTCATCACAATGGTTATACTTGACTTTATAATTCCCATGAAATTGAAATATGAGTCTTCCAACAGAGGACATCAACCTGACTTGAACCCCGGTCTCCAGGGGGTTAGGCAGAGTGCACTCCACTGCACCACTGAGGCGATTACAATATACAATACTCAATCATCTATAAAGAGGATATACATGACAGTAAAATGTATGGGTGTATTTCTATTATTTCCCTTATGTTTTTTTTCATGACGACCAATAAAAAACGACAGTGTTACCCCTTATATTTTATTTGACCAAGACAACAGTGTTACCCTTTATGTTTTTTTTCATGACGACCAAAAAAAACAACAGTGTTACCCCTTATGGTTTTTTTCATGACGACCAATAAAAAACGACAGTGTTACCCCCTTTGTACTAATTGATAAATATCGACAGTGTTACCCCTTATGTTTTTTTTCATGACGACCAATAAAAAACCACAGTGTTACCCCTTATGTTTTTTTTCATGACGACCAATAAAAAACAACAGTGGTAACACTATGTTTTTTTTCATGACGACCAATAAAAAACGACCGTGTTACCCCTTATGTTTTTTTTCATGACGACCAATAAAAAACGACAGTGTTACCCCTTATGTTTTTTTTCATGACGACCAATAAAAAACGACCGTGTTACCCCTTATGTTTTTTTTCATGACGACCAATAAAAAACGACAGTGTTACCCCTTATGGTTTTTTTCATGACGACCAAAGAAAAACAACAGTGTTACCCCTTATGTTTTTTTTTATGACGACCAAAGAAAAACAACAGTGTCACCCCTCATGTTTCATTTGATAAAAACGACAGGGTTATCCCTCATGTTTTATTTGATAAATATCGACAGTGTTACCCCTTATGTTTTTTTTCATGACGACCAATAAAAAACCACAGTGTTACCCCTTATGTTTTTTTTCATGACGACCAATAAAAAACAACAGTGTTACCCCTTATGGTTTTTTTCATGACGACCAAAGAAAAACGACAGTGTTACCCCTCATGTTTCATTTCATTAAAACGACAGTGTTACCCCCTTTGTACTAATTGATAAATATCGACAGTGTTACGCCTTATGTTTTTTTTCATGACGACCAATAAAAAACCACAGTGTTACCCCTTATGGTTTTTTTCATGACGACCAATAAAAAACAACAGTGTTACCCCATATGTTTTTTTTCATGACGACCAATAAAAAACAACAGTGTTACCCCTAATGTTTTTTTTCACGACGACCAATAAAAAACAACCGTGTTACCCCTTATGTTTTTTTTCATGACGACCAATAAAAAACAACAGTGTTACCCCTTATGTTTTTTTTCATGACGACCAATAAAAAACAACAGTGTTACCCCTTATGTTTTTTTTCATGACGACCAAAGAAAAACGACAGTGTCACCCCTCATGTTTCATTTGGTAAAAACGACAGTGTTACCCCCTATGTACTAATTGATAAATATCGACAGTGTTACCACTTATGTTTTTTTTCATGACGACCAATAAAAAACAACAGTGTTACCCCTTATGGTTTTTTTCATGACGACCAATAAAAAACGACAGTGTTACCCCCTTTGTACTAATTGATAAATATCGACAGTGTTACCCCTTATGTTTTTTTTCATGACGACCAATAAAAAACCACAGTGTTACCCCTTATGTTTTTTTTCATGACGACCAATAAAAAACAACAGTGTTACCCCTTATGGTTTTTTTCATGACGACCAAAGAAAAACGACAGTGTTACCCCTCATGTTTCATTTCATTAAAACGTCAGTGTTACCCCCTTTGTACTAATTGATAAATATCGACAGTGTTACGCCTTATGTTTTTTTTCATGACGACCAATAAAAAACCACAGTGTTACCCCTTATGTTTTTTTTCATGACGACCAATAAAAAACAACAGTGTTACCCCTTATGTTTTTTTTCATGACGACCAATAAAAAACAACAGTGTTACCCCTTATGTTTTTTTTACTTGACGACCAAATGAAAAACGACAGTGTCACCCCTCATGTTTCATTTCATTAAAACGTCAGTGTTACCCCCTTTGTACTAATTGATAAATATCGACAGTGTTACGCCTTATGTTTTTTTTCATGACGACCAATAAAAAACCACAGTGTTACCCCTTATGTTTTTTTCATGACGACCAATAAAAAACAACAGTGTTACCCCTTATGTTTTTTTTCATGACGACCAATAAAAAACAACAGTGTTACCCCTTATGGTT
>NC_082402.1:11380458-11437958 GCF_031168955.1 Gadus macrocephalus | reverse complement strand
TACATTTTTCTTTCTCTGTTCTTTACAAAATACATTTTTTCAGGTTGGGCTTTTAGTTGAAGTTACTGTCATTCTAGCTACCCCCGAGCACCACTTTGATTGAGGAGGGACAAAAGGCATCAAACATCTGTGTGTGTCCACCAAAGAATACCCTCTTCAAGTTCAGTAAGATTCATGGAGGGTTTTCCCCACCTTCAAAAACACTGCAACAAAGATTATTTAAAGATAGTACAAACTTATGTTAGAATTTTACGAAACGTCAACAGAGACAACTTGTATAAATACATTTGTCTCATGTGTCATGAGATAGATTGAGATTATGAAAAATAATAAGACTTAAGACGACCTGGCTGTGTTAAACATAAGGACTCACTAAGGTAAGAATCGTCAGGATGTTTTGTATTTCTATACTTCGATACGTCGATGCAAAGATTATTTGAAAGGAATGTCCAAAAAGTAACCAAAAGTATTCTTTCTTTTTTAGGCAAGTGTTTAGAAATGTTGGCAGGCTTTTCCACAAGGTTCCAATCATTTCTTACCATTATCCATGGTCAAAAACAGTGTTTGTGTGTGTGCGTGCACAAATCCTTGAGCAGACAGTCTGTACTGTACACGGTAGAATGTGGGCTGTACACGGTAGACTGTCTGTACTGTACACGGTAGACTATGTCCTCTGTACTGTACGCACAGGACCGACATTTGTTGAGTCAGTTCTTCTCTGGATGTTTTGAAGTGGAATAATTGTTGTGGTCACTTATGCAATATATATTAATTGTGGACATCCCTATGACCCTCCCCCCCGACTCTTGGGGGTGGGGGGAGGGTTGTGACGGAAATTTGCTGTGATGCCAATCTCCCGTTGCAAACGTTTGATCTGAACTGGGCTACAAATGTTGTTTTCTTTTGTAATGTAACGGTCAGGCGACTTAGTGTTAGAACACAATATTTAATATCCTGGATTTGAATAGAAGAAGAAAGAAGCTGAAGGCCCGTGGAGATCACCAGAGCGCTGTGTTCCAGCGTCGCTCTGGTGTGGAGAGGGGCCCCCCCTTTAGCTGTGGTCAGTGATGAGATAGCCGTGGTTACTGACGCTGCCTCACAATAAGGCAGGAAGCATCGGAAGAAGAAGCACACCGAAAGCAAAGTACAAAAAAAAATTGAAATTAGATTATACTGGAAGATATATTACAGAAGCAAAAGAACAATCTTTTTTTGAATCTCTGAACAGCCAGTTTACAAATTGCTTGTTTTCATAAACTGAGCTGAGCTAAAAAGGCCAAACATTCATACTGTAACTCGAACATTTGTCAATGTATGAAATCGGACTGAAATCACTTTGGCCGTTCTGACACATTCTGCATTTAAGACCCTCAGCTCAAAAAAAATGGAACATGAAAAAATATGCAATTATTTAACAGTGATTAACAGTCTTTCTTTATGAAAACACCCCAACCTATAAAATGTGCTTTCTTGCTGACAGGCAGTCTCACGTTCTGTGTGTGAGACCTTTAGGGAATGCTTCATCAAACACCTCCATCCATTCCTTGGGGGCCCAGAGTCTGGTTGTGAAGGCCTTCGCTGTCTGGGGTCCAGGGTTGTTTCTGAACTGTCCATTAAGCAGGCGTCCGGTCATTGAGAATATACTGACACCCAAACTCCTTTAGAAGGGACGCAAGCTCTGAACAAGAGGAGCTCTGCTTGCGGCGGGGAACTCAGATGCCAAGAACACAGGGTTACAGGAGGAGAGTCCTACAGAGTGATGTCAGCTGATCTACTGTCCAATCACAGGCCCCGATCGCTGTACAAAGCATTTCTCTGACCGTCCTATGGTCATTTGGCGCCATTTGTCGTCCTTTCCTTCCCCCAAATAGTTCAACACTCAACAGCACCTCTTGGTCCTTTGGCTCTCGCGTCAACAACAACAACAACAACAAAAACAATGACAACAACAAAAACATCGGCCTTCAAAACCTTCGTCCAATCACAGATGGCGATTCCTCCAAAGCGGTTACGACTGGCTGGAAGCGGCGTTGTCGTCGTTGCTGATGCTGCTGCGGCGCACGGCGAGCGCCCTGGCCTCACGGGCCAGGCGCCGGGCGTGTCTCTCGTCCCGCACGCCGGCGGCCCGCAGCTCGCCCTCCGTCAGCGAGGCCATGCGGCCGGGCGCCTCGCAGCCCGCCGCCGCCAGCGCCGCGCCGTACATGGGCATGCCGATGGACACCAGCCAATCGGAGACGCTGCCGCCGACGGCGCTCGGGGACAGGGGCTTGCGGCAGAGCTCCGTCAGACCTCCGGATGGGATCTGAGACCGGGGGGGGGAAGGGGATGAGAGGAAAAACTGTTTGAGACGGGAAAATCACACAGGCTAAACACTAGGACACGTGAGGATAGTAATGAGGGTAGAGGCCAAACACTGTACGACGTCAGGCTAGTACAGGCTGAACGTTCTGAGACGTGAGGACAGTAATAATAGTCAGTAATAGTCAGTCAAAACGTTGACTCAGTTAAAGCACCCCGGTCTTTACGGTTGCTCTGCAAAATCATTTAATTTCGGGGTTCTGTTTTAAGGAATGCCAGGAATGTCTCCGGCCGCACGAAATCTGTGTCAACATGTCAAGGCAACGTCTCTTTAAAATTAGAATAAAATAATAATAATAACATTTAACTATCATTCATAAAACAGATGAAAGCTGTGGCCTCATCCATAACACTCTACTAAAACCCGAGCTGCTGGTGCCGCAGACGGAGGTGTGGTGAGGCGGGGTGCTGTGGGGTTCTTACGGCCATGCGGTGCTGCTTGCGGAGCTCCCTGACACGGAGCCGGTCCATGGTGGAGGCCACCTCCTTGAGGGGCAGCTCCAGGTCCTCAGAGTAGCGCTGGACCAGCGCCGGGGGGATCCCACAGCGGCCGTGCTGCAACACAGGCACTGGGGTTTAGACCGCCGCCGGGAGGTCAGGCACCGGGCCTCTTAAATACACACGCACACACATACGCGTCCGGGACGCCTCGGTAAAGACTGTGGCCGTACAACAGGTCGTCAAGAGGGGCCGTGTTTGTGTCCGTCGACTGTAGGGGGCGAGGTCTGAAGGAGTGCAGAGCTGTTGTTTTTGGTACTGGACAACATGAAGTGGGGTGAGGTCATGTGTTTGGGCTTTCCTGTGCTCATTGCAGGGCTTTAAGAGGCTTGGCCCCGGCTCTGCTCTGCCTGTTTACGCCAGGCTGGAGTGGACGTTTGGTTACACAGCAGAGCAGGAGCACACAGCGGGGGCACACTGCTGCCGTAAGAACGACGCATACGTGGTTATAAGGGGAGCTGCCGAGAAACCGTAGGAGAGGACCTTTATTGTGTTGGACCCTAACGAGGAGAGAGAGAGAGAGAGACAGGGAGGGAGAAGCCGAGAGAGAGAATATGGGAAGAGAGAGAATAAGGGAAGAGTGAGAGACAAAGAGAAGTAGAGAGAGAGGCAGAGAGAGGGACAGATGCAGAGAGAGACAGAGACAGAGAGAAAAACAAGGGATCACATGATGTCAACCTTGAATCAGGGTCAACAACTTGGGATGCCTTCTGCTTTCTTTCCTTCACAGCTGTGGGAGACTGGAAGGGGTGGCTGGAGGAAGAGGGGGGACCGGGGGGACCAGGGGAGGCAGAGGGCAGGCCCGGCAGCCCAACATCCTGTCAGAGATCTAGAACTGGGGCCCTGGGCGGGAGAAGTCTCCAGCCTGGCTGACAGCCAGTCAGCTTTGGCTTGTAAGATGTGGACTCAGAGTGAGGCTACAGACAATAAGTTTTACTGCATTGTTCCTCATTGACACCCAATAGGGCTTGGTTTGCCCCCTGGTGTTGTGTGCGTTTCTTTCTGCATGCATACTGTATGTCTGTTTATATGTGTGTGCTGATGTGTGTGAGTGTGCCGATGTGTGTGAGTGTGCCGATGTGTGTGAGTGTGCTGATGTGTGTGAGTGTGCTGATGTGTGTGTGCTGGGGTGTGTGTGCTGGGGTGTGTGTGTGTGTGTGTGTGTGTGTGTGTGTGTGTGTGTGTTTTGATGTGTGTCGGTTCTGATGTGTGTGGGTGTTCTGATGTGATGTGTTCTGATGCGTGTTTGTGTGCGTGTGCTGATGCGGTTTCTAATTGTGGTTATTTTGGCGGTGCTTTTTGGGGGCCCCCCCGCCATGTTTAACAGCAGCTCCGGGCCGGGTCGCTGTTTAACAGCTCTGTCTGCTCTCAGTAACACCCAGCCAGTAAACCTAAGGGCCCTGACCACAGAACACCCCCCTCCCCCCTCTACATCTCATTAACAAACATATTGTTATGGAAATATGGCAACATTACTGTAGCTAAGGTAGGTTCTGGCACTGCGGGAGGTGGGGAGCACAGACACAAACACGTGCACACCCACACAACAATACACACACTGGTGTTGTGTTGGTGTGCTACGGTCATGAATAAGACACACTCCAAGTGTACTCTTAATCATTTGTGTTTACAAGCAAAGTGGGTTCCAAAACCAGCCAAAAAGGTGTTGTTTGACATCAACCTTAACAACAACATCCACAGGGAGTCTAATGGTTCAAAGTCAACTCAGGCACGATAACACGACCAGGCGGTGTTTACGCCAGACAAAAACAGAGCTAGTGGTGAGGTCATGTTTCCATGGCTCAACGACAAGGCTTTTCGCTCTGGCACCTCTATGATGTGGCTTTTAATGGTTATTCCGCAGCTCATCCCCCGACCACGGAGCGTGTGTGCGTGCGTGTGCGCGTGTGTGTAGAAATTTGTGTTTTCAGTGAAAAATGCATGACTCGGAATAGAGCGCCCTTGTGGACCATCAAGTGCTTTAAAATCACATCCACTTCAAAACCATGTCTTCATGTGTCATTTAGAAGCACACAAGTGCGTGTATGATGTACTATTTTTGTAGATGGGGTTTAATTTGCAAGCATAACAGCTATATTTGTTTATCTAATGGTCTGCATAGATGTCTGCCAAATAGGGCACCACGGACTCTTCCCTCTACTGTACGCAGGACCCATCATGCCTACAGCATGCATGCATAGCCCCCCCCCCCCCCCCCCCCCCCTAAACTCTGAGCCAGGAATAGCCCTGCATGTCGTGGACGGCGAGGCGTCCTCCCACCTTGTCGGAGTAGGGCTCCTCGGTGAGGTCGATGCCCTCCGCCTCCAGCCGTGGCTCCAGCAGGCTGAGCGGGTCGGGGCTCATCTTGCTGTGGGACGCCTTCCTGGAGACCGCCACCTTGCAGCCCAGGTCCGACATCCAGGGGGGCCGCACCACGGGGGGGCTGCCCGCCTCCTCGCTGCCGGTGGAGGGGGAGAGCGCCGGGGAGGTGGGGCGGGGGGTGGCGGGGGGCGTGCCGGGGGTCCTGGCGGGGAGAGCCGGGGCGCCGTGGCGACCGGGGCTGTTGCTGCTCACGCTGTTGACGCTGCTGCCTCGGCTGTGGGTGAGGGGGGAGGCCGGGTGGGAGCGGGTGAGGGAGTGGGTGGGGGAGGGGGTGGGGGAGGGAGAGGAGGGCGGGGAGAGGGGCGCGTGACGGAGCCCGTTGGCCATCCGCTCCCGGGACTTCTTGGCCGGGACGGGCGGGGGCACGGGGGGCTTCTTGGAGTGGGCGCGGGGCACCGGGAGCCTCTCCTGGGCGGGGGCGCCGGGGCTGCTGGGGGATCCGGGGGCGGGGGCCGACAGGAGCTCCGGAGGCGAGTAGGCCGGGGAGACGGCGGCGGGGCAGTGGGGGCGCAGGGGGAGCTGGGAGGGGAGGGGCGGGCGCTCCGTCCAGCGCTTGGGGCTGACGGGCGGGGGCGTGGCCAGCCGAGCGGGGGAACACCTGTCTTTGAGCGCCTTGACGGGGCTACCGCCGCGGGGCTGGGGCCCGGCGCCGGGCGACTTCACCCCCCCGACGGGGGCCTTCTGCGGCCGCTCCGCCTCCGGCTCCCAGCGGAGGTCCCCCAGGGAGTGGGAGCGCTTCCAGGGGCCGGTGGTGGCGGGCTGCGAGGGCCCCTCCAGGTCTTCACAGCTGCGGCTGGCCAGGAGGGGAGACTTGCGCTGGGCCTGGCGGAGGTTCCCCAGCAGGGTGAGGCCCTTCAGGCTGGGCTTGGGGAAGGGGCCCCGGGGGAGCTGGGAGCCGTGCTGCGGGCCCTTGCCGCCCTGCTGCAGGGTCTCGTTGGAGACGGTCATGGGCAGGGTGGGGTAGTCCGGGGACTGGAGGCCAGCGGAGGAGCGGCTGGAGCGGGACGAGGCCTTCCTGTTCTTGCCTGCAATAAAGACAAAATAAAAACACATTAATGACTTGTGAAGCAAACATTACATCAAATAAATACATTGATGCTTTTATTCTGAAATCAAAGCAAAATTGAATGGTTCAGAAAAATTAAGCAGGGGCACACTGTCAAAGAGAGTTGAAGAGGGGAGGAAGGTTTCAAACTCCCGACCAAACCGGTTGTAACAGGGCAGTTTGGGGGCTAAGAGCTGGCATGCCAACTAGCTAGGAAACAGGACTTGGAGTGACCAGGGTTCACTCTCAGTACTGCCTAGATCCTGTTTCAGGGCTTTCTACACTGACCTGTCCATTAAAATAAGGCAAAACAAACGTATTTACTGGTTTCATAAGGAAAGCCTAAAGAAAGAGCTGTAAAGTAACCATGCATCATAACAGAAAGCCAAGTCCAACTTACCATCAGTCTCCCAACATAAGAGAGCGAAGATGGATGGATTAGAGAGATGGAGCGGGCAAGAAGAAGAGCCATAGTTGTTGTGAATGTTGTGATGAGAACATGAGTTCAAAGGACGACCCATTATGGATGTCGGTATCTTCAGTGGTTACAGTGATATATTTTGTTTCAATGGTTTAGTCATCTTTGAAAGCTTTTAGAAAAGCATGACATTTCTGTTGGGCACTTTGGAGAGCATTTACCGGTGTAAGACATGGTTTACATTGTAAACAGATATTGACTGAAATGTGTTGAGGTATGTATGAAAGTGAGGAAGAATATGCAGAAGTGAAAGTTGAAGTTAAATGATAAGAAATGCGGGCAATCAGGGATCTACAGTGATTTAATAATGAGGATAGTGACGATAAGCCTTAATTTGAAGCCTTCATACGTAACCCAAATTTGAAGTTAACATTTTTTAACTTGGCTTTTTTCGAATTTTTTATAACGATCACTGTAGCAACCTGCTGTGTGAGAATAAGGCAGAATGTGAAGATTCTGTCAAGCGTCTGGCATTGAGAGAGGGCTATGAGGAATAAGGACACATAGAGAGAAAGAAGAGACAAGCAGAGGCAGTACGGCGACTCCCTCCGTCGTCGGAGGTGGTCTTTATTCCACAACTTTAATCCCTAAGTGGGGCAGATTGCACATTTAAAATGGTTTGTCGACGCACACACACACACACGTAAAATGAGAACAAAGTGGTACACTTCTTACCAAGAACTATAAAAGTAGATGACACAAATACGGATTAATGAGTGACGGCGGCATTGAGAGAAAAGGTCATGTAAGAGACAGAAAGATTTCTTTTTCAAAGCATTATGAATATCCTCAGAACAAAGAAACTTTAACAAAAAAAAAAAATCACAAATGAGACCGTCTTAATATTCTGCAATCAAAGGAAACATTTCTACCATAACGATCTGTGCACTTAAGTTTAAAAAATATTTTTTTCATTCAAGAACTTTATATATAAGCATGAGGCACATTCCGATGACGTGTGCAACACAGTCACATAAAGGTTAGCACAAGCACCGCGTCGACAGACGCTATGGAAACAGAAGCAGTCGCCATGGCCACCATAGGGCCGACGGTAGCTAAAAGACACCCCAGTTCCACCGCAGCAAAATAATGAATGTGATTAGAACCCCCCCTTTCACATGTCAAAGGTCACCCTCAGGTCAAAAGACCTTCTAACAGAAGTACTCTAACAGAAGGCATGGTGGCGTCCACCGTGTCATTCTCTAACACACCCCTCTCTGAAGGGGAGCACCTGTGATTGGACAGCCAGGGGCCCCATAGCATTGTGGGTTGGGCCGGCCTCCCTTATGAATGCACTTTGACACTGATGACACAGAAGGCCTAATGACGTGGAAGAGAGCAGTGGAAAGGAGAAGGGGAAAGAGAAAGATGGGGGCGTCTATTTAGCATCAGATGATGAGGGGAGGGACAGGCGAGAGGAGGGGGGTTAGCTGAACCGGGGTCCAGGGAAGGTGGGCGGGATGTAAGGGGTTGATTGGAAAGCATGGCTAGAGAGGGAGCGGCAATGTTGAGCAGCTTGGAGAAGGAAAATGGATAGATGTTGTGGGAGTCACTGGCGGCGCGGGGCTAGCTCAGCTATGATATTCCTGGGGAAATCCCCATAGGCCTCGGATAATGGCACGACTAGGCTAATTTAAGCTAAGCTAGGCTATCATTACCATTCTCCAGATTCTCATTGCTCTCGTAGCAGCCGGAGTCGCGCGGGGAGTCCCCGACCAGGCCCTCTGACAGCAGCTTCTCCTGGGAGCCGGACAGGCCGCTGCGCTCAGGGTCACTGCTGCCTGCAGGGGACACGACAGGATGGGGCTGTTTAGTGCATTCCTTTCATTGTACAAAGACCCATTAAAAAATACATTCTTTCCATGACTTCAAATGAAAAGAACGAAATAATGAGGCATTTGTGTGAAGTTTAAATAAGCAAACAAGTTATTCTGAAGGTGAAGAGAACATTTGGTATGATTTGTTTCGAAACCTTGGGCAGAACAAAATACAGAAATACAGAGAGAGTGAGTGAGATAGAGAGACCGAGACTGAGGGAGGAGAGAGAGAGAGCGAATGAGGGCGAGAGAGAGAGAGAGAGAGAGAGAGAGAGAGAGAGAGAGAGAGAGAGAGAGAGAGAGAGAGAGAGAGAGAGAGAGAGAGAGAGAGGGCGAGTGAGGGCGAGTGAGGGGGAGAAACCAAGACTGAGTGAGAGAGAGAGACAGGGCGAGTGAGGGAGAGAGACAGAGGGCGAGTGAGGGAGAGACAGAGGGCGAGTGAAAGAGGAAGACAGAGGGCGAGTGAGAGAGAGACAGACAATGAGTGAGAGAGAGAGAGAGACAGAGGTCAAGTGAGAGAGGAAGACAGAGGGCGAGTGAGAGACAGAGAGGCAATGAGTGAGAGCGACAGAGAATAAGAGAGACATAGACGGAGACACAGAGACAGAGGGTAAGAGAGACATAGAGCGAGAGACAGAGGGTAAGAGAGACATAGAGCGAGACACAGAGACAGAGGGTAAGAGAGACATAGAGCGAGACACAGAGACAGAGGGTAAGAGAGACATAGACCGAGACACAGAGACAGAGGGTAAGAGACATAGAGCGAGACACAGACAGAGGGTAAGAGAGACATAGACGGAGACACAGAGACAGAGGGTAAGAGAGAAATAGACCGAGACACAGAGACAGAGGGTAAGAGAGACATAGACGGAGACACAGAGACAGAGGGTAAGAGAGACATAGACCGAGACCCAGAGACAGAGGGTGCGTGGGGGGTGTACTCACTGTCGTACTCCTGCAGCAGCTCCACGGCGGTGAGCAGCACTGCACGGTGCTGGGGGTCCAGGATGTTGAGCTCGTCCAGGTCCTCCTCCTCCAGCAGCTTGAAGGTGTCCAGGTCCTCGTAGCCGTTGAACAGGAAGGTGGGCATGTGCTCCTGGGAGAGGCATGGGGCAGCAGGGGTCAGCGCTGGGAGGCCTGGGGTGCAGCCCTCATGGGGTCTGTTATTGGTGTCCATTCATACAATCGTATCTATCTTGTTCGATCAAATATGAATTCTTTCTGTGATAGTCGCACACAAATAAATACATGTGTGTGTTTGTCTCTATGCTCCTGTGTCTGTAGATGCACACACCTACAGACACAGGAGCATAGAGACAAACACACAAACAAATACAGAAAACTAGTTGTGGAAATTTAGTTGAAATACAAATTCTTGAATATTTGTATTGTATTTCAATCAAATTTGGATTAGATCATGCTATGCAATTTAATTTGATTGCATTAAGAAACACCATACTACTATTTCATCAGGCTTCATCATTAGATAGTCCGTTTACAGGGGTGCTCCGTTGTGCACCTCAGTTTCACAACAGCGGGGTTCACTATATACCAACGATTTAGAATTGTGTCTTCTTTTGAGGAACAATGCTAGTCCTCAAACAGGGCGGGCAGGGTTTGAGTCCGGTCAACATTACAGGACTCTTCTTCACAGCCAACAGACTTGGACGTCCTACATTTCGGCGCTGCTTACAACAAACGCCCCCCCCCCCATCCCTGGGCACCCAGATCAAAGAGGTGTGGGCAGCGGAGGGGCACCAACTTTGATCGAGGCCGTTTCATGTTGGGTGGGACCACAAAAGCAACAAACAAAAAAGGGGGAAATGAAAATTGAAGCAAGACATAATGGTGGAAGATGGGGCGTAAGGGGGGTGTGCAGCCACCAGCCGGGGGTTATCAAAGGCATCGTCTTGAAACATGAAAGAAGAAGGGACACACCCACACGACACAGATGCCTCCCCCACCGCGGTCGCATCTCCAAATTAGAAAGTACACAGCAAAAACAAAACAATGTTACGGATGTATAAATATCTCCCGGTGCCTTTGGGTCGGTTTGAGTCGTGGCGTAGCCCGTCTGATACTATCATTAAGACCCGTCTTATCTGGCCTGGAAGATGCAAAGACAGAGGCGGAAAGGGAGAGAGAGAGAGAGTGGCCTCATATCACCCCTGCAGTTTAGAAGCACGCACGCACGCACGCACGCACGCACGCACACGCACACACACACACACACAGCAGGAAAAGGCCATAAATTACAGGTCGGCAAACACTGCTGTTCCAAGGAGAACTAGTACGCCTCTCGCCTCTGTTTCTTTTGGGGAAAGAAACGGAACAAAGGGCCGCCAACGTGCACACAAACACAAAAGGCATTCGACTTTGCCTCACGCATGTCTATGTTTTTCGGGCCATCAGGACGGCCAAACACATCGCAGTGTTCCAACACAGGGGGAATAACAACCACATCGCCGAACTGGGAAAAAAATGTCTGCACATGCCAAGAAAAGCCACACATGGTTTTTGGTTATCGCTGGAGTCAAAGCTGTGCAGAGGTGTGGTTGAAAAATAAGTAAATGACTGAATACCGTGTGGCTTTGAAGGCAAAATAATAGTTTGATGGTTTTAGTTTATAGCTATTTTGCACACCCTTACATGTTTGGAATAGTTTATTGTACCGTTTTTCCACACTGATGTAGAGCTGATGAAGTGGCTACTACCCACCTGCTAAGACAATGTTGTAAAATGGCAGCCGAGAAACGTTTTTGGTTAACGTAACAGCTGTAGAAGATACTTGTAAAGACAGGGCCTTCCCTCTGGGCAGATTTAGCATTGAATTAGTGCTCTGAAGCAAAGCTTACACTCTGGAGTGTGGGAGTGTCTCTGGGGAGGACAGGAGTCCCTCAGTAGGAGATGAGCTTGGTGGTTCATTCATCCCTTACTCTGGTTCCATACACAACGCCCACACTAGCTCTGCGGCTCAGCCCTGTTACACAGAGGGTGTTTCAGACCCCTTGGGCCCTTTAATCATCCAGGCCGAGGGCCCACAAGGCCCAAGGTTTGGGATTAGAACCACAGATTTGCGAGTGTCTGTGAGTAATGAATCATGGTAGTTTAGCCTCATTATCTCTGCAGTGGTAAAGGGTTTTGAAGAGCTAGGCTAGATGATGGTTTCATTGAAAAAGATTGCTGGTTTTGGTAGGGGTGGCGGCGAAATGTGTGGATGTGTATCCACAAAACAACCTTGGAAGAGTCTAAAAATATCTCATCTCAATTTACAATATATTCCATTGTTTCTTATATTTTGTTGGGTCAACTCCATTCAAATGCATTTTACTTGCATAGCCCCTAATCCCAATTGCGGTCTCCAAGGCCTTCCCAAGCCACATTAATACATACATTTACCTTTTCCAAATGTCTTTGCTCCATAAAATGATAATGTGACTTATGCATAACCATCTCACTTTGTCCACTTCCAAAAAGTATATGTTCCCTTTCAACTAAATCCATAAACAAAGACGTAAGGTAGCCATAACCAAACGGTCCAGCAGTGTCTCCCAGCCAGTGTAGACCAGGCTCCCCCCCCCCCCCTCTACCTTGAGGTTGATGCGGTCCAGCAGCTCCTCCACGGAGGTGGGCTTGGGCGGCCGGCCCTTCCTCCTCCTCCTCACGGGCCTCTTGGGTTTCTTCTCCTCCTCGTCGCTCAGCACGTCCACGTAGATGAACTTGAAGGTGCCCACCTTGTTGTTCAGCAGGCCCATCCAGGTGCCCATGGGCGGCTTGCTGATGACGTCGATCACGTCCCCGCGCTGCACGGGACATACCACCACCGCCACACAGCAGTGAGCCACGGCAGGAAACAGTTCACACAGACAGGAAGTACTGAGGTTCTTTGTGTTCACCGTTTATTGTTTCGGATGCGATCATTTGTTGGAGAGTAGGAGTCAGGGGATTTGAATGCGGCTGTTTCGGAAATGCATAGACCTTAGATACCCATACAAAATAATGGTGTATTTACTCTCACATACCAATAAGAAATAATGTTGTAAATGGCGTTTTCCTCTTTTTAAAAATGTTACATTGTTTAAAACGGAAAAACAACTCTATCACTGCAAGTGTATGGTTTTCCTCGCTTTTTAGCTTTTTTCACAGATTCAAACCCCCTGCGTTGGTTGAACTCTAGCTGGACCGGTTTTTAATCCACGGCCACTTCGTACTTGAAATCATTGAAGTGGCCTTGCTGTATTGTCCGGTTGACCCCTGTGCACGCTTCACCATATCAAGCCAGGGTGTGCTGCGATCGAGCCAGCGATGTGGCCAGGGGACGTTTGTTGTATTATTAGTATTTGTCCTTCAGGGTACCTTGAGTTTGAGGGAGTCCGAGTCGTAGGGGCTGGGGATGAAGTCTGTGTGCACGCGGGCGCGCCCGCAGAAGGGGCCTTTGTAGGGGGGCTCCTCGTCGTCCCCGTCCTCCGACTTGACACTCTCCCGGTTGCTGGCGGACGAGTCGGTGGTGCTGACCGTCTGACCACCTGCACAGAAACACACACAACACCATGGTATTGATTAGGTTTCATGTCATTATTTTGACTGAAGGATGCCCAATGATTCTTCTTCTATTTGTAAAACTAATTTTATTCAGTTAATAAAAATTCACTTGTACCCTTAGTTAAACTGCATTCAAGGGAACGTAAACGGGGAACTTAAAAACGTATATAATGGGGATGTGCAGCGGTGGTTCGGGGAATTCAACTTCCTCCTGGGGTCAAACTCAATATCTGTTTACATTCTTTCTGCCCTGCAGTGAATGTGCGGTGCCAATTCATCTCAATCATTCATGTGTCTCTCTGAGTTCTCTTTAGCTCTAGACCCAGGGTGGAAATAGCCTGATTAAGTGGCCGGATGTCTCTCTCTCTCTCTCGGTCTCTCTCGTTCCAAAATATACTCAAACAGGAAGTCAGACTCAGCACAGTTTTTGTGGCCGGCACACAATCTGTTGCCAGGGGCTTTTTTTTTTTTTTTCTTTAAGGATGTAGCGCCACCTGGTGTTCTGTTGCTGTATACTACTCAAATCAGCAAGCATAACATACTTGGTCACAATTAAACACTTGCCTGAAACAATGTTCTTGCTATAATGATTATGATTAATTTCCAGTTTATATATATCAGGGGGTGGTCGAATATGTTCGGAATCCTGCTGTAACATCTGCTGTGATTTTCTTCTTGCTCAGAATCGAATATTTAATGTTCCACATTATTTTCTAAACACTATTGCTCCATGTGCATTTGGGTCGGCGTTCGCATGGCGCTGGTATTCTACATTCAAAAGAGATTCAAAACCCAAACAAAGAGTGGACTCACTCATGGAGCTCTGGCCGCTGAGGGAGCTGCGGAGGCTCTCCACCGAGCCCCCCGCCTTCAGCTTGGGCTTCTCCAGGGAGTCGGTGTCCGGCTGGGAGGACTGGGGGGAGCCGGGGGCCGCGTCCGGACTGGACTGGAGGTCGGGAATAGGTGGGGGGTGGAGAGTAGGAGGACAGACAGGAGGAGAGAGGGTGGGGAGGAAGATCGGGGTGAAAATAAAAAAATTAAAATCCATCCGTATGGATATACATTTATTAAACCTGACTTTTATGACAAAGGATCGACGTCTCCCTCCTCCTTGCAGTTCGATAAACCCCCACCAGGTGCCACCGTTGCCTGCGTTAATGATTCTCATCAGCGGGTCCACAGAGCGACGTGGACGTTCACACCGGTTCGTGTTGCCTTCCCGTACGAGCAACGGCTCCATGACTCACTTTGCAGTATCTGGGTCAGGGCCTTAGGAGGACCACCGCAACGTACAGCTGCCGTCTCGCTGTGAAGGGGCTCCTCTGAACGGGTTAAGCCCTCTTCAGAGACACCCCAGCACAGGCTCCACTAACGCTTACTATACCTAACCGATGTGGCTGCTCAGCCATGCATGCTCACACACCCACACACGCTTTAAACATCAATTAGGTCAGACCGGGGGGACTTGCATCACCACATGACCTCAGTGTTCAACGCACCCCACCCTAAACTCGACAGCAAGTCCAAAGCAAGGACAGCTGAGAGATGTTAGAGTGTGTGTGTGTGTGTGTGTGTGTGTGTGTGTGTGTGTGTGTGCTCCTTCGTATGCGAATGCCCTGATGTTTTCCATCCTGTTACCATCACAAACACTAAGCAATCCACCCACCCACCCATCCATTCCCTAACAGGCTGCAAAGTGCCTGCATGCACACAGAACAACAGAGTGTATTAGCGACCAAACATCTTGTAGAATGCCTGCAGAACGACACAAGGCTTGGAACACGGACCCAGCAACCATTGTTGGTGTCAACATGTGGTCGGTTTTATTCGTGTTCGCACTTCATTTTCTACTCCCCAAACGTTGGACACTTCCAAGGTACCACAAGTCAACAATTCAACGATTTGTGTGATTGTATGTTTCAATGTGAGCACCAACAGCCTTATGATTGTTTGTGTGTGTGGGCTTCTGCATGCGTGTGTGTGCTGGTGTGGGGTCCCACCTGCTCAGAGAGGGAGTTGCTGTACTTTTTGGACATGCGCTTCCTCATGGTCTCCTTCACCGACTTGACCTTCCTGCCCAGAGAGATGCGGGATGTGGTGGGGGACTTGACCACCTCCCGGTAGATGGCCTCCTGTTCCTTACTCTGCACAGAGGAGGAGGAGGAAGAAGAGGGTGAGAACGGCTAATGGGAAACTGCACTAATAAAGTGCTTTTCAGAGTCTGACCACTCAAAGCGCTTTACAAACAGTGACTCACGTTCACCAATTCATAGACACATTCACACAGGGGCGGAGGTGTCAACCATGCAAGGCAACAGCCCGCTCGTCGGGAGCAGTTAGGGGTAGGTGCCTTGCTCAGGGCAACCTCAATACCGCGGCCAGAATATAGGAGCCCGACTCAACAAAGAGTTTTTTTGGTTTTTCATCGAAGTTGGAGTGAATTGTAGAGGAGCGCTTGTTTTGTATACTCACATTGGCCTCAGAGGCCGCACTGACCACATGGAGCGATCGGTTGGACAGGTCGAATCCCCCGAAACTACAGGTCCTCTGGCGGGGTGGAAGGGGTTGGATGAAAAGAGGAGAGGGGTGGGGTTGGGGGGGAGGAAGGGGTGGGGGAGAACAAGAAAGTGGTTTAGCTGGGGAGACCAACACAGGCATCACATCCAACCTCAAGCCGCGCCCCCCCCTGGCCCACCGAGCGGGATGCAGAACCATGACTCATGCTTTGAAACGACGCTGGAAGCGGTTTGGATTTATGCTTATGGATATACATGGTGCTGGTGGTGTAGTCGGGGCGGGGGCAGGATTTGTATAGGACACAGTGGTATGAGGCCACTTGGCATCGTGGACGGCCAAGTGAGATGTAACACAAAGTAATGCACTTGAATGGTTCTTGTTTGTTGTGAGTGACTTCGTGGCTATGTCGATGATGGAGTATGCTTTCTGGACAATCCAAACCGGCGTTCTGCATGATGCACGACTATCGAGAGGTGGCGAGTACTTGACACCAACATGGGATGACCCGTGGCGCGGTTACCATGTGTCATGTAGTCATGTGGCAGAGTTAATCGTTTTGTAATGATTTGCTGTTTAACGGGTGATTGGGCCAACCCTTCGGGATGAATAGCAGCGAACTAATGACTTCAGTGTGGCTGGGGTGTTGAGTGTGAGGAGACACAGGCATCTTGGGTGATTCCTCCGATTCATGTAGAAAACCTCTTGTGAAAGAACCCTTCACTCGATGGAATCGGAGCTGAAGATGGAGGCGGTAAACAAAGGGGTGCAGCTTTACAACCCCAGCCAGGCCATTGCAGATGCGTCATGTCCAACCAAAGAAATGAAACGGGGCTGTGTTTTGTTGTGTGATTTTCATTTTTCATTTAAATCCATTTGTATTTACTGTCCGTGTTCATCAAAGATGTGGTCGAGGTGAAAACACCACGGTGCGTCAGATGAGAGAAGGCGTTCTGTAGAAATGTCCCAAAACAAAAATAATACTCTTGAGGATGAAGGGGATGGTCGATGGAATGGCCATGCACCCGGTAGAAGTACAAGAACAACCAAAATCGAGAATTCGACGATAAAGGAAAAAACAAGAAATACTAGCAACTACGAAAAAATCAGGCACACGAAAAAAATTCTCACAAAAGCATCGACGCAACTCAAAAAATGGTTGATTCCAAAATACGGTTGAATGAGGGTGATCCGGCGAGTTCACCACCACAGATTTAGAGGAGGGGGGGGTCAAGCTTCCTTAAAGCTGCAGAATAGCTCCACTATGACAATGTATGCCTATGTTACCTTGTGTTTCACAGGTTAAATGAATGTGTCCCCAACTAACTCACTAGTAAATACTTCTCAACGTGTTGCAGCATGTTGTGTTCAATACATCAACACTATTAGAGTAGCATAATAGCTAACTAGCTTTTATGACGTGCTTCTCTGCCTATAGTCCACCCATACATTGTGTGCTGTAATGGGATCTACAGTTTAGCTCTAGGATATGAATTCAATATATATCGAATGTATAAGTGTCAAATGAAGACTTAATGTCTTTAATACGCTGGGTGCACCCAGGTGCACATCCAGGTGTTTATCTGTGTCCTCGAAACAGGGCTAACCTTTCAAATACGTCACGATATCTCAATAAAGGATCGCGTCAAATTTCCTATAGATAAGTCTGTATAGGATCAAGTCTTGATGGAAACACATCATAAATACACTGGGTAGTACAATGAATGCCTCTAAAAACGAGTCTTCCTGTAGATAATCTTCCCTCCAACAGTAGGGCATCCCCTTCCTCTGAAGACAGGTCTGACTTTTGAGCTATTCTGCGTCTTTAAAGTACACCGACACCCCCTCACCATCACGGCCGGCACGACGATGTGCGGAGGGGGGGGGGGGGGGAGGGCCGGGGTCTACTTCAGCCCCCCGCCCCGACCCCTCCGACCCCGACGGCTAAACTCACAGACTTCTGCTGGATGCGCAAGAGCACGCGCTTGGTGCAGCGGTCTACACTGGCCGCCCACTTCCTGTCTGCCTCACGGTCTTCCTCCAGCAGGCAGCGGCGCTCGGTGCGGCTGAGCGTCACGGGGCGCACCAGCTGCGCCCAGTTGAGGTGGCCGTACAGGCTGCGCTCCACCACGTACGTGATGTTCAGCTCGCTCACCGCCGTGCGGCCGCGCAGCCGGCGGGAGGGGAAGCCCCAGGTCCCGCACCCCCCGCCGCCGCCCCCGCCTCCGCCCCCGGGGCCCTTGGCCTTGGCCCCGCCGCAGTAGGCCGGGGAGGCAGGCGTGGCCGTGAGCGGCGAGGCGGGCGGCTTGGCGTGGCGCGAGCGCTGGTACAGCAGGTGCTTGGTGGAGTAGGCGTAGTTGGGGTCGGGCTTGCGGTGGGTCCAGCTGCCGCCGTGGTGGTGGTGGTGGTGGTGGTGGTGGCGGCCCACCGTGAGGTGCTTGGCGGGGCTGCCCAGGTGGCCGTCGGCGTCCAGCGAGAGCAGGAGGCGGGACTGGTTGTGGGGCTTGGGGCGGGGCTTGGTGAGGCCGTAGAAGGCGTAGAGGCTCTCGTTGGCGTGGCCGTGGTTACTTACCCCGTGGGAGATGGAGCTCAGCGCCTTCCGCATCTCCCCGTCGGTGGAGGAGCGGGCCAGCAGCTTGCCCTCCTCGTCCAGGCCGCAGCCGTCCAGCTCCGAGACCGAGGAGCCGCTGCCCACCACCGCCGCGATGGAGCCCCCGGGGCCCGGCACGGGGGCCGCCGCCGCCGCCGCGGGGCCGCGCTTGGCGGGCCGGATGAGGCCGTGGGCGCTCGAGGACTTGCTGAAGGTCTTGACCAGCTTGTGTCCCGACCAGGTGTCCAGGCTGCTGGAGGACGGCGAGGTGGTCAGGCTGTCCGTGTCCCCGTCCAGGGACAGCTGGTCCTGGGCCAGGGAGGCGTCCTGGGGCAGCGGGGGCTTCTTCAGGACCCCTGTGTACAGAGCGGCGTTGTCCACGCACGTCGGCGAAGCCTCCAGACTCAGAGAATCTAAAAAGGAACAAAGAAATGGACAAAACATAAACAGGCTGCATGAAAGTACTGGATGTGCGTCAGGAACCTGTTGATGCAGACGGATTGACAGATAGACGAGTGGCAGAGAGCGAGGGGCTGACCTTCAGAGTCGCGCCTCTTGGCCTCGTCCACCTTGATGAGCTTCTTGCGGACGCGGCGCGTGGAGTTGACCAGCTTGTGGAGCCGCTTGAACTTCACAGAGTCCTCCGACTGCTCGTCGTCCGACTGCTCACGAGACTGGCCGAGAGAGACAGGGAGATGGAGAGAGAGAGAGAGAAAGAGGCAGGCCACAGTTACAATCATAGCCTAGCCATGCTTAGCATGTAAAAATTACGCCACATTATATACACAATTTATAATCTTACTTCACATTACATCAGCTCCCAAAAACAACAGAAAACGAATGATCAAAACATCGACATTGCACATTTCAAACACAGATTAAAAATTGTGCAGATTATTTGTTTTGCATTGTTTTTATGCCTCAGGCCAAAGCAAGCATCGGCAAACAGCATCGTAGTTGGTTGTTCCATCAGAACTGAACACGGTGTTAGAGTGACGGTGGGAGGGATGGATGGCTGGATGGAGGCTCATTTTGAGGCAGTGTGTCGCGGGTTAGTGAGGTGAAAAAACGACGGGCGAAGACACACTGTTATAACCATAATGAAAACATAAACACAACGACAAACTGGGCGGTGTGATGGACTCGTAATGCCTCAACCGTGAGTGGGCTGTGCCACAGGGTGAAACACGTCTGACAGCCGCTTTTAATAGTGTGGAATGATGGAACACCATTTGTTCTCTCTCCCTTTCAATCTCTCTGTCCCTCTCCCTCAGAGTAGCTGCGGTGGAGCGGAAAGAACGATGTCGGCGCACACACACACACACACTGAAGTTGTCATGTGGTAATGATGAGCTGAGTCCTGGCAGCTCCGCTGAGGACGGCGGTGGCAGGAGTCGGAACTCGGGAACCTAAACAAGTCATCGTCGTTTCTGTTTCTCCCCCCCCAACTCAGTCTCTGGTTTCCAGGGCAACGCAGGCTTTGATTTTTCCGCATGGCAGGACCCCTCGCCAAGGTCCAGTACACCGCTCGCAAACTCGGGCAGATTCTCTCTCACACACACACACACACACACACACACACACACACACACACACACACACACACACACACACACACACACACACACACACACACACACACACACACACACACACAGTAAACCCTCCCTTCCTTTGATTTAGAGCAAACAGGCTTGTAGCTCCTAGACTGCTAGAGGCAGCAGAGCACAAGCCCAGCATACTAACTGCTCCCCAGCCACAAACATCAAGTCCACAACCGATATCGTTACAGCTAGGTCCTTTAAGTGAGGCACCAATCTAACAAAATACCAGCTTACAAGGTACCAGCATACACGGTCCACACGGTCTGTGCGTGTGTGTCTGTGTGTGTGTGTGTCCGTCGTCAGGCAGTAACAGGAATTGACCCACCAATCAACTCTCTGTCCTACTCCTGCACCGCATCGATTAAGGGGAGCTTACTCGACGCTTTCCCCTTCCTCGGCAGAGCGAGCGGACCGTCGTCAACCAATCATCTGCTTTTGGCTTCCACCGGCCTGGTCTGCGGCAGTCCACTCTGCAACCACACAACACCCCCAGAGTGGATTCTACCTTCCAACTGCATGACAACTCCCTTCCCCTGTTTCTGGTCGGCACCGGAGTGCACCAGCCCGTAAAGGAACGCTCAAAAAATGATAATATTAATATTAATAGCCACATTGAAAGAGGAGAGGAAGGAGAGGAGCCAGACTCCATCGTTAATGGCGGTACCGGGGTCCAGGGAGTCTGGTGTAGCCGGACCGGCTCCTGGACCAGTTTGCGACCATAACCCTGCAGAGAGGGGAGCCGCGCTGGAGTCGCCTCCTATGAAGTCACCTCCCGGTTTTTATTATGGAGACGCTGACCGCACGAGAAGACCGCGTGAAACAAAGAACCCCCGTAATGCAATCTTCCGATTCCGATTATTATTATTGTTTACGGCTGCCCTGGCGACAGGGCTGCAGCACAATGGCGAGAAGGGAAGAAGATAAATAGAGAGGAGGGGAAGACCGGCGCCACTGTGTCCCTGGTTGTGTCTCCTCTAGCATGCGTGAAAGACTGGCAACGGCAGTAAAACTGACTCAAAGAGTTGGAGTGGAGAGAGTGGAGAGAGGGTGGACAATGAGTTGTAGGTTCCGAGACAGAGCCCTGAGGAACACCATTCATTGAAATGACTGCGAGGGAAAGTGATTTAAGGACTGAGGGGACAAGGGAAAGAGAAATCAAGAGAGGGTCAAATAAAAGACATGTAGAAAAGGAATGATGTTTGGTGATAAATAGTGCTCTGTAGACGAATGGGAAGCAACGGTAGTGCAACCAACGCAAAAAAAAACAAGAGAAGAGATCGCAGAAAGGAAAAGTGACAGCAGAAATCAAATCGCTGAAAGGCTGTCATTAGTGGCAACGTGACAGCGAAAACACCCCGACCATAAGTACCAAACATACACCCCGCAGTCGACACGTTTCAGTCATCCTCGCCAAATTCCTTAGCGATGCGGTAAAGCGGATAGAACTGCACGCACGCTCACAAGCGCACCCACACAAACAAACACACATGCACACGCACACACACACACACAGACACACACACACACACACACACACACACACAGAAGCTTTCAAACAGTTCAAAAACAAGTGGAAGAAGAATACCGCCATTCAGCTGCTCCCCTGGTGAAACCCGCCTACTCACCGCCTCAGGTAGGTTAGTCAGAGCGAGGAGCGGGCCGCACTCCCGACCGCGAGAGAGAGGGCAGCTCCACTACGTCCACAAGTGGCCTAAAGCCCCGCTCACGCGCTGCCGCCGCTGCCTCCCGACCCGGGTCTGCGTCGCCACTACCGGGTCTGCGTCGCCACTACCGTGCGCGCGTGCACGCACAACACCGCATGCAGAACTACCCTAAACTGGAAACCTTTCTTGCCGTCATCTGGTTTGTGTGTGGGTCTGTGTGTGTCAGGGGGGACTGTGTCGAAGTGCCGTGCGGGCTTTCGGAGAGCGTGCAGAGAAAAGACGTGTTGTGTGCCTGGAGAACAATCCCCCGTTTGAGCCCCTCTGACCCAGCCCTGGCCCCCCCATCTCTAATGGCCGGCCCTGGAATGTGGGCTCACATCGCTGGGGGACGACACACACACACACACACACACACACACACACACACACACACACACACGAGAGAGAGAGAGAGAGAGAGAGAGAGAGACAGAGAGACACACATTGAGAGAGACAGAGAGAGAGACACACATTGAGAGAGACACGGAGAGAGAGACAGACACACATAGAGAGTGAGAGAGACAGAGAGAGCGACAGACAGACAGACAGACAGACAGACAGACAGACAGACAGACAGACAGACAGACAGACAGGCAGAGGTGGTGGCAGGGCAGGACACAAGAACGAGCATTCAAGAGAAGTGCCGCCCGAAGCAGCAGCCCGATGTGTTGACACCGCGTAGAGCCGCCATGCCCACGGCGGTGGTGTCTGTGGACCTGTGCACCGTAGGTGGGGAGGAGTTTGAGGTTCTGAGCGGGGCCGGTGCACACAGCGCTCATTCACAGAGGGTCTCGCACGACCGTTGGCTATTTGGATGTCATGGATGGCCCAGTTCTATTCATTACGGCAGGGGTTTAGGGAGGGGAGGCTGGGGAGATGGGGAGGCACCCAAGGCACCGTAACGGATCTTCAAGTGACCCCAATTTGGAGATTCAAGGCAAGGGTATTTACAGAAGATCCCTCAGTCTTCCTACTCAGGGTCTCTGAGGACGGTCGTAAGGCGCAAGGGAGCAGTCTTCTTTGTCCTTTATCCCTCCCTTCCATTTTCCTGCCTGCCTCCACCATCTGTGTGTGCATATGTACGTGCATCTTTGAGAGTGCCTGTGCATGTGCGTGTGCGTGGTTGTGTTTCATAGCACGCACACAATTCAAATTTTCCACCTGAAGAGAAGCTCGACAACTCATAATCTGTCCTGCCAGTCTACCGTTTCCAAACACTCAATGGGCATAATCAACTGTCCTCAAAATGAAATCGAATTACTTAAAAACAAAAACAAAACAGTTACGTGTTTCATCATCGTCTAACTCAGAATTCAAAACCCAGATGTTCTGATGATGGAATACAATTGGCTACATGAAACAAATAACTGTGGTTCATCCAGGTTCATGTACGCCTAGCAACCACTGTACATCCACGTTGAGCAAGTTCAGATAAAGACAAAACTGCAAGCAAGTTAGTGTCAGAACAGTGTGGGTGTGTGTGCATGTGTGAGTGTGTGCGTGTGTGTACTTGTATGCGCTTGTGCCTATCATGGTTTGTAGTTCAAATGACCAAGATTGTTTACCAGAGAAGATATCCCAGCATGAGGCAGTGCGGGGGAAACTGCTTTTTAATGAGGGTCACAGCAGTTCCAAACGACACCCACTGAAAAAATCCCTTCATTTCTGGGAAACGTGTTTGACATTATTATCAGGGAAGAACTGGAAACACAATGCCTCTTCCATAAAAGAGGGCATTTCGGCAAGCCATGTGAGCCACTTAAAATCAAGAGGGGAACATCATCAGGTTTATATATAGACGTGTCGTATATTCACAATTCACAAAACGCATACCTCGCCAGCTTCTATAAATCAGCCTTTAACTAAACAACAAAAACCAAGGTTCACATCCACAAAGAATTTGTGGTTGCCATGTTAAACCTGGATCCCAAGCCGGGGTCTCTCCGGCTTCAAGCCCAAGCGTCCACAACCCACGATCTCCAGCCCCGGGACCCATGTCTTCTAACCGCCGGCCTGGCTCCATGCACCCAGAGAGTCCCTTCTTGCAGAGAGGGCCGCTCCCGAAACACTCCCCCTAACTGGGCTGCCGGAGGGGCCGGCTACACCACATCCACTGCGAGTGGATTAAGTCCCCCCCCCCCCCCCCCCCCCCCGTTGCATGAACACCTTCATCAGCACTTTAGGCCTGAGAGAGTGAGAGTGGGTGTATGCAGAGCAGATTCCTTACAGTCCAGGACTGATGAATGGGAGCGGGTCCTGGTGAAAAATACCCATGAGACCGCTCGCCTGTCAGAACCACAGCCAATCACGTCCCACCTTAGGCGGTGGGATTTCTTCACTCAAAAGATGGGAGGAGGGGGTGGGGTCTGTCCGGGGGAGCTGCAGCGGGGGGGGGGGGGGGGGGGGGGGGGGGGGGATGGGATAAGCCAGGACCCCCTGCCACCTTTAACCCCCGGAAGAAATGACATGACAGCGCAGCGTTGGTCTCTTCGCAGCCCGGCCAGGGGATGGTGTCATGTTATGACGTCAACACACATGAAAAGGAGGGCTGTGCACCAACACACAACCGACTCAACAACACAACACTGTAGAAACTGGGCACTGGACTACAGAGAGAGGAGCCAGAGAGAAAGAGAGAGGGAAGAAGAGAGAGATAAGATTAAGGCAGAAGAGGAGGGGGAAAGGCAGACCTATATTTCAAGGTGGGGAATACTGTTGCAATGGACTTCACAGGGTCACGATGAACCTAGTGCCATTATTCCACCTAGAAATCGACATTCAAGGTGGAACCCGCAAACCGAAGAAGACAAGGTCCAGCTCTCTGTCCGCTTTCACTGAGGAGGACATAATCCTCCGGGTGTGTGGGGGAGGAGGGGGGAGAGAGGTCGGATGGGAAGTTACAGATTGGAGGTGGGGGTGGGGATGGGGGGGGGGTTACTTACGTTGCAGTTTGACGACTGGTTGAGAATGGCTGAGGATCCGTCAGTCCACTCTGCAGTGTCAGTACTGCTGCCCTGTCTGCTGCTCTCATACTCCTTCAGCTACATGGAGAACAAGAGTTAAGAGCCCATGCACGCAAGCACGCACACAACCGCATACACACAGGAAAGGACCCCCCCCCCACACACACAGCCATACATTGGCAAGAGGATGTGGGACACATTCAACAGCACATCGGAAGGGACAGACTCAGGAATGTACATTTAAATTCATTTGAATGCACACACACACACACACACACACACACACACACACACACACACACACACACACACACACACACACACACACACACACACACACACACACACACACACACACACACACAGAGAGAGAGAAAGAGAGACAGAGAGACAAACACATACACAAACAGAAAGAAAAAACAGACCCAAAGTCCAAAACCAAGAGGATGAAGGCGGTCAATGAAACAAGCCACAGACTAAACAGAGACACCACGGTTCACAAGGCACGGCGGTTACAGCACTTCAACACAAAAGGCGGTCCACCAAGGCCATGGGCATTGATTCAGAGTGGTTTAACTGACTGTCAATCACAATGAGGGTGGGGGATAAGGAGGGGGATCGATTGAAGGCTGGGGATTGGGGAAGAGACAATCAATGTCGGCCTTGTGGAGAGACACAGAATACTCTAGCAATGCTATTCGTTAGCATGGCATTCAGCTTGGAACGAATGACGGGAGGATAGAGAGGGAGAAATAAGGATTGATGAAAAAAGGAAGGATAAAGAAAGAAAAGGTAAGAGAGAGAGAGAGAGAGAGAGGAATATATATGTTTATATGTGCCAAATGAGTGACACAATCAAACTAGTAAAAGGCCAAACAACCATGATTTCCTTGAAATGAGGACAAAATAGGACACCAGCAGATGGCACTGTTGAGCTAGCATGGTCACCAAACCTCAGAAGCATGGGCCCGACAGCAAACTCACAAAAAACACACACACACGGACACTGAGACAAAACCTGACCACACCCCAACATTACCTCCAGAAACCCATCGACTAATGAACCCCTGGTGACAATCAATGTTCAGAGACTGCGTGTGTGTGTGTGTGTGTGTGTGTGTGTGTGTGTGTGTGTGTGTGTGTGTGTGTGTGTGTGTGTGTGTGTGTGTGTGTGTGTGTGTGTGTGTGTGAATGCGCGCTGTATGAGACCAAGGCAGAGTTACAATGGGCGGTGAGGAAATGAGTGAGGGTCAGTCGTATTAGTAAGCGACGTAAGCGAGTAACCTAGGCATTGTGTGTGTGTATGATGAGACTCTGGAGGGGGAGGGGGGGATGGATACCCCAATGGAACGGGGATGGATTTGAGGTGCAGCGGTTGTTGCGGTAGTACTGGTTGTTATTGTTGATATCCTCGCTGTGGTTGTCCTACCCGGGCCAGAGCCTCCTCCACGGTGATCATCTTCTCCTTCACCATCATCATCAGCTGGATGCGCTCCTCGTCACTCATGGTGATCTCACTGGCCACGTAGCCGATGTCCTCGCCTGGTGGAGGGAGACGGGGGTGAGGGAGGGAGTTAGGGGGGGGGGGGGGAGAACAAAAAGGGGGTCACACGTGTGAATGAATGGAACAAAAGCAACGTCACATGAGACAACACGACATCGGTGCGGACGCCGCTGTTCTTGTTGGTGATGACATGATGCAATGAAAAAACATGACACATACGTGTGCGTGCGTCACACACACACACACACACACACACACACACACACACACACACACACACACACACACACACACACACACACACACACACACACACACACACACACACACACACACACACACACACACACGTTACCAGCCTACCTTTGGCGGCCTGCCGCGCGACAGGTTTATGCTGAGCCTTGCGGAAGTTCTGCCAGAAGGATTTGTTCTTCTTCTTGTTGTCCCACTTTCCTGGAGAGACCGGGAGCAAGAAAACAAGGAAGAGAGAGAGGAGAGAGAGAGCTTCAGTCACATGGGAAGGCAGCGTGCATTGAAAACCACAGACCGTGTTCACCCGACCACTGAGACTCCTCCTCTAACCCTGTGAGTAACCCAGCGACCTGCGAGAGGAGAGATGACGCTGTTCGCCTGACCAAACCGCAAACAATTTACGTTTACACACTGCGTGCAAGAGCACATGAGTGAGTGCGCTCCCTCGGAAGCATCCAACAGCCTACACTGTTTAATCCCGGAGCCGTCGCCCAGAACGCTGGCCCTGTGTATAGGTGTGTTCCTCCCCCCCCCCCCCCCGCCTGAAACACCGCAACCGACAGTGGGCCAGTCAGAGCGCCGCCCAGCCCGCGCTGCACAAAGAGCCGTCTGTGCGTATGGGACCACCAGGAGCCTGAATCCATGTATTGTGGAGGTGCAACCACTCTCCAAATAAACGCCACGGTTTAGACCTCGATGTTTGAGACATGGTTTGGTACGTCCCCTCGTTTTTATGGGGGAATCAACTACACTTGAATATCAAGAACACTAATAAAGCGTGGGTGAACCCGTTTCAGCTGGAGTTTGACCACTATGAGATTCAGTTTGGGGTACTTTTTTATTCCCGTCGCTGTATGTCAGCGATATAATGAGTGCCACATAACGTTATATTATAAGTCCCCGGGAGGCCTGACTCTCTCTCAGATGCGAACATCAAAATCAACGGCCGCTCAGAACGAGTACGACAACGACAATGACGAGATGGAGGCACTAGAACAGTCAACTCTGAGTCGCTCTCTCTTTTTCATTCTCCTGCTCATAGGTTCTTAGCTGATTGATTGACTAAGTACTCAAAATAACAAATGTGTTCCCTGTAAAGGCTAAGGTATAAAAAAATATACTGTACAAAAAATATTGAAAGAATAGGCACAAGGATGAAAAGAAAACAAGGCAGAATAAGAATAAGGCACTCACCCCCCGAGCCGTCTTCGGAGCTGGACTTGTGCAGAGGCATTCTGGTGAGAAAAGAGGGACAGAGAGACAGGGTCAACGTGAGTGTCAGAAGAGAGACCTCAGCGACCACATCATTATCCTGCCACTGTTTATTCCCTCCAAGAGCGCCCCTTCTAAACATCCCCACTGTGTTTACGTTACAACATGTCCACTCACAGGAGGTCATTCCTGCTAAAGGCTGCAGTTATCACTTCTGACCACCGGGGGACGGTAGTTATGCTCAAATGGTGATACGGCCAGACTGCACGCCTACATGCCTATTAGCCGTCCTCAAAGGGAAGTGATGCAAGGGGATGCAAAAGGACAAAATATATACATGGAATGGAGGGGATGGGGGGGGGGGGGGGGTAGGAAAAGAGGGAAACTGTAAAAGAATGCCAGAGATTCATGTGACAGTGTGAGGAGAAGCTGAAGGGGTGGAGGAGAAAGGGATGTCACGCCGATGAGCCAAAGTGCGGCTAACCACATAAATATGTGGGGAATATGGGCAGGAAAAGGGAAAGTATGCTGAGAAAAAGAGGCACGAATGGAGAGAGAAAGAAAGAGAGACAAGAAGGAGAAGGCAAAAAAGACCACAGGCCAGACTCGAGTCTGTTTGTGTTTCCACTGCCCTCCACAGGATATAATATCACGAGGGAGGACAGAAAGAAATGGGGAGAAGATATAAAATATATACAAAATAAGAGCGCAAGGGAGCGAGACGATTCTCATGCTTTGCTGTTGTACACAAAAAAATAAAACTCAGTGTTACCATTTGACACCCATGGTACACACACACAATGAGCCCAGGCTGCAATCTCAATGGGAAACAAAGAACCCAACTAATAAAAAGACATAAACGGGCGTCTCGCCATTCTTCAGAGGACAATTATCGACATCGATGTATCCTTCCTCTTCACACTTCCTCTGGTTGAAAAGAAGGGCTCTTACAGGAAGTCTTCAGCAGATTAATGGAGCATGTCCAGACCGGCTCCCGAGGTCTCTATATGGAGGGAGAACCCGATTGAGCGTGTGTTTGTGGTTTTGAAAATCGTTAAATGGCCTTCGCCATTGAATTGAACAGCGTCTTTTCTTTTATTCTTTTATCGTCCACATCCCAAATGAAATGTATGTGGGGAATAAATAGCATGACCGAATTCATGATGGGCATAGATTCTGGAGTAATAGGAGGATCTTAATGAGGAGGTTTGGGTAATTCCCCTTAAAAACATTGAATCATGTAAGCCTTTTCCCTGAAGAAGGGTGAAGAGTGTGAGGACAGAGAGGGTTGGTACAAAAGTGTGCACCCTGACAGATTCTGCTTCCAATAACCCTGCAGAAATACCTTCAAATGTGTCAGCTAGCGGATACAACACATCAATTATGCAGGATGTCACAGGGCGAAATTAAATATGAAATGTGTCTTTTTGAGAACTGCTAAGGACTATTAAGCCAGTGACACCATCACACACACACACACACACACACACACACACACACACACACACACACACACACACACACACACACACACACACACACACACACACACACACACACACACACACACACACACACACACACACACGTTGATCCTTGGTCCAGCGGTTGTCAGTGGTAATGTGTGAGTGGCCGTGTGACAAGTTCAACAGGTCACTTCCATCTCCTGTGCTTGTGTGTGTGTGTGTGCGTTCGTGTGTGTGAATGGGGAAATTTATTCAGAGCTTAAATGCCCAGCTACCATGGCAACATAATGAGATGCTAATTGAATGGAGGCCTGCACGGCCTGCAACCCCCACCCCCCCCCCCTCCCATCTCCCCAATGACGGGCAGGGGCTGAGGCTAATGCTAAGAGGACTCACTCAATGGAAGCAGCTTCTGTGGAGAGGGAGGGCCCCCTGCTATGCACGCTATAAATTAGTAACATTGGCAAACATACATGTAGTCAACACACACACACACACACACACACACACACACACACACACACACACACACACACACACACACACACACACACACACACACACACACACACACACACACACACACACACACACACACACACACACACACACACACACACACACTCTCTTGATGGGAGCGTGAGACATTGGTGCGGCTAGGCAACTTAATTGGTTTAGCCCTGAATCTTTGGCGAGCCTTTCTATTAGTATTCTGCTCTTTGCACCGAGGACCTTTGATGGGCAAATGGGAGCGCCGTAACAAAACGTTTGCGAGAGGAAAAGAGCAACTGTAAAAAAATAATAATAATTCTGATCGGTCTTAACTATAGGGCTGGGCACTGGCGCATGCAGGGAGACCAGCATGTATTTTAATGGCTGCAGTGTGAGGAAGTGCACAGCCTCGGGCGTATGCGTGGCGTGGAATGAGAATGACATGTTGGAGCTCTGCCCCCCCCCCGCCTGGGCCCCTTAGCAATACTCCCTCCCTTAATGACAACCCAGGCATGAGGTGTGTGTGTGTGTGTGTTATGGTATGCATGCTATCCGTGGGTGTGGGAAATACATTCCCTTGCATTACCGTCATGGGGTCGCCCGGGCTACCAAATTTAGACTAGTAATATTAGCAATCATTACCACATAGTACAAACTGTACAGAGCTAGCAACCCGGTTGACAACTCTACTTCGGCCATGTCAGCTAGGAGAGCACAGGGCTTGGACGGGGAAAGGGAAGGGAGAGAAAGGATGAGCTCACGTCTACTAATTACATAAGCAGGGATCATGTGATTCGGGCATCGCCAGTCATTCACAGATATGGCTTTATGGTCGACAGCTGCTAGAGCGACTGCCAACACACACACACACACACACACACACACACACACACACACACACACACACACACACACACACACACACACACACACACACACACACTGCCTGGGTGTCTGCTAATGTGTTTTCACCGCCCTCAGCATATCCGGGGGACTGTCGTCGCCAAAGCGTTGAAGGTCACAGGGTCAAACCTAACAGGGGGGCATTTTTGACCATTACAGTAAAAGGTGTGCGGACCATAGATTGTATAAAGTTGCGTTTCCAGCAGACTCCTACTTGTATCCGCATTGTCTACAGTTGGTACTTCACATTCCCACTTTTGTTTAAGAAGCATGATGGGGGTGTATCCAAAGCAGATGGCTCAAATGTCCTCAACCACCATCACAAATTACATCTTGCTAGTGTTGGACTGAGGCCCGGCCAGAGGAATGCAATACACACTGATCTCCATGTCAGACAAACACTACCGGTACTCTAAGCTTTATTAGTATTTGTGTGTGGCTCGGCCCTCTCTAGTGATTAGGAACAAACAACTTCCACTCCAAAATAGGAAGGGAGCCCCTCACCCCCCCATCCAATCAGCATGTTGTCTTCAGAGTTACGAAGAGCATGTCATCGCCTCTTCTTTGTTGTCTCCTCTAAGCACAATGCATTAAGGGAGCCATGGCCACATCCTGCCAGCGCCTGCGTCCAGGCAGACGGACATGGGTTGGGGTGACAAGAGCCCAGAGGAAGTCTGGGTAATCTCTTGCGTGGGGCTGTTGTCCCACAGGGTAAGAGTTGATGAGAGGCAGCATGCGTGTGCGTGGGTGCGTGCGTGCGTGCGTGCAGGGCATATATTTCAACATGTGTCAGTGCGTTAATAAAACAAGGGCCTGGGGGTCCCGCGGTCTAAAGGCTAAGACGGCATACGTGAGATGGGTTCACCAGAGGCAGTAATGAAAACAAATGGAGGGGGACATGGGACAAGCCCAAACATTAAGGGAGGTGGTCCTCTCCCTCTCTCGTCCCCAGCCTACTCAGAATGGGCCGGCAGACGTCATCCAACATTTGGCATCTGGATTCCATCACACGGCTGTTTTTTTGTCCGTGCACCAGAGACAGCACAGCCGTGACCAGAGACAATTACGGCTGAGGTATGTGCTTCCTCTGTCACACGTGGCACTCATGTGACCGCACTATGAGAAACACGTAAGAGAAGAAAGATGTGTAAAGATATCGAATCCATATGGTGCGGTAGCTAGGGTACCAACCGTAAGGTACGTGCTTGATCTCCCCCCCCCATTCCCAGTCTACCTGGGGGCGTACTGGAGCATAACAGCCGAACCCGCAGCTGTTTCCTACAGAGTTGCTTTGGATTAGTGTCTGCTACATGATTCTATATCTATACTACTGACTCGTATGAACCACAGTGACACTTCTTCGGATGCAACTCTGTGGTGACCTATTGTTCGTGAGAAAGTAGAGATTCGGTGGGACTGTACGTGAGTTTCTGATTGTTGTTGAGCTAGCTTCCTGAAACTGTTCCCTTTTACAGACACAAAGCCGTATGTTTAATGTGAGAGAGCATGGGTTTTCTTGAGGTGAAAAGTCGATGCAGCGACAGATAAACCAGTATCGTGACCTCTTCAGCAGTAGAGTGGACAGAAAGAAACTGAGAACTCAAGCAATGCTCTTGATATGGAGGGCCTGTAGTTAGTGTCCTGACGGGAGATCCTGGCACCAACCCAGGTTAGCAGGTCATCGAACATTGCCCCAGTCAACCGAAAATACCGCACGTAACGCGTTCAGTGTGGCCGTACCTTAAGACTTACAGGAACCAGAGAAAAAAGAACACCCCACCCATTCTCTATCCCGTCCTGCTTGTTCATGCTTCTTATCCTCTGGTCATCATCACCCTATCATTCTCCCCCTCAAGCCGACCCAACGACTCCCCCAACACACAAACACAAAGGAGGGAAGGAAGTGTGTAGGGCCAGGGGACAGAGGGTGTGTGTGTGTGTGGGGGGTGGGGGTGGGGGAGGGGGTGGGGGTGGGGGGTGGGTCCGGCCACGGCCCAGCCGGGCAGGTCAGTCACAGGAAGCACTTGCTTGGCTGGCTTCCTTTGACTTGTGACAGGAACTTGAACCGAGGACGGCTGGTCTAGAGAGCTAGGGGTACTTGGTACTTGGGTAATGGGTCCACATGTGTGACCCCTTGCACACGTTACACAGCGCTTACAATCACCAACCCCAGGGATGGCTACTAATGCGTGGACTATGTAGATTTCTTTAGCTTACGGCAGATCACCTTTGATCCATATATTAACACAGGCCTCCAGTTGCCATCGGCCAACCTCGTTCTTTGGCTACGGACACTGACGTGACATGCTAAATCTCAGTCCGGGATGTGAAGTGATATGTGGCGCTGCCGGAGGGCCACAGACAGCAATGGGAGAGGAAAGGCGGTCTTACTTTCTGTCAGTTTCTGGCGTCGACACCTCGCTGCTGAGGCCCAAGGATTCCTGTGGACACAATGCAAAAGGCCTGACGTCAGACTGATGCTCGGTACGGTGGTCGCAATGGGCCGTCACCATCTTACAACTATACAACCATCAGTCAGATTGTTTTGAATATCTTTTCAGATCGGCATGACCTTTATGTCTTCATAGGTCTTCACGATTTAAATTCATGTAAGCCTATCTTAGAGAAACTTACCTATACTGTGTTTCTTTTGTAAACCATTTGTGTGGCCATGCCCTCAAAATCTTTGCAAATGGGGGACATTTACCCACAAACGGTACAGCTACTCTGGTGACGCCAACGTATGTTGGGGCTGATAAACGTTAGTCACTCATTGCTCTTTATTCTCCTTTTTAAATTATTTTTCACCCTCATGAGTTGTGACTGCTGACACCCCGGTCATGTTTATCCAAATACAGTTGCACGACCCTGCGGGCACGACAATGACCCTGCCTGACATCGGTGTGCATAGCAGCCCTTATGTTGTACCACGTGAAGGGGGAAGTGCTCACCTGTATCTCAGAGCGAAGCTGTAGGGATGTGATGCTGGTGTCCAGTTTCTCCTGAAAGACACAGAACAAGAGCAATGAGGATCAATGTTTAGAGGTCACCGAATTTGCCCGGCGACAGGAGAATGACACGCCCCTGTGTAAACTAATGGTACACCTAGAGGGAGGTAAGTCACCACACAGGTAATCAAGCTCAGGTGTAGGAAAGTGCCTGAGGCAGACATGCCTGAGCTAGTAAACACAGTACAGTCATTGAGCACGTGTGTGCACATCTCGCCAACAACAACACGCTACCCACATCCCTAGGTGCATCAGACTGTGTCCGAAAGCATTGTTATTTTATCTCTAAACCAGAGAGACCTGTTATTTCTGAGGGCTGGACTGGCACAAGGAAGGGTGGAGGGTAAATTCCTGATTTATTTTCACTCGACAACTATTCAGTCATGCCATGTTCACGCAACTGACTCGGTACCAATAGTCAGCTCTGGCCGGATGAGGTGAGCCTTCCTCGTATGATGCCTGCGTCACACCGGGTCAACCTCCTATTCTTTCACCTCCTTGGCTTTCCAGTGTGAACCTTTCCATACAGGTTGAGTAAATAAACCTTCCAAGGATGCTTCGTCATTCAGCAGAAGACACTTACCACAATAGCTTAAGCCCAAAAAAACACGGAGCGTGATTCGTAATATTTTTTTCTTCACACACACACACACACACACACACACACACACACACACACACACACACACACACACACACACACACACACACACACACACACACACACACACACACACACACACACACACACACACACACTAGAGAGATGTGATGATCTCTCTACCGATCTCTTAATGTATATATAGATCTATCTTTCTACATCTATTGATCTAGAACGATTTTGCACATGGAAATAGACATATTATTTGTTGTTTTAGATACAGATGTTGAACAAGCTGGAGTACCTTCCTCAGTAATAGATCCGCAATGTCTAAAGTAGACTACAGACATTGCGGATCTAATCCATAACCTTTAAGCTGGGGGTCACATTTTAACCACTAGACAACCACTAGTAAAGACAAGCTCACTGGAAAAGGTCAAGACCAAAGCACTAAATATGTGCCTACATTTTTTTTATCAATCTTTACAGTAACGAAACACATATACAGTGGTAAGATTAAGTTTATGCACCCATGCTAAAGTTGACCAAAAAGAGGAATAAAAAACTATCGTTTGGAAATCGATCTTAATGCCTTAATTAAACAAATTAGGAAAAATTCAACCTTTTAGGCCACAATTTCCTTGATGAATGAATAATGTATCGGAAATAAATAAATGTTCTTCATTAAAATACAGGGTGCATAAGTATAGAAACACCTATGGTAAATTCCCATAGAGGCAGGCAGATTTTTATTTTAAAAGGCCATTTATTTTATGGATCAAGGATACTATGCAACCTGATAAGTCACCTAGGGCTTTGGAATTAAAATAGCCCCACATCATCACATACCCTTCACCACAACTAGAGATTGGCATGGTTTTATTTCAGTTAGCCTGTTAGCTTTGATTTGCATTGAGAAATCATCAGGCTAACGAACAGCTATTAGGCTAACTGAAAAGAACCATGCCAATCTCTAGGTATGGTGAAGGGTATGTGATGATGTGGGTCTATTTTAATTCCAAAGGTGTCTTTATAAGGATGCATAGTATCCTGGATCCATCAAATAAATGACCTTTAAAAATAAAAATCTGCCTGCCTCTATGGGAATTTAACATAAGGGTTCCTATACTTATGCCGCCTGTATTTTAATGAAGAACATTTATTTATTTACGATACATTATTCATTCACAAATAAAATTGGTGGCCTAATTTTTTTTTAATATTTTTCCTCATTTGTTTAATTAAGGCATTAAGCATGGGTGCATAAACTTATTCTTACCACTGTATATACAAGATACTCAGGCTAACGTTATAGCAGAGCAACATTTGCACAGCTGGAGATAAGACAGAGAGGAGCTCCTGTATGTCTTCAGCAGGGATCCTGTGTCTTGGCGGTGGACCCAGAGAGGGATATAAAGGAGGGGAAACCGGAGGTTACAACCACACCAACTCGCCCCGCAGGAGTGCAGTGCCAGATTCTCTTATCTGTTCTAAGCACATATGTTATTTGGTATTATCCTATCGTACATTGAATCAATTACATAATTAAACATGAACCACTCTTCTCTGACTTACTCTTAAGGCAGCAGACAAGGAGTGTCCCCCGAATCAAGATGAATCGGCTTGTTAAACGGTCGTTTTCAGCTCGTTAGTAGAAATGTACACAGGAAAGTAGCATATTGGATACTGTACCTGATGCGTTTCCTGAGAATGAAGAACCGTGAGAAAATCCAGCTTTGATAAGTTCCCTTTTGCTGCTCTCTATTTAGAGTGGGAGGGATTGGACTTATTTTTAGTAAAACACCACCGTTGGTTTCAATGAGGAAGTTGGGGATATACTTGTGTTGCAACTAAAACTCTGGATCCTACATGGAAGTGTTTGTGCCATTGAATTCCCATGAGCTGCCCATAGTTACACTGTGGTCCATCGAGTTAATCCATTAGTCACAGTGAGAGCATACCATAAGTTCTATCAAAAAATGACTTTTAGGAAATGGACTAGCTAGTAGGGATGGGTAAAAATATCAATTCATCAATGCAGTGCAATTTATTTGTTCTCGATTCAGATTTCTTTTTTCATTGATTAAATCCATAAAAAAAAGAAAAAAAGAAAAAAAGAAAAAAAAGAAGCATACTCAGTCATTGTAATCTAGAAGCGAGTGTGCCTAAATGTACATGCCCTTTTACATTTGTCCATGTTATGATTATTACTTTTATGCTGCAGGCTTAGCTCATGAACAATACTATACAATGGTGTATTCCCTTTTCGCTAGTTAAAGCACAATGACATGGTTAATTCATTTTGAAATGGTTAATTCTAAATAATATATAGGTATTTTTGTCATCTGCACGTATTATTGAATCGATATCGAAGCAATTCAATCAAGGATCAATATCAAATCGAATCTAGACCTAAAGAATCGAATTGAATTGAATTGTGAGGTACCTGGCAATACCAGCCCTACTAGCTAGCAAATGAAAGCTAAAAGGTCAAGAAGAGTCTGCTTGCTATGTGGAGGCAAATGTGATTACATTAACCGCTTCATGGTTAGGTTACATAGAATAAAAATATATTGAAATTGCACAGTGCTGTTAACATGAGCACTTCAATGATATCACTATCACCTCAAAGTGACTACAGACACTTATTAATGTAAATGCACTCAATGCAAAGGTAATCATTAATTTTGACTCTGAGCAAGCTCATAATGGAACACCTTGAAATAATTAACCTGTGCTAGCACCCATTTACAAAATAGATTAAACTAATTTAGCTTTAAAGAACAATGAAATGGATTCATGGGTCATAACAGAGCTAGTTCCAGATCATGACACTCAAAAGAATGCTTGTTTGGAGCCTCAACCTTTGTTTTCTTTAACAAACTGCATGCTTAGCCAGCTGCTACAAATCAGGCTTCAACACAAAACCTTATCTGTCCAAAAAAAGCTCTGACAAAATATATCCATTCTCAAAAAATTAAAATACGAAGTCACAACAAAAAATAGCTATCATCTAAGCCCAGTTTCAAAATCAAGACCAGCTAATGGACTTGCCCGACCACTCAGAAGCAGTTTTGTTTTTCCTTTGGCCGAGTTCTGGACAAGGAAGTCTAGGCCCCCACCACCCCCATCCTCCCACTTAACTTAATGTAGTGAGTGAGTGACTCTTAAAGAGTTAGAGACTTACTCAGAAGTGACCTAACCCCCTCTTAATGGGCTCTTTGCAGGGTGGTAGCCTAATGTACATCACCAAGTAAAAGCCATCAAAGAATGCTGAGCAGGCCACAAAACCCTAGCGTTTAGCCTAAACCCTACATTTATCACAGTGATCAACAGAAGATAGAACAAGGCTTATGCCAGTCAGTCAGCCAGGCTTTCTGTCTGTACCTACAGGATTACTTTCAGCTCCACCTAAACCACTGGCTCATAATTTAGCTGTCCATTTCGTCTGTTACATTACTCAAGCAGACCAGGATCCGGACATCTTCCGCGTTGGAGGGGCTAGGGGGTTTGTCGGAAGCGCTGTCGAAACATTCTGCCCAGCTGAGGGAGTAGGAGGATTCCCATAAGTCAATGAGCAGGTATGGTTTGATAAAAGTTGTTTTTATAATTACAAAAAGACGGCCAACGCAATTGGACATGTGTCCACGTTGTGCGCCACCGACACAATGCAAAGACCGCATGGTAGCATGGAAGGCGGGGGGGGAAGGTATGCCTTTCTAAACGACAGAGCAGAGCTTGCACCAGAATCAAAGAATGAATTGGCACAGATTCCTTAAGCAAAGCAGGGCTTTGGCAGTTAGCTGTTAAACAACCGAACTGACGCACAAAGACACCGAGGCGCCATTCCACACAGGTGGATTCTCGTAGGCGTGCACACGTATACATACACACACACAGACACACACACACACACACACACACACACACACAGGCTTTTCTTTTCATGCGTTTGATGTCTTTTGCTATCTGATGCTCCTTTGAAGGCGGCTCCGGTCTGTTGTGGCGAGGAGTGATACGCCCGGCTCTGGTTCTAGCCCGTGGGCGCCGTGCCCAAGGGGGCTACGGAGTGGGCCTCAGTATGGACAGAGCCTCTGCCAGGGACTGAGCAGTATAGACACAGTGCACAGCCCCAAAGACGGCTCCAAGTAAACGCACGCAATGCATAACACACGCACCGCGAAGAAGGATGGAGCTTCATCGCAAACGCACAAAATGTGGATGTGGATGAAGACATGCGGACAGGGACACACAAACACACGCACAAATAAAAACACACTGCCGCCTCCACTTTCACAAGATAGAGCTCCTAAGAGACAGACAGAACAGGGAGGGTCTTTGTGTCCCCGCTTGGTCTGCCATCTTTGGGAAGGAAAGAGGGAGGGAGGAAAGGGCAGTGGGCAAAAAAGACTAGGATGAAAGGATGTGTTTGGTAACAAAAAATAAATGAATAAATGAAACCCAAGTCAAACTCCATGCCATGCAATGTCTGTGATGAAATCTTCCATGATTTGTGTTGAGAACTCTTGCTGCAACATTGCTTGCTGTTGAACCCAAGAGAAACTTTGCACGTCGCTGGAGGATTATTGCAGCAGAGAACAGGGGAGGACGAGAAGTTGAACAGCATGCCAGAGCCTCACATATCTGACACGCAAGCTGAAGACGAATACCTCAAACTGATCAAAGCGTGTGATCAAAATATATGTGTTTGTGTGTCTATGTGGAAATGAGCTTGCGTCTGTCTGTGTATGCGTTTGGCTGAGCTACAACACACACACACACACACACACACCCAGAGGGAGCATGCTAGCCTTTACATGAACCCTTGAAAACTATAGCTGAGATACTGCCCTACTTAGTGAGTGTGAGTGTGCACGCGCGTGCGTGAGTGTGTATGTACGTGCGGTGCACGTGTGTAAGTAAGAATCCAGTGTGCCGAGCTCGCTCCATAATTGCTTATGCATGACTGTGAATTAAATAAAAGAAAAAGGCGAAAGAGGGAAATGTGGAGGGGGAGAGATCTCCTTTGAATTATTGTCACGATGTCTGAAGGAAAACACACAGCCACCTTTCAACGAAAGAGGTACGCCGAGTGGAAACATACACGCAAATATGTGCGTGTATGTGTGGAGAAACATTGTTAACATGTGTGGGTTTCAAGGTAGGGGTGAAGGTTAGCAAAAGGGGGTATGATTCTTCTGAATACTTCCCCAAAGGGAAACAGGGTTTTGTACTATTTTGACAACAAGGTCAGACACCAAATCTTGCGGGCTTGCGGCTATAGATTCAATGGAAAGGATGTCTGTGCTGGAGAAAGCGCATCCCTTTTCGCATTAAATTCCACCACTGAGTCTACCACACTGAAGAGTCCTCCCCCTGCCTGTGTTATTGTGAGCACGGGTCAGTGCCCCAGTGGGCGGCTGGGGTTGAAGAGGAGACCAGGTGGCCTGGAGGTGCACGTGCCAACTGGCATGACTTAGTTAGCCCCCGTATGGGCGTGGTTTGGGTTGGGCTGGCAACACCAGCCAAACAGCATCTGTGTGTGCGCGTGTGTGGTGTTTTGATTTTCGGTTTACCTGCCCAAAGTACCACATACACAAACAGGCTGTTTGGCTGGTGTTGCCATACCACCTGTATGTACATACAGGTAGGGGTGTGTGTGTGTGTGTGTGTGTGTGTGTGTGTGTGTGTGTGTGTGTGTGTGTGTGTGTGTGTGTGTGTGTGTGTGTGTGTGTGTGTGTGTGTGTGTGTGTGTGTGTGTGTGTGTGTGTGTAAACCGAACATCAAAACCATCAGGCCTGTAAAACGAGCTCATCCTGAGGATCTCCGAACGATGCGCACGCGCAAACGCACACAAGCACACGCACACACACACACGTAACTACACAAACGTATGCACGCACAATACATAAAGCAATGAGCGAGAGTAAGAGAAGAAAGGCAGGAAATCCTGGTTTTCGCCTTGGGGTGGGGGGAGAGGCAGGGTGAACCACAGTCTACCATACCACCCGTAAGCTGCTGTCCTGACTGATTCCATTTATGGGAAAGCAGTCAGTGCACGTACGCACACTAACACCTCAACTCTTGCTCTTTAAGAAGGGGTTCAGCGTGTTTGTAGTGTGGGTTTGGGAATCCCACCCGCAGCTCAGGAGCGAAATCAACCTGTGCAGTCTTTGATTTGCTCTCGAAATAAATACTAGTTACTACACATTCCAATGACATAATCCAGACTGACAAAGGCTCCAACATCAACCCTAGGGCAACTCCTGCACTAATCCTCAAGCAACAAACGCCACCTTTTGTGCACATTGTCTTTCTTGCTAGAGGGTTACACGGAAAGGGTAAATAAGCACAGGAGCAGGCTACAGGGTTTGTGTTTTGGTCTGCGTGCTGGGGGTCTAAATATCGCTTGACCTGACGCTCGCTTGACGGGTGAAAGTTACCCGGGCATTAACCCGTGACTACCCCCGTTGCTCACCTCACGGCTAAACAAAACACACAAAAGCACGTCGCGGCATGCATTCCAGCTCCCCCAGCTGACTGGCTAGGAAACCCATTACCCAGCATTCCAGCGGGATCAACCTCGATGGCCGCTGATTTGTGTTCACTGTCAGAAATGTTTATCTCCATGGAGGGGGAAAGTGTGCTGGCCAGCACCTAGAGGATATCGGTCAAAACGACCACGTTTTCCAATGTTAGCAGGAATGTCTGTTGACCCCGTGTTAACCTTAACCCTCACCTTTGGCCGGGAAAGAAAATGTGCTGAAAGACTCAAATTCCATAAATAGCAACACTGATTAATACAATAGGTGCCCCCCGTTCCCCCCCCCCCTTCGCTTATACAATTTCTTCATGTCTCCAGATGCCGCTTCAATTTCTTGTCTGACAGCGCCTGTCATTTCAAGTATGACATCTCCTTCGGGCAGCTCAGTCACCATACCTGTCAGGCAGCCTTGTGCATGCCCCAAGCTCATCTTTCCCGTAGCCTTTTTATTCTTCCTCCTCTTGATGTATTAGCGCGCTTTCATAACTACATTACCAACCATGGTTGAGACAGCACTTCAGTGGCTGTCAGTTTGCACAGATTGACAAGATTAGAGCCAAGCAACATGAGTTTATTGGAAAATAAAAATTGGAGACAAAGTACGTCGACACTTAAAGTACGCATAATAGGTGTAACCGAATGGGACATTAGTAAATTGTAGTTAGTTATTAGGATTTGCTATAGCATAGGATCTGCTACAGGCTAGATAGCATTTTTTCACGTAATAATGAACTAAACGTAACCACAATTCCTACCAGAAGATCATCACCAAAAGATCAATGACATTCATCTGAGATTATTTTTAGAAAAAGTATTATGTGTTGAAAACAACATACATTGAATAATATAAACGCTCATCATTATGAATCTTGGCCAGGACTCCCTTGAAAAAGGTTTTTAATCTCAATGGGACTTTCCTGGTTAAATAAAGGTAAAATAAATAAATAAATAAAAACCTCTACATTGCGTTGGTAAATAGTGAGGGGAGTCACGCAGGATTCATTTTCTGCACAAATATAAAGCTCAGCTTCATCTTCATTCAGTTCAAATCAAATCCTATTTCTAATCCTTTGTGCCTGAAATTTCCCAGCCGCAGTCACTTGAAACAACACATATGTCCAAGCCGCTGAACATGCAGCTTCCTCGCAATACTTTCCACTGGCCTACAGAAACAAGGCTTATCTGGCCTTCAGCCACACACGGAGTGAGAACCAAGCGGCCAGCTCCAGGCCCCCCTATAGGAGAACTGGCAGGACCCCGCGAGATGCAGGCTAATCCAATGAGTCTCATTCCCAAGGGATGTGTTTGTTTAACCCTTTGTAGCGTTCCGCCACTCATAACACACACAAGAAGATGCGTGAGGCCTGACTGAGCGGAGGTTTTACAGGAAACGAGACCACAAGATAGCCATCTGGGGGATAGAGCCTCCATCATCGGTTCTCAGAGGCACGCAGTGAAGTCCCTCAGCTCAGCACAACAGGGACAAATACCATCACTTAGTGGATGGAGTGGGGCCCTCTTGAGAGCCAGGGAGACGTGTTGGGAAAACCAAAACAAGCCAAAAGGCTGATTGCAGGATTTGGAAAGCACATGAAAACAGGGAGCAAGTCCTAGAAAACAGATTAAGTAGCCTGCAAACGCTAACAAACATGATGCCTTGAGCTACATTGATACACGTTTTTTTATTGCTTGGTTGTTATCGTGACCTACGCAAAGCAATTACACAGGAATGGATGTGGATGGCTGTGGGGTCTTGGATGTTTCAGCAGAACAACTTTTAACCAGGGTTATCATATGCGAACACATGAACCTTAGGGCACTCACTGTGAGTCGCCCCATTTCTCACTGTCAACTGCCATGTTTAACATGACGGTTGACAGTGGAAAATTACCTCCCTAAAACTCTTACTTGAGCCTGTGTCGAGTGCACAGAGAGGGCGAAAGGGCAGGGAGAGGCAGCAGCTACAATGACCTTTGGGTCCCAGATGCTCACTCAAGAATATATTGGTTCTGTGGGATGCCTTATTAATTAAAGCTTGCTATCAATACGAGCGGTGTGTATTGATGTGTATTGATTTTGTATTAAAAGTTGGTGGTCCAAAAAAATAAAAGAACACTAGAAATAACAACTTTTACAATGAAACGAATAAATAGAAAGGTGAGGCTCCGAGTGGGAGGGATCAACGACGTGTTATGACAGGTACTTCCCTGAAGACATTGTACCTTAGGGACTTGCTTGCTAAATTTCATCCTGATGTGACCTGATAACACCCTTACCTAGTATGGCCAGCTGCTATTGGTCCCTTGGGACACTGCTAGATGAGACTGGCCGGCAGCCAGTGACTTTTGGCACCCCCCTCACCACACAATAGTCGTGCCCCTTTAAGCATGCGTTTGTCTAACCCTAACCCTCGTCTGTCTTGATCCGATGCCGGCTGTAATTTCTCAGAGTTTTCCTCAGTTGCTCCTACCATGGGATCCAGTCCCCAGTATTTTTCCAGAGTTTAAGCGCCATAGAGTTTGAGCCAATTGGCAGAGGCCAGGACTTCGCCTACTGTCATGTCTCCAAGTCAGGAGACATGATACCAGTCCAGAGGGGAAAATGGTGCAGTGAAAGTGAGTTCAGTGATATGATATGTTTACAGATTAACTCAGGAGGATTCATCATTTGTAGCCCTTTCGTAAACTGGCAGAAGTTATGCAAACCATTATCTAGCTCTTTCCCCATGGTTAACGGCTGAAATATGAACAGATAGTTAATGGTCTATATGTGTTCAGGAGAGCGGTCTAATGATTGGGTAATGTACTGGACCACTTTCGGTTTTGCTTCAAAGCAGGTCTGAATTGTTGTATATAGGGCAGGATGTCTGAATAATGATAGAAGAAAGGGATAAACTAATCGCCATATTGCTTTAATTTCTTCCCCTGCTTCAAACAACTTTTTGTTATCATGCAACCCCTGCCCCCCTCTCCCACCCCCCGTTTCACCATCACCCTTATTTTCCATGTTCTGAGTCCAGGCATCCGTTCTCCTCAGTCCTGCAGGATAAAGACTACAACCCTGATTGCTTCCTTCCCACTGGTTTTATGTCCTAAAGACCAAACTCAGACAAAACTCCTCCCGGCGATGCAACGCCCAGAGAGATGACCCACATTCTTCCCCAACATTCATACGGAGCAGCTCACTGAGCAGAGAAAGAAAAAGAGGGAGAACTCGTTCATGGAGACACAAAGGGAACACAAAACACATGATCAGATGCAGGAACATCCCTCCGTAGTCTTGACATCGCACTTGGCCCAAAAGTATTTATTCTCGGCTGCAAACTGTGAGAACAGGATGTCTGCCAGCAGCCCTCAGGGTGAAAAGCTCCATAAGTCACCTCTACCGTCCTGATCCGGGCTCCTGACCCAATAAATAAGAACCACATGGTCGGCTGCAGAGAGCACCAGCATATGTAAACTCCTTGATTATTTATCTATCAAAGGCAATGCCTCTGTCCTCTGCCTCTCACTAAAACCAAGATATCAGCAGTGACAAAGTGAGAGAGATAAAGACATTCAAATGCTTAGTGTGTGTGCTTGTGAATATGCTCAGAGCGGAATTCCAAAGGATTAATTCCTTTCCTCAGAATCGTTCCTATCATCTTGAAAGCCATTCCTAAAGATAGCGGCACTACTTGTCACCGAACAAGACATTTATTGCTTTGATTATCCGACAATTTGAGCTAAATTGTTTAGAAGTAGAGGATTTCCCTGCTTTTTTTGGTTGCGTTTCTATACATTTAAAGCCAAATTACACAACTATCAAATAAAAATATGTGAAAGGGGGTTCTTGGGCGGTGTATGTCGAGATCTTCGCCCCATGGGGCAACACCAGTAGCATTCTTCCACACCTTTGTCTGTAGCTTGGCAACCAAAAGGGTGCCCCACTACCCTACATTCTACTCAAAGGACCCCCAAACCCCCTGCAGGGGCCAGAACCCAGATACATTCAGATCCTGAGAGCCCACCGTGCTGTTTTGGGGGAAAAAAGTCAGCAACTCTACCCTTGCATGCATATTAATGCTTGTCCAATTTGTTGTTGTTTTTGTCAGTTTCGGAACAGCAAATAAATACCCTGTAATTTATTTATACACCTGCATGTTGGGCTACACCGTTTCACACAATCATTGACAGACATTGACAAAACATACATTACTTGGAACTGAATTTGGAGCAAAAAAATTGGTGCCGTTTGTGTTAGTACTCAAATCCCTCACCATGTCGAGATCCTGGGAGACACGTCGCTTGCGTAGCTCCTCCATGCGATCGCTGACGTCACTGAAGCAGGTGTTGTAGTACTCAGAGTACTCCTGGGCCAGGTCATCTATGTTGCCCAGCGAACCATCCTGGAGGAAGACAGGGGAGGGAGGGGAAGGGTTAGCTCAATTAGATCCATTGACTCTACTCATCAAATCCATTGACCTCCAACGTTAATGACATAATGAATTGCCTCAGACCTGCCATTTCACCTGATAAAAAGCCCCTCAAAAATCGACTTTCCCATGCATATACTGCTATAGAATCATCTACATTGGTAATCTAACGATCCGGATAAAGGGAAAGGCATTAGATTAGGTCTACATTGAATAATAACAACCCAAATACCTAAACAATGTAGAATTTAGGATATCCTGGTAATCAAAGCATAAGCGGTTATGTTTGGACTGGCGGCACATAGCATGGTTGACCTGAATTGATCCAATTAATTGACCATTCATTTTACAAGATTTCCATTTACGTCAGATCACTGCGGGTATGTCAGTGTATGGGTAGGTACGTCACCGTGGCTCAATGTGAAACAAGGTGGTCAGGTTTATGTTTCATGTATTTGCCTTTACCCTCCACTGGGCCATAGCACCCCTCCACACCCCATAAATACCAAGACACCCACTGCTAGAACATGAGACGCAAACACTTGCCCACACACGTGTATGTGTGGGAGAACTTCTGTTCTTTACACTTACCATGCAAACACATCTAGGAATAATTTTACCTCAGTCTTCATATTTTAAACATTCAATATTATACAAAATCCTGCCCAAATAGTGACTTTGGCAGAACATTTTATTTTTCTGGGTTGGGTTGTTCGCTGAGGCCAGGGTAAGGAACATCGTGTTGCCTCTTTGACATTCTGCGAACATTAATCCAAACACGCTCTTCCGGCCTGCTATAGTTTAGGCCAGCACAGTTCCTGTCTTTGTGTGCGAGACATATGTTTGGTGTTGAAGAAGGAAGCCCAGTCTCAAATAAGACTTTACTAAACTGGAATGCATGGTATACTATTGTAGACAAGCCTTTAGATCATGTTCAGAAACAACCAGTCATCTGTGTAACCTTAACAACCCTTGCCCTTTGTGCTAAGAAAACAATAAAAAGTGCTGAGAAAACAATAAACACTAATATAGATATTTCAACAAGCTTTAGCCAGAAACATGTGGAGGTGTCACGTTAAAATTGTACCGGGGGCGAACGCGATCGTCTGTTGCCTGGCAACGGGCGATCGCGTCGAATGACGTAGGAAGGTTCTTGAACATTCGCAAACTTTCATGCTCGTTCATTGCACTCCTTCATTGAGCGTGACAAGACAGGTTTTTGAAACCTGCTTCAAACACTCAGTTTACTAGCTAAATTCGATTAAACAATTCAATACAATACAAATATAAAGTAAAACAAGTGTTATCTAGCGATCCGTTATCTGTATTATGTTATTTCGTCTTTGGAAACATGAGCCGAATGTTTTTTGAAACCTGCCCGGCAACGGACAACCCAATCAAATCAGTTGTCAAGTTGTCAACAACTGATGACGTAGGCCGGTACAATTTTCGCCCCCGGTACAATTTTAACGTGACAGAGGCGTTTGTTCCAACGGCTGCTATTTCTCTAATCCAAGACATTTAGCTATTTGCAAATTTTTCCCGATCTAACAGTACAAGGACGATTTATATTCAGGCCAGATTTCAATGTTATCAGAATTGAGAAGTTTCGGATTCGATGTAGCATCATATCAATTTCAAGCAAACTTTCTATTAAAAGGGGGAAGGAAAATGATTTATATATTACTAGTAAGGCTTACAATACTTCGCTGCCTTGGTAAAGATGTAGCAGTGATGCCCGACTTGACTATTAATTCAGTGTTGACCTAATCTGTGCCAGGCAGACAGCTAGCATTAAGTCAGAGTTAAGAACAGCCTCTCTCTCAGTGTGTCTCCCTCAAGCGGACTCACTATCTTAGTGCCAGGCCACGGCTGAATGGATCACTGTGGAGTGTGTCTATGCCCGGGCCACACACGAACACACACACACACAAACATACACAACTGACCATTAGAGATCACCGCTGAGATGTGTTCTGTCAACACCTAGAATGAAAAAACATTGCTGTGCACGTATCCACACAAACCGGGCATTCAAAAACAACATGGTGCTCCCACCAAACTGAGTTTGAACCAATACAGCAATTCCAGAACCTTCCTAAACCCATACCTAAAACTGTCCGTATTTATACCAAGGATAAGTCCTGTCCTCCCTCCTGATTCGTTTAACCTCTTCACCCCATCTTGCTCTAAGAGTTCCATCTATGTCCACACATATGGTTTGTGGATGGTTAGGAATCCCACACGGGCGCTCCCTCCCTAGGTTAAGCACATGTTTTCCCCCTTCATCCCTCACAATGTCCCAAAGCATGGCCTCATTAGACCGATGCCGAAAGGTTTTAATATCCGAACGAATGCCAGGCCTGCACTGATCTATTCGCCGTGCCCAAGAGGAGGGCAGAGGAAACGTATCCTGAAGGAACGCTCCCAGACGGCCCAATTAAGGGATCGCAGTAATGGATTAGTCAGGGAAAAGTAGGGGGGCAGCGGACAGAATCTGCCCACCGCAGCAGATGCAAGGTTTGCTCTGAAGCCACTCTGGACCCAGCGCTCCTGGGGAGAACAGCTGGATGACGCCATGTAGGCCAGAGCTAGGGTTAGGGTTAGGGCTCAGGTCCGTCCGGGGCTCTGCTCGCCCATGGCGTAGAAAGACGCAGATTGTTTAAAGTTTCACAAGTAGGTATGTGCCTATTGTGTGTGTGTGTGTGTGTGTGTGTCTGTCTGACGTGTCTTCTACAGCCGCTGTGAGCTCATCAAGAGCTCGTTTCAGCTGGCCCCAGCTGGGAGGCTACGAGTAGGGAGGCCCCCGCCAGGGCAACAGTACATCCGAAGACACCCCATAAAGCATATCTACACATAGATCTCTCTGTGTGTGTGTGTGTGTGTGTGTGTGTGTGTGTGTGTGTGTGTGTGTGTGTGTGTGTGTGTGTGTGTGTGTGTGTGTGTGTGTGTGTGTGTGTGCGTGTGCGCGCGCAGGAGAGAGAGAAACAGTGCTGGGGATGGAGGAAATTACATGCAAGAGACTGATGATCACCCATGGAAAATGGGGAGTGAGATTGAGTATGCTAGATTGACAGTGTGTGATTTGGCTGGGGGAGAATATGGGTGTGTTTCAATTTTTGAGTCAATCCAACACTTGGGGGTGGGTGGGGGGAGATAGTGAACCACATAAGGCCCTGAGTAGTCCCCGTGATTTTAGGTTGGGGTCAGGGAGGCAGGGGGATGATTTGTAGGCCAAATGTGGTGTGAGAGGGGCTTAAACATCTGGCGTCTAGCATGAGAGACACTTGAAAGAAAACTATCTGTAATAAAAAGGAGAAGGCGTGTTTCCTGCTGCTATAATATACAGGTCAGTGTATGGCTCTGTATGTTATAGTGAGCATGGCTGAACAGTAACACAAGAGAATAAAAGAGATTATTTACATTAGTTTTACACATTTAAATGGGTGGTTGTGGAGTGATAGATGTGGTCTTCTTGGGATGGGCTTTGATTGAGTTGGGTCTCAACTGCCTAGATGATGCACTAAAGGCCAACACCCCATGTCCGATTCAGTCAATTGTTACAAACACAATATAGAGCAAACAAAAGCAAAAGTATGCTCTTTCAAGATTAAACGTCATATATTTACTGCTGAACACAGGTACAGGAAGCCCAATTCATGAGGACATCCAATTTTCCTCATGACAAAGATTGTATAGTTTTATAGTGCTAACAACATAAGGACGATGGACAGGGAAATTCATTTTTGTATCATATTGTTTTCAGTCATATTATGTATTCAAGTTAACTCATTCCTGTTGCAAGATGCAGAGTTCATTTCCGGCCTCCCCTACAAATTAACTGAGGGGATTATAAATCTAGCACGAGTGAATGAAATTGCAAAGGTTATGTATCACATGAGACGAGGCAGTGCGGTTCAGCATGTGTGTGTGCAAACAGCAGAAACAACATTAAGGCCTAATGACGTCTGCCTGCTTAATCAATTAGCCATGGGATTCCTTGCATTCTTGTCACAGTGCCGGATTGCATCTGAATGCAATAACTGTAAATAAGTATGGCAATGGCACTTGCAGCAGTTTGCATTCATGTTTTTGCATGATTATTTGCATGATTCGTGCACCTTTTGGGTTGTGTCTTCATGGTTGAATGCAATTATTGTTATTTGGTTTGCACAAAACCAAAATAAATTATATGTAACAGATATGCACTTTAGTTTACATTCTAAACTGACTGAGGGACTTTATGTCAACATTTTGCCGTTTGTTCATTCTTAATTGCCTTACAAAAGGTATTTAGACTAGTAACACATCATTCAAAATGTAACCTTTTTGTCAATCATTCGGTTGTTGACTGACATCCATTTCTGACTGGGCTTACTCAACATCAAAAAGAACACCTTGTCCAATGAACATTACAGTACATTTCGATAATCATTTGTTGGAGGCATACTTTTACCCAAGGTTAAAAATGTAATCTAGTAAATCTAGTGGAACACTTCCCAAGTATTTCCATTGATCTGGAGGATCTAGCCCGATACATTTTGACATCTATTGCTGTGTTCCCTTAAACTTCCGCAGAAAAAAAAAATGGATGTTATCAAAAGTTATCCGTGTGTCACTTCTAATACATACACCACCATAAGGGTAACACATATCACAGAAATAATATCTGGTTAAGTATAAATAAAGTTGTACAAGAGGAAAAACTCCAGCAAGTGAGGCCCATTTCATGGCTGCTGTCAACTAGTCATGCCCCTGGCCCATGCTTAGAGAGCAGTGCCATGTTCCAGCTTTCACCACTAAATTAGGAAACTTTTAAACTAAACTTTTTACCTTGACACACTGTCAAAGTACATACTTGTTTTTTAAAGGCAGACTAAAAGGTTTGAAAAATAACCGTAGAGATCTGAGTCTGTTGTGTTTTGGTCTGTTAAGGCTCCTAGGTACACATTCCTGACCGTGCCGATTTTTCATAGTGAGCCGGTCACGTGGGTATTGAGTTATGGTGCACATGGCAGAAGCCATTGTTAAAAGGGACACTCTGGTGACTAGCCGTTCTGTAGAGAAGGAACAATGGCAACAGATGACAATAAAGTAATCCATCTGATGTAATGCAAGAACGTCACACAGCGCAATTACTTTCACCTGATACACACGCCCCTTGGCAAGAAACGCATGGGGCTGGAATAGCCCATCTCTGGCTTACATTGAACTGCATTGTTGTCTCACTTGAAACAATGAAGGCAACAGAATGATGTGGTTTTTCTGAGTCATAAATACGTCAACCTGTGACTGTAACCCAGAAAGATCGACCGTGCCGAGTTATTCAGTGATGGATATTAAAGGTGGAATATCTCTTGTGATTTTAGATAGCATCAAGGGTCCTTCCACACACTACAAATAAGGAATAGGTATTTGCAATCAGCTAACTGTATACAAGTGCTACTGGATGAGACAGTGCAGACACACCACTGTGCTTTAAAAAGTGACAGCGGGTCTGTCATGAAGTTGGAACTGCTACAAGTCAGGATGCAACACATGCCAACAACTGCAGTATCACTAATCATTGACCTAATCTTTCAGCGGTCTGGTTTGTCGGCTAAGGATTTGACCAGCCTTTTCCAACCTCTGACCGAAAGGGATTTGATTTACTCCACGGAGATCATGCAACAGTCGGGTTATTGAATAGTGTACCTCACTAGTTGCATTAGGACCTGGTTATCTTAAACAATGGTCATGCAGGAAGCCAGGAGGAAGGCTGTCGAGGATAGGCAGGGCAATGAGTCAAAGTCCCATCACCACCCACAGAGCATCCTGAGGATGTCAGTGAGTGTACGAGAATTCAGCATCATCACTTTAACAGAGGAAATCCACCAAGGCCCTATAACACCATGACGGGACAGGAGAGGTAATGGAGAACCAGGAGGAGCACATCTGAGCCAAACTGGGAAGTCACGTACGCATGACATAAAAAAGTACATTGAACTATTTCTGTTTGCTAAAGGTGTGCTTCAGGATTGGGGTGGACTTGTAATCAAAACCTGAATTCAGCATAGGCACAAACATCAGGAATGTTACCTAATAAACTTGAATAGCTTTCTGTTAAAGAGAATCTTTAACCAGGCTCAGGTACAAAATGTAATATTCAGTTCAGACAAACCATGCCTCAGGAGGTAGCTAGAAAAGCCTTTAGGTCTCGAGAAGTGGGCTGCATTCAGGAATAAAACCCAACTCAAACATCAGTTAATCCAAACGCTTAACGATGTTTCTACTCCAGCTCTACGACGCCCCAAACTGCCTTTGAATTTCAACTTAGAGCCTGTTTACGCAGCTCCGAGCCCCAATATATGACTGGCCCACATTGGCATTCTCATTAGACACATTCCACCCTGTGCTGGCATGTATGGTTAACCTCAAGGACACAGGGCACAGAGAATAGCTCTGACCTTAGAGCTACAGTCAAAATAATGAACCTCATTACAAGGTGACCAAACCTATATTGAACTTTAAACTGGATAATGAGCACGTTCTGCAAATGTCAGTGAAACAGTGGTACTTAACAGTCTTAACACTTTTTGGGGGGGATTATTATTGGTTTATGCACTTCTGTCTGATCCTAATCAGTACAGACAGACACCTATTATAACTGCCAAGTTTAGGCATGTCCTAAATTGCAAAACATCAATGTCAAATACATCTGGAACTTTATGCTGCTTCAATGGGCTTTGGCTTACCCAATTTCAAAAGGTCATTCCCACACAGGACCACCCCCCCCCCCCCCCACAAAACAAAAGCCATTGAAAACGCATAACATAGTGTGACAGCATTGCCATTTTAGCTTCAGGGTGATAGGGTAAGACATCGTGCTTGGGTAGCTGATTACAAAAATGGTATAAAGAAACAAGATTGAAGATTAAAATTTAACTAAAGGAAAAAAAGTTGGTTCATCAACCATCTATATATCCATGTGTGTAAGAACAATGTGAAAGATAAGCAATGCCTGGGAGACATTTGGCTCCAGGCAATACAGCCATTAAAATATCTTAGTTAGGAGCAACCGTCTCCTGCCCTGTTTCATGGCACAAGACAGCCTCTCACAACAACCCTCTCTGTTGTGACACACACACACACACACACACACACACACACACACACACACACACACACACACACACACACACACACACACACACACACACACACACACACACACACACACACACACACACACTCGAATGATCTGTGGTCTTGTTCAGTTACGATTTTTAGAAATTAAAAAAGTTATTCATATTTACATAACATTTCCAACGTCAGAAGCAAAGGTTAGGTTATTCCTCTAGTTGAAAAGTTGACTACACATCAAGCACTAAAAAAAACATCCAATAAAGCAGTTCCGTTATGTATTCATTCTAGAAATGTTACTTTAGTTGTCTGTCATGATCTCTCTAACCTTCACTATCCACTTTACCAGAGCATCCCTGGTGGAGCCCAAACGGAAACATCAGCACATGGAAATGTACTAAAACGACAACGTGGAATCAACATCAAAAAACTGACCCATAGTTGTGAAAACACAGTGACCAAAGGGGGGTTAAATAAATGCAACAACAGAGAGAGCATACCATATTTTCACTCGACTCGGCTCCTGTATTGATTGAAATCTCGAGTATTTCGGGTTACAGCTCCCTCGAATCCCAAGTCATATGTGAGGGGGTTCAAAACGTGGTGCTCACCGGTGTTTTGATTCGTGATACGGCTAAACCAACGAGGCCACACAATAGCCAATAGTGTTCCTTTAAGGGACGAGGGTGAGAGGTTATCTGTAATTAATCCTACAGTCCTAGAACTTACCAGCATTCCCATTACATCCGTCCACAGCTGGGAGAAGCTGTCGGACACTGCGCCGTCCGCCTCGGGCTCCGCGGCGGTGGTGGAGGAGGCAGCAGCGGCCCCCTGTTCACCTTCCATGACTTTTATCAAGTGCTATTTTTGCCACTAGCAAACAGACTCAAACCAAGCCCATGAGCAGCGGTCTTACAACAAACAATAGTTTAGATCCAACGTGATTGAATTAAAAGACGTATTTCGTTTTCAGTCGTTTCTTTTAACAATTAAATGTTCTAAAAAGTGTGACAGGCGAAACAAGAGACGACATGGTGAGTCCATGTTCCCAGCGCGGTGTTTTCTTCCAATGCAAACGCACCCTGCTTGCCAAATGAGTGAACAAGTATGTTAAAAAAACAACAACAACCGTAGTCTCGAGCTTCGCATGAGGTCATTAGTTCTCTAAACTTTTCTTCGCGGGTTCCAACCCTGGGCACGAGCCGAATCCGATCCGAGGGAGACGTTGCTCACGTGAGGGAGCAACCAAAAAAACAATATATTCCTCCGGTAGTTGGGAGAGAATGAACGGAGGCGGTGGATGTGAGCCATCAACAAAGCAACCGAGGAACTCCGAGTGTAACAGAGATGAAAAAAGTAAGTAAGAGATAGAGTTTAAAGAACTCGAGCCGGTCGATATTCGTTCACGCTTGGCTTGCTCCTTCAATAGTGAGCTCCCCCCTCGCTCCACCCGTCTCACTGTTCACCCGCTCCTCCCAGCGAAACATTACAGAAGCACAGAAAAGTTGGCCGTGTGTCAAAGAGTTCCTTTAGCTAACTTCCACGGATAATCTTTTCTTTACACTGTTTCTTTTTGGAGGGGTCGGGAAACTCGTACACAAAACTATAAAGGACGTGTGTGTGTGTGTGTGTGTGTGTGTGTGTGTGTGTGTGTGTGTGTGTGTGTGTGTGTGTGTGTGTGTGTGTGTGTGTGTGTGTGTGTGTGTGTGTGTGTGTGTGTGTGTGTAAATATATATATATATATATAGCTTTTATTTCACCCAGTCCGGGTTTAGGTGCTGTATCCTCGACTGTGTGCCCTACAGTGTATGCTGTCTCGAATCAAACAAAAGCACATGGATATGTTTTCACGGGATGACATGCACCGTGGCATGTGCTAAAACGGTTGAATTGTTTCACTCCTGTTGTTTACCGCATAAATAATCTACTTTAACCCAGTGAGGAAATTGGAGCCTCCCAATGATGTGCCTGTTTGCCATGCCAGCCTCATTTGAATAACTCCAAAATAAAGAGAATGAACTTTTAGAAAAAAATAACTGAATCGCGTTATTTACAAGCATGAAATCGCAGAACGATGCCCACTGTTCAGCCTTGTTGTGTTGGGCTCTTCCAGTACGCAATCCCATTGTTTTGAAGAAGCCATGGGAGTGTGACCGCTGTCTTGCCCCTTTTGCCAGAAACAGGGAACTGCGTCTGGTAAGCCGCAACAGCTGCCAGGGCTCGTGACAGACGCAAGCACGACCAGAGTGATAGACAGAGGAGCAGACGGTGAGACGGACATATAGAAAGAGGAAATTCTTTATTCCCACAGTTATTTTTAACGTTTTTAATCAGTATTGAAAGAAAAAAATGATACAATCAGACACACTTCCCTTAAAGGCTTTGGGGTTGAGTTATCCTTTCATTCCTATCAGTAATGCAATATGCCTGAATGTGTGTTCCTCCTGGATTTGGCTACTGCAATGGTAACTACTCTGTAGACTACAAAGTAAAAAATAATCATCCTTCATCCTAAAAGACCAAAATATCAATGTAAGCCTCCTAAATAGTGACGGTAGCAGTACTAGTTCAGTACTAGCACATACAGTTCTTCTTTTTGATGTTGCATATGTGTTGTAACTTTTTTATAAGCCCCTTAAACGTTGATACCTTTGGTTGTGATCATTGACAGACAAAACATAGTTTCTGGACACCATTCAATCAGTGAGAGCCCTTGGGGTATGGGGCAGGGTCAAAAGACCCAGGGTTACAAGCAGCTCCAACGATGTACGCCTTGCACTGTGAACACGTCCAACGCGTCATCCTACAATGTGGAGCTTTGTTCATCGGAGACCCTTCAACCCAAGAGGCCTTCACCCACTGACCTGATCGCCAACGCCCACCCCCCTTCTTATTTTTACAATGGCACGGCCATCTGCATGTGCCGGTCTATAAGTATCCTCACAGTGCAGTTTCTCTGAAAGGATTATCACATTTCTCGCATGTACAAAGATGTAGTGGATCACCATGTCTCCTATCCCAAAGGAAGAGTCCCCCCCCCCCCCCCTCTCCTTCCCGCCCCGGCTGGATTTCCTGACCCCCACCTGGATGGGTCTGAAACTAACAGGGTCAGGAGGCTACCAATCGGGAGGAAGCAGGGGTCTGTTGACTCAGTGCTCTTATCAAACATCACAAGCACGTGTGTGTGTGTGTGTGTGTGTGTGTGTGTGTGTGTGTGTGTGTGTGTGTGTGTGTGTGTGTGTGTGTGTGTGTGTGAGACGGAGAGAGTACGAGGCGCATACTGATAAAAGCACGCTATGCAATGTCTGCCCTATCACACCAATTGAAAACCAAGGTGTCACGTCGTCAGACGTAGACAAGCTGTCTTTCGTTAAGTGGGAGGAGGGAATTCAATTATTGCTGAGTGTATTTCCACTAGTTGATCTCAATTTTTTAATTACAATTGTTTTCTACTCTGCATTTGCTTGGAATGAAAAGAAACTCACAATCAACAGCAGAACCTTAACAGTTTCCAAATGGAAACTCGGGTTGGAGAACGTTCAGGAATGAGCTTTAACACATGGAAGACCTGTAAATGATTTGCGATAAAGATGTGCATAGCTCTTCAAAACGATTCAAACATGGAAAGGATTTGCAAACATATGGGTCAGCTTGTGCAAAAGATGATGTCATGTATATAAAACTTTGATATATATTTAGTTTATCTTTGACCAATGCTTGGAAGGCGCAACAGCATGGCCGCCACGCATGCAATCATACTGCCTGTCCTTTCTGACACAACTCTGTCTGACGGAAAACTTCAATCTTCAATCATTTTATTGTCAATGTAACCTCCTAATAACATGCTTGTCTTTCCCATTGAATGTGTGTGTTTACTTAACCATAGTGGTTATCGCACACACACACACACACACACACACACACACACACACACACACACACACACACACACACACACACACACACACACACACACACACACACACACACACACACACACACACACACACAGTGGGGACTTAGATTGATAGAATAGATCTCTCTCCCCTGTGGAGAGTGGGCCAGGGGGGGAGTTTTTGGGGAGTTTCTGGAGAGCATCAGACGTCCTTATGAACCCCTGCAGGCATCAGCGAATCCTATAGGAACTTTAGTGAGATCGCATCTGCTCCTCACAACCACACACCCCATCACCTGGGTCTATTCATTGACCGAAACACACACAGTCCCAGAGGCGATAGAAAACAAGCTCTTTGGTATGTAGTCTACAGGCGACAAACCTCTGTAAAAGGTGACTCGCGCCCCACTAACATGTGTGCTCGGAAGTGTTAAGCAGTATAATTTCTCATAAAGAGTGTAGGAAGGGGGAAAATAGTATTTTATGTTGGAATGATGTTAGCATCTTGAAACGATATAGCTGCAGCAGTATGATAATGCTACATATATTGTATAATTAGCTTATTGTTCCCAAACTCTAGCTTTCACAGAGCTCACATCATGAAAAATATAGGTAAAAAAAACATTACCGTCATTACGTTTGCGTAAAACCTACTCTATGTCAAGAGTCAAACCGCTCATGTTTAGTATAACCCTCCAGCGTACTGCCTGTACCAACCGGCTCTTGTCGTGTAAGATTATCTTGAATACCAAGCCTCTGGCCCTAAACACAGACGGTCTCAAATCAGCGGAGGAGACATGAAGGTGGTGGTGGGGGGGGGGGGGGGGGGGTAGATAAGAACAAGAAGCAGAACAGAGAAGATAAATTGGAGGACTAGGGGAAGGGGACGAGATAAAGAGGACAAGAAGATGGTGGCCAGAGGAGGGAAGGGAGGGGAAAGCAACAAAGGATAGATTAAACATGAATTAATGAAGTGGGTATTAGTCTGAGATTTATAGTGTGGGAATAGGTGAAGGACCCTGAAAACAATGAATGAACAAAGGACAATGTATCAGAGGATGGAAATAGAGAGGGTAGTTAAACAGAGAAGAGAGGTAAAAGTTTGGTGAGAAAAGCAGAGGTGTTGCTCAGGCATCTCCCCAGATAGATGGAGTGAGAGTGACCTTAAGGAGTCAGGAACCTCCATGCTTTAAATACAGCCCCTGCAGGGGGGGTCATAATCTGCTCGTAGTAGGCGGTGGTGGTGGGTGGCGGTCATAGGGGAGGTGATTGACAGCATGTCCAGACGCAGGTCAGGAATTCAACTTGTAATGGAGAAGCATACAGTGTTCCAGGGTTGCATTCAGTACTACACACAACACGGATTTGAGTTGCGCCACAATTATTTGAACAAATATGGGCTTTGTTTAATTATTAATGATTACTAATTGATCTGTATTTCATGGATTTTATTTAAGTGTCCATACTATATATTCTTTATTTTTGCATTTTTAAATACAGGTTTTTGTTTGTTTCTTAAAACCGGTTATTTTGTGTTATTTCCACAACAACACTCCTTTGGTAATTTATTTATTATCTTTGGTAATTGTTCAT
>NC_082402.1:11367958-11375458 GCF_031168955.1 Gadus macrocephalus | reverse complement strand
TAGCAGGAACCGTTGCTTCAAAATGTCCTTTGAAATCCCCATGGATTTCGTTATCTTATCGGAATGGGAGAGCATGGAAACTTTTCTGAGGTTACTATGGTGATGCTCTGATGGCTAAGGAGAGCTCATTATGGTCTCGATAGTCACAATCATATCTTATTAACACACACATCTCTCACTCTATCTCTCCTTGTATTCTCTCTGTCTCGGTCTGGTCTCTAATCACCACAGCTAGGTGTTTCAGAAGAGAGCTAGGTGTTACAGGTGTTACAGAAGGCCTCCCTCCAGGCAGGCGAGAGGCTCTGAGCTAGGTGTTACAGAAGGCCTCCCTCCAGGCAGGCGAGAGGCTCTGATTGGCTATGGGTATCTGTAATGAATCCGGGCTGAAAGGCCGCTCCCGTCCTCCCATTCAATAATTAGCTCTCGGCTCTTTGCAGGAGCATAGAGGTAAATGTGAAATATCCATGTGACCTAATGTTGGATCACATCACATGTTGTTATTCCTGGAGCTAACCGTAGGACATATACATGCTGAATATAATATCGGCCAATCGAATTATTAATTGTTTGGTAAGGAGGACTTTTGTCCAGTCGCCCTGAGGTGACATTACAGATATGTCAAAGAAATGGCAGGTGTCAAATAATTGCTTAAGAAATAATAAAAAAAAATATATAAGAAAATATATATTGTTAGTGTGCCCATAGCTAGGAGGTAAAGTGGTAGGGGATGGAAAGGTGTAGAATGGTTCTGACAAGTTGTCAAACAAGTGGAACCGGCGGACGAGGAGAGAGACAGCAGCGGGGGGGTCACGGGGGGGTCAGGCGTGAGGGTGTGAGAGGGAGAACGTGTGAGGAGGTACTCAGAGGTATCGATCCGTCAGTCCGTCTATGTGTTGATCTGGACGTCTCTGTCTATCTCTCTGTTGTCCTTTCTGCTGTCCTCATCCCTCCATCTGTCTGTCTGTCTTCTTGTCTGTCTATGCTTGGTTTGTCTGTCTCTCTGTCCGTCCGTCCATCTCTCCCACTGAGAGCTTGATTAAACCACTCGGTCTGAAAACACTCACTCTACAGTTTCCACTGCGCCTTTCGATGTAAGTTCATCTTTTTTATTTCCCTCTTTTTTTACTGTCTCGTTTCTTTTTTTCTCCCTTCTGCTTCTCTCCGGTGAAAGAGTGGAAAAATACTCAAATGCAGCTGAGACCAATTATTTGAAGACCCAGAAATGGGTTTGCCTGTGTGTGTGTGTGTGTGTGTTTGTATTTTTGTGTGTGCACTTCTGGGTGTGTGTGTGTGTGTGTGTGTGTGTGTGTGTGTGTGTGTGTGTGTGTGTGTGTGTGTGTGTGTGTGTGTGTGTGTGTGTGTGTGTGTGTGTGTGCGTGTGTACATTCTAGATTAGACGTGTTGCGTCCTACCTCTGGCGCTGAGCCCAGGATGTGGTGGAAGGGAGGGATGGGGGGGGCAAAGCACGTGTAGGAGGACCAACGTAACCATGACAACCACAACAACATCTTCCCTATGAATCCACTCAATATGTCTAGCTCCTCCCATGGGAATCACGAGTGGTCTGTCAACGCTCAGTTCGGCACTATATCTAAAGAAAAAACACGCCTTGTTTCACAATCTGCACACAATAACATATGAATGTTTCTGACGCATAAAAACATACTTTCAATCCAAACACATGCATCGGCAAAACTGATTTTGCTCTGGATTAGGCTAAATGACAAAGCCTGTGTCCATGGCAATAGCTAGGCATATAATAGCCGGCCGTTAGGTAGCTATAGATAGAGATATGAATACAAATAATCCAACCGGAGAGCGGACAAAAAGCTGAACTGGGTTTGGCTGCAGGTCCCCGGGTGGGTGTGGGCGTGGGTGGGTCCCAGGGTTTGGGAAGGACACGGGACCACAGCTGGGGCTGCAGCTCCCCCTGGGGCCGCAGCTGGGGAGTACACAGCGGTCGGGCCTGGTGCTGGTGGGGCCGGTGGGGCTGGTGGCTAAGAGACATGAACATGACTGGGGAACCCAGCTGAAATGAAACGTGTGTTTAATGGAGGAGGGAGTATTATCTTATTTTTGGGTCTCAAACTTATTTCTTTAAATTGGTGGGGTGGGGTGTAATTGCACCGCACGACCGACCCCAAAGAATAGGAGAAAAGAAAAGAAGGAAGAAAATACTTAATTTACCAGGACCAAGGTCACTCAACGGTCTACAAACCATTGAAGATGATAGGGGCTTTGGTTTACAGAAAGTGAAAGAGGGTGGAAAACATATATTTATATATTTTACCCATTTAAATGCTCCCGATTAGGTACACATTTACACAATCATAGTTCCCCGCTTTATTCTTCCCTCTCACTGTTCTCTTTCCTTTGTATTTACGGGCTGCATGATGTGCGCCAATGTTCAGGGCAGGGCAGTTATGTATTTAATACCTTGGCTTTTATAGGAGCCGTTAAACACCCAGGATCAGGTCGGACGTTAACCTAGGGGGTCATTCAGTGGAAGACTACTAACACCAGCGATGATGACTCATGGCTGGCTCTTGATCCCAGACCCAGCACTTAATGCCTTGCCCATTGTGCAACACACGCACACTTGACATGCATGCATTTTAATAAATGATGGGGGCGCTCACACACATGCACTAGACATTATATCTCTTTTTCAGACACACTGCCAACAACTTAAAAAACATGCTCACACACCACACAAGAAAAATGAACTACAGACACACACACACGTTCATCCGAGCATGCGTATATCTGCATTAGTCAAACAGATGCACGCCGTTTTTCTGTGTGAGGGTTAAGGATTGCAGGTCTGTCATTACGTTTAACATTGCTGGGATATAGCACAGCTGTGGCAGAAAAGGAAAACCATTCATTTGTGGAGAGAACTGAAGCTGGAGGCATTCGTCTGGTCAGTCAGTACACCGTCTTGGTCTCTAGCCTGCTCTCCATCTTTAGTGTGTGGACGTGTGTCTGTGTGTGTGTGTGTGTGTGTGTGTGTGTGTGTGTGTGTGTGTGTGTGTGTGTGTGTGTGTGTGTGTGTGTGTGTGTGTGTGTGTGTGCATGTGTATGTGTGTCTGTGTATGTGTGTGTGTGTGTGTGCAATCTCAACGGACTGAGTACAACCCCTGTCATGATGATACGGGATTCACATGTATGACGATAAATTCCATGTGTTTCGGGAAAACTTTGCCAAGATATAAGGCTTGAATTTGCTATTTTCCTAGAGGGAGTGAAATCAGGAACCAAATGGAGCCAAAAAGGACACGAAAACCTTAATTATGGTCTCATGAGAATAACTCAAGCAAACATAGACTTAAATGCAGCATTCACAAATGACCATTCCGATTTCACAATAAATAACCCTGCTTGGTGCCCAGGACATTTTAGTTGTGATGCCATCTGACAGGGCATGCAGTTCTGTGGAACATTCTATTTGTCCTATTCTTATAGCGTTATGTGTATGGGTGTGTATGTGTGTGTGTATATGTGTGTGTATGTGTATGTCTCAATATGTGTTTGTGTTTATGGGTATGTGTATGTTTGTGTATGTGTATTCCAGATAGTGAGAAAGCATTATGAAGAGTGCTGGCCCGTGCCAATACTAGCCCTTTGAGACCCCCCCCCCCCCCCCCCCCCCCCCGCCACCCCCCTCCACCCCCACTTTTACAGCAGCACATCATCCCGTGACATCAACAAGTGGCCAGCCCTGTTGCCATGGATGACGTAACACAGAACAAGCAGTGTTCGGTTAATGTACACGCTGTGTTTGTGTGTGTGTGCGCGCGCGCGCGCGTGCGTGCGTGCGTGCGTGCGTGCGTGCATGCGTGTGTGTGTGTGTGTGTGCGTGTACAGAGACAGCTTGAGGTTGAAATGATGTGCTACTGAAGTATTAAAGGTGTATGTATTGTCAATTCAATGGGTGCAGCTTGTGTGATCTGCAGATTGCAGTATGAACAAACCACAGAATGTAAAGCCAAAATATACAGAGAATACCTATTTAAATTAGAATCAAATTATACTGCCTTTGTTTGACTGTGCCACACTATCACAAAAAAATCGGGCGATAATCAGGGTGTACATAAGTGTGTCTGTGAAAGCATGTGTGTATCATTTGTGCGTAGGCGTGTGTGTGCTGACAGCCTTTTCTCCCCTGCTCTCCTGCTAAGTCGGTCTGAGCTCAGTAGTCAGTATAACTGAAGTAATCACAGCTCATTGTATAAATACACACCCACACATATACACACACACACACACACACACACACACAAAGCCTAGTGGTATAAGACAAGTGTTCTTTTATTACATTAAAAAGCTATAATCGGCTCACCTGAATATGACAGGCGTGTTGCATGGAAAACATTTTTTAAATAAGGCTTTTTTGCAATTTTTACTTGGTATACCTGGTGATTTGGCTCAGACTGTAATGAGCTTTTAATGGCTGCTGTTATGCCTGTGTAATGCCAGAAAATACAGTAGGAGTACAGCAGGGGTCAGAGCCATTACACAGGTGGCACGGACGGCTAGTTTTCAGAGATTAGAGAGTGCTTTTTCTAAGTGCTTTTTACTATCCCATTTACATCTGTCTGGACACATCCAGCTGCAGTACTCATGACTGACACACACACACACACACACACACACACACACACACACACACACACACACACACACACACACACACACACACACACACACACACACACACACACACACACACACACACACACACACACGCACACACACACACACGCACGCACACATCCTGTCTCATGGATGAGAGGAGGCCAGTTTCAGAGTTCTGTATGCAGAGTTAAGATGCCAGAGACCAAATCCTCAGAGTGTCTATACCACCACTGCTGCACATGTGTCGCATGACATAGGCTACTAAGCATCCTGACCTGGAGGCTCCCAGACTCATATACATTATACATATACATGCACCCAAACCCTTTGTTTTTACCATCAGGGACCAACCATGTTTGTCTATGATGTACATGGTTACATCAAATTGTCTGTGACAATTCAAATAAGTTATAAATGAAATGAATGAGTATTGATTTTCAATAAGTGAAAGCCGGCAGAGAGTTCAAGTAGCTCACTGCAAGCGCGTGGGCGATGGAGATTATCCGAACTGAAGTCCTTCTACTGAGAAAATGGTCAATACCCTGAGGAGAACCTATGATGCAGCTAACTTGACCTTAGCTGAGTTAGCTTAGAGTTGCGTACAAACCCTCAAAATGTTAAGCTTGGCTTCACGTTCGCTTTGCTATTTACACAGAGGGACTTAACAGGAAACATCTTTGTGCAGTTTGTTATTGTTAAGGAACACACATACACACTAAAGTGGTCATATTTACAAGGAAGAGGCGGTGTGTATGTTCGATTGTGTGTATCTTTGCTTGTGTGTTTTGTTTAGATATGCACAGCTGTGTGCGTGCATGTGAAAACGCATGTCCTGAGATATAGTTGTGCGTGTTTGTGTGTGTGATGCTGCACTAGCATCTCACACGCCAACATCACCACGGCAACCGCTCCAGGTAATCCATCTGACGTCAACTGGGCAGACGTTGGCGAAATCTCAGAATGCTGGTCTTGGCGGTGTGAGAAATGGTGGTGGGTGAGAGAGGATATCTGGTGGTGGGCGGTAGAATATAGGATGGCAATGGGCGAAGGAGAGAGAAGAGATAGTGAAAGAGCAAAATGGACAGAGACGAAAGAGAGAGAGGGGAGAGAGACGGACTAGAAGGAATCTGAGAGGTAGAAATCAGGGATAAAAGCAAGGCAAAAGAAAAGACCGAGCAGGGGGCTCAGTGATACAGAGAAAGGCACAGAGAGCAAGGGTGGAGGGGATAGGAAAAGGGTTTTAAGGGATGATTTGTGGAGTTCCTGCACATGTATTCAATCCAGCTCAGACAAGCCATTCTCCCCTCTCATGTCACCGCTGCTCTGTACACAATAAGCTCCAACAGATGGCTCTAATAAAGTACATGCTGACCTATGCAGTGGGTTGAACTTCAGTGGAATTCATTGATATGCTAAATCCCCTGTCTGAGTTCCTCTATTCTCCCCCCAAAAAAATTGTTTCCTCTTTATACAATACAGCATCAGAATACATTTTTTTCTGTTTTTGATAAATATTTGTACTGATTTTACATATCTAGATACAGCAGTTCCTTGTTTAACCAGGTGACCCCCCCGGATACATACAATTCACACACACTCTCTCTCTCTCTTTCACACACAACCAAACACACACACACACACTCTTTCTCTCACAATATCACATTTTTATCAGTACCTCATGAATATATACATCAATGCTCTATCGTTTATGTAAAAGTATTTGAAGCCTTCTGACTGGTGCCATGGTCAATTCGAAGCATTCTGCCCCGTGTGCGTCTCTTTGTGATCCCCACAGTCCTGGCGTCTGGCCGGCCGTCTTGACGTGCTTTAACCAATGGCATGTTGACAATGACACTTGAGGACATTGACACAAACAACGCATTGGCTCACTGCTACACAAACCCATGCTTTGTTTCCCAAACAAACTGCTTACACTGACTCTCTCTCATGCACACATTGACTGTCTTCCCTGGCACGCTCCAGTGTGTGTATGTGCTCACTCAATGTTTGCGCACAAGTGGCCAATGAAGCAACTCTCCTCGAAAGTTATTGCGGACCAGTTATGTTAAATGGTGAAGAAAGATGCAAAACCGTTGATACCCTTTGACATAACGTAAGACTTCTGACAGTCAGAAGACCACCGTCATACATCTGTGAGCATAGACGCAGATTAAAGGATAAATCTCACAAAGACTTTCAGACAGATTCAGCAATGAGCAGCTTAGCAGAACACACACACATACACACACGGTTTTAACACGTACACACACACACGTACACACAAATAGACAAACACACACGCACACAAGGTGGACACACACACACACAAACGTACAAACACAAACGTACAAACACACAGACACACACACACACTTACACACATACAAACATAAACAGTGTTCACAAACAAGCACACACACACACACGTACACACACATGGTGTATACACACACACACACACACACACACACACACACAGCATTGACCTCAGCAATGACATGATGGAATCTACGGTGAGCACTAGCCATGCCACCGGCGGAATGACATCACCATTATCCTCACATGTCAGTGAGTCATCACCATGATGATCCAAACACACACACACACACACACACACACACACACACACACACACACACAACCATCTGCGCTGGGCTTAGATAGAGGGAGTGGATCACACATTCACATAATGGCAGAGATTCACTGTCAAACAAATCCTGAGGGGAATCATAATATATAGGAAATGAAAGCTGGTATTTAATCATTGTCTAAATGACTGCCCGCCCACCCTCTCGCCTCCCTGCCTCCCTATCTCCCTCTCGCGCTCTGCCTGTCGTTCTCCCTCCCTCCCTCTTGCTCTCT
>NC_082402.1:11358746-11367858 GCF_031168955.1 Gadus macrocephalus | reverse complement strand
GAGATGCATGGCGGGGTGTGGAGAAAGTGTGTTTGCACTGGGTGGTATCACGGCTCGGCCCACAAGAGAGAGAGAGAGAGAGGGGGAACCGACAAGGAAGGGTTTTCAATCAGGGGTCCATGCTGAGCGAACCCACCCAGCCAGGCCTGTGTTTGACTGAACGGAGAACGTGTGCCCGATACGGGGATCAACACAGGGCTGTTCTGATCGCCTCAGAGTCATGGAGAAGGTGTGTCTGTCGCATTCAGTCCTCTCTCCCTCTCTCTCTACGTCTCTATTCGTCACACCTCCACACACAACTTAACAACTGTAAGCAGACACACACATACGAGCAACACACACACACACACACACAGACATACTTACACACACACACACACACACACACACACACACACACACACACACACAACTTTACATACAACTACACACACATACATCACCCACAAACCCACACACAACTTTACATACAACTATATGCACTCACACATACGGGCAACAGACATCAGACACACGCACCCACAAATAGTGGTCAACACAATCACTGTGTTGAGACTTTGCAGAACTTAGAGAGAGACAGCTACTTTTTCTTCTTTAAAGATCCACATCTCCTGTCTCCCACCAGCGTCGTTCTCCTCGGCTGCCTTTAATTACAGATAGAGGTATAATCGAAAAGACACGAAATAACACAACGGACAAAGAGGTTGGGCGTGGAGAGAGAGAGAGAGAGAGAGAGAGAGAGAGAGAGAGAGAGAGAGAGAGAGAGAGAAGAGGGGGGAGAGAGAGAGAGAGAGAGAACAAGAACAAGAGAAAGAGAGTGAGTGAGTGAGTTAGTGAGTGAGTGAGGTGAATGTAAGAGCGAGAGAGAGAGCGAGAGCGAGAGCGAGAGCGAGAGAGAGAGAGAGAGGAAGAGAGAGAGAGAGAGAGAGAGAGAGAGAGAGAGAGAGAGCGAGAGCGAGAGCGAGAGAGAGAGAGAGAGGAAGACGAGAGAGAGAGAGAGAGAGAGAGAGAGAGAACAAGAACAAGAACAAGAGAGAGGAAGAGAGATGGGGGAAATGGATCACCCAAGGTGGAACAAAGGAGGGAAAAAAGGGGGCTAAGGAGGGTCCTAAAGGGGGGCGAAGAGGGGGCCAAGGAAGGGCCAAGAAGGGGAAAAGGGGGGGGCCAAGGAGGAACCAAGGGGGGCCAAGGAGGAACCAAGGGGGGGCCAAGGAGGAACCAAGGGGGGGGGGGGGGGGGCTAGAGGGGGCCAAGGAGGAACCGGGGGGGGGGGGGCCAAGGAGGAACCGGGGGGGGGGGGCAAGGAGGAACCGGGGGGGGGGGGGCCAAGGAGGAACCGGGGGGGGGGGCCAAGGAGGAACCGGGGGGGGGGCCAAGGAGGAACCGGGGGGGGGGGGGGCCAAGGAGGAACCGGGGGGGGGGCCAAGGAGGAACCGGGGGGGGGGGCCAAGGAGGAACCGGGGGGGGGGGCCAAGGAGGAAGGGGGTCCTAGAGGGGCATGGAGTGTGGCTCTACAGCGCTGGCTACAAAGAATGAGGGATGAGGTTCCCCTAACGGCGGAGACCTCTGGTCAACCCCAATTCACGGAGAGGACGTGCCGGGGGACCTAATTGCCATTGTGAGCGTCTTAATAACCAGCACATATCAACCCGCTAATATCTCCATCGCTGAGCCACCCACCGCCGCGGCCTCCCTCGGCCGCCTCTCTGCTCCTCTCTGACCTCCTGAGGCTCATTGAGGAGAAATAATAATGCAATCGCACCGTGGCTGGTTTGTCGTCCCGTTATTGTTGTTTTATTCTTTGGTCCTCTCGTCTTCTCGTCCCGCCCTCGTGGGGCTGTTCCACCGGGCGCCCTCCAGCGAGCCACTAGCCCAGAAATTCCAATTAATAAAGATTAGCTTAGCTTTCTCGCAGACCTCATTCTCCCGCTTAATTAAAAGCAGCAGATAAAGTAGGAATTGGCGGGCTGAGACTATCCGGAAATATCCCCAGGAATTGTAACACGAGCCCCCCCCCCCCCCCCCCCCCGCGCGCTCGGCACCCACATGAAAGGCGGCGGAGGATGCATATTTAATGCTGATGGGAAGCAGCTCTGATCCGTTCCTTAAAGCGGGAGGATTTTAAATATATTCCATACGGCCAACGCGGCTAGAACCTCGGTCTGCAGGCCTTATGAAGGGTTGCACCGCTCAGCGTCTATAGGTGGATATAGCGGGGGGAGGAGGGGTGTGTGTGTGTGTGTACGTGTGTGTGCGGGAGAGTATGCAGGAGAGTGTGTGAGAAAGTGTATGCGTGAGAGAATGTGTGTGTGTGTGTGTGTGTGTGTGTGTTTGAGAGTATGTGGGAAAATGTGTGCGAGAATGTGTGTGCGGGTGTGTGCGAGAATGTGTGTGCGTAATGGGGTCTTAAGTGAATTCAGAGTTTGGCTGAACAATTACTTATACTTATAATCATAGGAAAATGATTATATTAAAAACTAATGAACCAAACTGAATAAAACTGATATTATGCTGATACTTTATAGGACACAATGGCTAACATAATCTATATTTAGCCATCCATTTAACATTCCTGCTGCATTTCTCGCAATATTTAAGTACATCTCTGTGGATTTAAGCTTCTGTTGCACCCATTTTAATTTGCTCTCTCCCTCACTTTCTTTTTTTTTGTACCTTCATTGACCTGATTCGCATTTTCTTCCCCCTCCTCCCCTTTTGTCCATTTGTTCTTTTCAGTTTCTGTCACTTAATCCCTCTCCCCTTTTTTGACAAGCCGGTTGCTATGACAACCGGAGCCTATGAAGCGAATCTGCAAAGCCAAAAGAGAGCGATCGGAGGAGTGGGGGGGACGAAGCCTCCCCATCCCTCTCTTCTCCGCTGTAGGATTAGACTGGATGTTACCCTGCAGGGAGAGTGTTGGCCTGTGCGTCGGAGGAAAAACCAGACAAACATCGCACACACACACACACACACACACACACACACACACACACACACACACACACACACACACACACACACACACACACACACACACACACACACACACACACACACACACACACACACACACACACACACAAAATCATCAATTCTGATGAGGTCTCATTCCGTTCAGCATACGATCACACAAATGTATGCCTGTGCTCGTGTGTGAATGTGTGTGTGAGGGACGCATGTGTGTGTGCGTGATTACGTACTTGCATCCGTGTGTGCGTGCGTGCGTGCGCGGGCGTGTGTACGCGCACAAGGGTTCTCAATGGGCTGAACGGAATGAAAACCTCATCAAAAATGGATAATCACGTCGACCTGCTTCTGCGTCCACAGCCGCCGTCTGATCCTCTCTGACGGGTGCAGTAAACATGATGTCAGCCGGGCGGGTGTGAGATCTAAGTGTGTGGGAGCAGATGGAGTGTTGTCGCTGGTGCGGTCCAGGGGGCACCTGTGCCAAGCGGAGGAGGCTGCTTTGGCAGGTGGCTCTTCATTCCTTCCCCCTGGGCCAGTTGGGCCAACTAGTGATCAAGTAGCAGATCCACATCTGGTGCATGTTGCTGTGTAGAGTGTGTGCGCGTGTGAGCGTGTGTGTGTGTGTGTGTGTGTGTGGATAGCAGACATTCAGTCCTGTTTCCAACTTTACGGGTTTAAGGGTATGCGTGCACACATGCATGTACGCAAACGCACATTCGCACACGTACACACACATTCACGTTCACGTACACATATACAAAGACAAACGCTCACACACAAGTAGACTGTTCACACATACACGTTCACGTATACATACACACAGATAAACACACACACATACACTAAAGTATTGAAATATAGAAAAAAACGAGTGGCCTTAAAGCCTGCTAACTGATCTTGTGCGTACCAGGCAGGGTGATGTGTCACTCAGAGACAACACACAGTTTCCTACACTACGCAAACAGTGGCAGAGGATTGCACTGGGGCACAATTCCCACCCCCAATCCCTCTAATTCCATTTTAATTATTCAAAAATAGAAACTCGTTAGTAAAGTAAATATGATGACCTAATTCCATTCATGTTGAATAGTGTAGTGAGTGTGTGTGAACATGAATGTGTAACAGCGTGAGCGGGAAAGTGTGCATACGTGTGTATGAGTATGTATTATGTACGTATGTGGGCTGGTGTGTGCATGCGTGTGCGTGTGTGCGCGCATGCGTGCATGTGTGTGTGTGTGTGTGTGTCTGCATGCTTACGTGCGTGTGTGTGTGCGTGTGAGGGCGATAATGATGGGGTGTACATTGCTGGGCTCTCCGCAGGGCTTTGCTGCTTCTGGATATGCTGTATTGATCTCCTCCAGCACCACTAGAGACAACTGGAGGCTGGATAATGATGAGTCTATCTACAGCTCTCCTAGAGCAGGTCTGCGGGTGTGTGGTGGGTGTGTGTGTGTGTGTATCTATGTGTGTTTGTGGGTGTGTCCGTTTCGTTCTCTCTCTCACCCTCTCCAACCTCTCTCTCTCTCTCCCTCTCTCTCTCTCTCTCTCTCTCTCCCTCTCTCTCTCTCTCTCTCTCTCTCTCCAACCTCTCTCTCTCTTTCTCTCTCTCCCTCTCTCTTTCTCTCCAACCTCTCTCACTCACTCTTCAACCCCTCTCTCTCTTCAACCCGACTCTCTCTCTTTCCCTCTCCCTTCCGAACTTTTCTCTCTCTCTCTATCTCCAACCTCTCTCTTTCTCTCTCCAACTTCTCTCTCTCTCTCTCTCTCTCTCTCTCTCTCTCTCTCTGCCTCCATCGTCCAACAATGCTCTCTCTCACCACCCTCTCAATAAGTTATTTTTGTTATCCAATAAAACAGTTAAAAAATGCATTGTACTTGTGCAGTCTCTCTATCTAGCTATCTCTCTGTCTTTTCGAATGAATTCATCGCTATGTTTTTTGAAAACTATTTCTGTGTGTGTGTGAGTGTGTGTGTGTGTGTGCGTGCACACACAGGCACAATCTAAAAAGGATAAAGCTTGTAAGGCAGAGCCAGGAAAATATTCAGCGGATAATAGAATATGATGAAAGCTGTTAATTATTCAAATGGTTTAATGGATTATCATTTCATGATTTTTCTCTTTGTATTACTTTGACATTTCTGTCGCCGTGGTAGTAAATCTGAGCTTACAGAATCACAGATTCATGTTACTGCCTTCAAAAGCACCAGACTGCTTTCATGTTGCCATGAAACACACCACTAACAAGCCTTTCATGTCCAAGAAGTATTAAGGAAAAACCCATCCTTACACACATTTTAACGTGCTTCTTTGCTCCGTAAACACACACATATTGAACAAATTACCCAAACCCACACTGGGGAAACGCAGTCAGGTACACAAAAACACATTTAATAAAAACATTAGGCTCTAAAGATTACACAAAATAAAACAACACATGAATAACTTATAAGCCACAGGAGCATTTCTAAGTGACATAAGTAGACCCAAGGTGATGTCTCGTGTCTATTTTAATCATTTAAATGAGACGCTCTCACTTCTATCAGTGATATGCTTCCCTTTGTTGCCTGAGTGGGTGGGGGGCTTATATTCTGAACCCCCGGACTACCTGGAGCTAATGGGCCCATGTCCCGTGTTCCTGTCTGTAGAGCTGGCACAGCAGAGAGAGAGAGAGAGAGAGAGAGAGAGAGAGAGAGAGAGAGAGAGAGAGAGAGAGAGAGAGAGAGAGAGAGAGAGAGAGAGAGAGAGAGAGAGAGAGAGAGAGAGAGAGAGAGAGAGAGAGAGAGAGAGACTCTAGTATGAGCATCTGCTGACTGACACTACCATCACTCATAAACGTGTGTGTACACACACATGCACATGTATGGTCACATATGAACACACCCATGAACACACATATGCAAGCACACATAAACACACACACAAATGCAGAACCTTGATGCCACATTGAGGATGAAATTGATCACAAACCCAAGGTGAGGAATCCATAAATCCATCGACAGATTTGCCCTCCTAATAAATCAATTCAGACCTTGAATTCAGGAGAAAAACTTCAACAAGTACAGCATTAAAAGTCACTTCATCTTTAAAAAAGGAATACAGTCCTATTGACTTCCAATAGGCTCCACAGCCTACAGAGAGGCAGCCACACATACACACACACACACACACACACACACACACACACACACACACACACACACACACACACACACACACACACACACACGCATGGTTTTGAGTAACACAGACGTCAATCCGTGGATAAAAAACAACAAGAAATGGTCATTAGTCATAGCTATGGCTAGGCCTGTTGACAACTTGCCAAGACATCCTCCCCATCTTACGTTCAGCAGAGCTCAACAGCTGACTGCTGTCCTAATGCCCCCATCATGTCTGCTTCATGCTTGGCTGGACAATGATTAACTCCCCCCCCCCCAAATGATGATTGGGTAAATAATGGAAATAATTGTCTGCTTGGTGGCCAATTACAGGGCGGTCCGCCAGTCACTCAAGAAGGAGGGAGGCGGGATCTGTAATTGCGTGAGGGTTGTGTTTGGGTTTTTTGGGTTGCTTGTTTGTTATTTAATAAAGGGTGAGAGTTAAGTGTGCTGAATGTGCATGTTGCATGCACCCGGTTGCAATACCAAAATGGGAGTTGAGAGAACAGGGAAACAGCTAAGAGAAGAGTACTTCTACTACTGAAAGGAATACATGGATCATTTTAGTAATGCTATTGCTGCGTGCATTACCATGCAGGTTGAATAACCAAAATAACTCAAAATAAATAATATTAATAATGTTCCAGGGTTTTCAAAATACATGTTTACATTGTCTCCTTAGCTGATGGCTCCTAAGCTGGTAAAAGCCGCATAGCGCTGAACTCAACGCACACGACACTTTTCAACAGCAGCAGAAGCTGAAATAAGAGCATGAGCACAAGCATGTGCTCTAGCATAGAGCTTTCAGCAGGGCCCTCTCTCCAACACCACCGCCACCATTAAAGCGATTACAGGGCTACTCATCGCTGCAGCCATGCAGGGAGAGAACAGTATCAATGGGCACTTGAGCAGAACATGGCATATTATCAAGTGACTACCCTCATGTTAAAATAAATACATTATTTACCTGGACCCACTGAGTGTGTATGTGTGTGTGTGCGTGCGTGCGTGCGTGCGTGCGTGCGTGCGTGCGTGCGTGCGTGCGTGCGTGCGTGCGTGCGTGCGTGCGTGCGTGCGTGCGTGCAAAGATGGTGTGTTTGCGTATCGGTACTCTATATTCATGCACTCCCTGCCTGTGTGTGTATGTGTGTGTGTGTGTGTGTGTGTGTGTGTGTGTGTGTGTGTGTGTGTGTGTGTGTGTGTGTGTGTGTGTGTGTGTGTGTGTGTGTGTCTGTGTGGGTCTGTGAGAGAGTATGTGTGTGTGTAAGCGCGTGTCTGTGGTTGTATGTGCATGTGTGTGTGTATGCGCGTGTGTGTCTGTGAATGAGTGTGTGTGTGTGTGCATGTGAGTGTTTGTGTATGTGTGTGTGTGTGTGTGTGTGATGCTGTTGAAGTATGTCCTTGGGGAGCAGAGCCATGTTATTACAGGAAGTAATCTCGCGTGGAAATGGAATATGCATGAGCTCTACCTTGCCCTTAAAACAACGCTTGATGCCTCTCGACAGCCACCGTCGCCCAGCCGTGAGGACACACACAGCCAAACTATCATTTAATAACTGGAATCCTTGTATCCCCGCGCATGGAGCCTGAATGTGATGATGATGACAGAAGAGTTTGATGAGTGAGCCGTGTGCCATTTTGTTTTAGGGAAGACGTCTAGCGCCGTGAGAGCATCATCCATGAAGGCTGCTGACCTTGGAGCCCTGGATGTAAACAAGGCTGGGATGAGACACGTGTGTTGTCAGCTATATTTATAACCACAATGTATTGTGTCGCATCGCAGTGATGTATTCACGCCACAGCAACGGGCTTTGGGATAGTCGTTTATAATAGCAATGTAGAAACCAACACGCAGACAAAATACACGGATGTGAACAAGACACAGCGCTTGATGTGGGGGAGTATACATATATATATGTTTATGTCTCCGTCAGAGAGAGAGAGAGAGAGAGAGAGAGAGAGAGAGAGAGAGAGAGAGAGAGAGAGAGAGAGAGAGAGAGAAAGCACAAATGTAATGTAGAGTAGAATGACTTTAAACAGGTACAAGAGACCCACACACAGTGTCTGACAGACAGAGAGAGTGTTTTCTACTCTGAACAATGTCTTCGGCCTTGAGATGTGTGTGTGTGTGTGTGTGTGTGTGTGTGTGTGTGTGTGTGTGTGTGTGTGTGTGTGTGTGTGTGTGTGTGTGTGTGTGTGTGTGTGTGTGTGTGTGTGTGTGTGTGTGTGTGTGTGTGGGAGCACACTGAATAACAAATGAATATATCACGTATACGAGCGTTGTACCGACCTGGATGAGACCATCTCTACTTTATCCCTATTCAACCCCCATCCCTGTCACACACACACACAGGAGAGCACACACACAGACACACACAAACACTGACGCACACATTCATACACACACACACACCAACACACACCCACACCAAAGGACCTCGGCAATTACCCCTGAAATAACCTCCTTGATTGATATCTCAATTACTCTATGCCATTCTTCTGCCTTATCTAGTCTCTCACACACACTCTCAGACTCGCAGCCACAACCGCACACACACACACACACACACAAACTCTTGGTTCGTCCCCATTCTAAACTGTTCAATAGAAACTGAATGGAGGGATGGGGTGACCTTGTCTCTTCTTCCCTCTCCATAGTTCTCTCTCCGGGCTTTGCCTCTTTGTGTCGCAGGGTCTCCGTGATGGTGTGCACAATTCAGCAACATATCTTAGTTTCTTTCGGCTATTCCCGGTTATATGTTAACAGCAAAGTGCATACATACACACTTAAAGAAACACAGACACACACACACACACATATATAGATACAGTTTTAACAAGCAAAGCAAATGTAAACGTGTGTGTACTGTATGTGTGTGTAAAATGGGTTACAGAGTCAGAGCACAATGACAAAAATGCAATTGTGTTCAAAAGTATGATAGAGAACACTGGGTTGTGTGTGTGTGTGTGTGTGTGTGTGTGTGTG
>NC_082402.1:11343746-11353746 GCF_031168955.1 Gadus macrocephalus | reverse complement strand
AGTAATCACACCAGTCACTGACGGTGGTGCGTGGCTCCGACAGCAGCGACACAATAGTGCTTGGCTGACAAAGAAGGCACAAGAAAACTCACAATAACAGTGTTTCCTTACTAACATTGTTCCTCATAATCAACCGAGCACTTCGAACATACTTAACAGTCTACACACACAGGATAGGACCAACAATATACACTGCAACTTCCAAATACCCTGCACTATTTCCACCTTTTGGAAACATAAAAGAACGACTCCCAAGATTTAAAACACAATCTAAATGTTCCGTTGCCCGTGGAGCTCTACTGGTCCACACACACCCCCCCCCCCCCCCCCACACACTAACCTTTGACCCCTGTGTTTGACAGTGGGTGCCAAGACATATGGTCCACCTGGCAGAAGCTGCTGAGGAGGGTTAAGTGCAACCAAGCACGCCGCCTATCATACCTAGAGGCCCCCCCTCGCTCTGCCCGGGCAGACACCCGTGGCGGGGGGGGAGGGGTGGAGAGGGGGCGACAGGGCCTGGTCAGTGAGGAACCGCCACTGGACTTGGCACTGAGGGAGGAGCTCACCGTGGTGGTGGTGGGGGTGGTGGCGGTGGTGGTGACCTTCACACCTCACACACTGTTAGACGCTTGCTTATCTCGAGGGGACCAATAGTAATAATTACCATGGTGATTTCAATCCAGGCATGGATTGGATGGAGGCAAAGGTGAAAATGGACCAAAAGGACTGTATATACCTCCAATTATATAAGCTATTTCTTTTCTTGAACTCGCTGTTGTGATTCTCATCATGCGGTTGGTTGGGCCGTCTGTTTTCTCTGAGAATGTTGGGTCGACCCGTGCTATAAATAAAGGGGTCGTTTGCACGCCTGAAACTCCTCAAGGCACACTGAGACCGGCCGCTCACCTCGCGGTCGGAGGAAACAAGCGTGAGGCCGGGTTCAACAACTCCCCATGCACTAATAACACAGGATGCACGCGTTAACACGCACAAGCGTGCACACACACACACACACACACACACACACACACACACACACACACACACACACACACACACACACACACACACACACACACACACACACACACACACACTTCCTCTCTGTGACTCTAGTCTCTGTGAAAACATCTTTACATCTATCCCTCCCTCCCTCCCTCCCTCTATCCATCCCTACGTCACCCTCTTACACTAGCTTCGTGCTGACAAGTGATGGATGGCCAGGCGTGTGGGTTGGCGGGGGCAACCAAGTGTGATTGGGATGGCGTGTTCGTGTTTGTGCGTATGGAACTAAGTGAATCATATACATCAGTATTCACATATGTGTCGGTGGCGCGTGTGTGTTTGTTCGGATTGTGGGTATTTGTATGGATGCAGGTTGACTACTTGACAGTGTGGCTAACTGGCTATATTTTATATATGTTATTTAACATTTAAACATGTTAGAGTGCACCATTGTCTTGTATGTTAATTTACCTATACGACCGTGTTCCGCCTCTGCTTTCCCCGATGTATCCCAAATAACGAAATTGACTGTAAAATATCATTATATAGGTGCACACATCGCTGCCGAGGTCATCGCTAATGACCACCTGTGTTAGACCTAGCCCTAAGCTCCTCTGACAGCACACAGCGGCTGTCGGGAGGAGGGGGGTCTTCTGTCTGCCTACGACAGAACTACGTTTCCAAACTGAATCCATTTGGCAGAGAGGCAGCGTGGACAAGCGAGATGCGGCGCGATAACGGGCCGCGGCCCAGCGGCGAGCTGGGGGCCCCATCATCATGTTCAGGTTCTGTAACAGCGGCGACATCAAACGAGCTGGCGCGGGGCCAGAAAAGCTCAAGCACACACTGTCGGAAGGTATTTCACGCTGTCGCTTCGACGGCAGCCGCCCCGGCCAAGATACGCGTTGCTGATATGATACACAATCTTTGGCACATGAAAGAGTGAGCTCATTGACAAGGAGCGTTCACGCCCCTGCATATGTATTGGAATGATTCGTGGCAAGCTACGCAAAGACAAATAGAGGCTGGATATTTAAGGTCAACATGCATCAGATGTGTTATTGTCATTATTGTATAATATGGTATAGTGTTCAAATATTGGTTCTCCTCCAGCGACAGCTGTGCCATGTATGGATGCATGCTGAGGTGGTAGGTTATCAAACATGATGGCTTAATAGGTCAATTAACGGGGAGGGGACCTGTCCTTCAGGCAAACAAGTGAGCACAATGACGGATGTCGCTGGCGGGCTCAGACACTCTCCAAACTCCTTGTGAATCACAGATCCCTTTGAAAGAGTCCAGTGCTGATTCAACCACGCTGATCAATGGCCTGCCCTGCTGGAACGCCGCCCAAAGCATTCACCCAATGCACCAAGAAGCACCCCATAAACCCCCGTGCACAGAGGCAGGGGCGGTGGGGTCGTCTCAGCGTAAAGAAAAGAACCAGAGCAGGGCTGATCACCAGGCAGAGAACAAAAAAAGAAAGCAAGCTTTGACGAAAGTGAACTGATGCATCGTTGGACTCGTCTTGGAATAAAAAGCAGGCAGACTGCCATGCAGCTGTACACCGCTGTTAAACCGAGGGGTCTGTTTAAACAAGCTCGGAGGACCTGGGGGGGGGGGGGGGGGAATGAGTCGGCAAGCGGCCCAGCTCTGCCTTTCAGGTCAGCTCTGGCGTCAACAGAGGAGACACAAGGAGAAACCGAACGAGAAGGGGACAGCTGAGAGCGCTCTAGGGAACGGGTCGGCCACCAAACGGATTCTCCTGCATTTGTTTTTCCACCGAGAGATCTCACACACATGCACACAAACAATAACCACACAAGCTCCTCCTGAAGTAAAACGATCTAAAATGAAGCCCAGAACTGTTTTTTTGTGGCTCAGAACGGCTGGATCTGGTGTCATGTGTGGAGGACTCTGGAACTGTGTTCATTCCTGCACTGACTTGTGGGCTGTGGTGCTTGTGTACAACAAAGAAATGGTTCTGCTCTATTTAGAGGCTTGGGTATTGATCCAACGTGCCTTCACCACTCAGCTTCATTCACCGCTTTACAGCGGAGACGTTTCAACCCTTTTAACGGCTTTATAATAAGTAAGTGGAACAATAGCAATGTAACAATCATGTAGCACGACATGACGAATGGGATCCCTGATCGTTTATCACCGTTATTCTATCCATCGTCTGTGGACTGGGATTGCAGAAGCAAATTGGATGCACGGTATACACAGAGCACAAAGAGAAAACTTCAGTGGCTTCCAGTGTAGAACTTAGTTCATTAGTATGCATGGATCAAATTAAGAATGCTGAATACACACAGATGCTTAATTAAAGCCACCTAGCTTCGAGTCTGTATGCGTGGGCACACACAAGATGCGGAGCAGATTAAAAGGAATGCAATGCATTCAAACTGTTTGAACTTTACAGGCACTCAATGGCGCTGATGGTCGGTCGATGCACATTTCACTCAGCGTTTGACGGTGAGAGCTCTGTCTGTTGGCTGCTTCGAAAGTGTTACCTGACAACAGAGAGATCTATAATCTATACCTAATTATAATTCTGTCTCTTCAGCCGATTGACAAAACAATTGTTATCACCGTCTAGTGTTAGGTATAGATGAACTTGTTTTAAATAGGACTTGAAAGAGAGGCAGCAAGACCTTGGCAAGGCCAAGAGAGTGATCAGAGTTATTCCAAGGCAGAGAGAGTGATCGGAGTGAATCCAAGGCAGAGAGAGCATTAGCATTAGCGTTAGCGAGAGCAAGACCAGGAACGAGAGCGAGAGCGAGAACCGAGAGCGAGAGAGCAAGAGGGAGAGACAGGGTTGTGGTTATCACAGAGGGCAGCCTCAATCTGAAGGCGCAGGACCTTAATGCCTCTAGTGAAAGGACACCGCCGGTCGACATTACCACTTATTAAGGGTCGGTTCCGGCTGTCAAAAGCAGAGCAGGAGTGCATTGTGGGACGGCGACTGAGGTTCATGCCGGGCGGAGTGAGAAGCCAAAGAAGCGTCACAGAAACCAACAGCTTAGTGTTAATCGATATAATGCCCATTTCGATGCTAAATGAATACAAAGAATGCAAGTGTTCCCAGGACGAGTCGTAACAAGAGCTTAACCAACTGCACATCTGTAGAAAATAATGACCTTATGTCATGTAAGATTATGTTTTTGGTATTGTTTTGGTAATTTGCATTTAAATTAGATATCTTTATCTGTAATCAAGCGGCGTTGACATTACTCAGCGTCCTATTCATAGTGACAGACGTGTTTTTAAAACTGCGGTTTCTTCTTGTCTTTCGGATAGCCTTGCCAAAGATTCCTGCAAGTGCATGCAAGGTTTGGTTCAAAGCCAAATGAGCTGGCTGCTGCTTTAACCACCTGTGACTTTGTGTACAGCTCACTATACTGGCATCCATAGTAGCATTAAATATGAGTACCTGTTGGACTACTCATCTACGTACATATCTCAGTCCGTAAGTGTATGTTTTGGGATGATTCGAGAACATAGAGAGCGGGGGTGGGGGGGAGATGAAAGTGTGATTCAAAGTGTTTCGTGAACACAGCTTTGTTGAAAGATAAGGCCTCCAATCCAACGCGTGCCCCCGGAGCATTTGGTGAGCTGCAAAAGTAATATTTTATAATGTTTTTGACAAAATTTCCCTAAACAGCCAATCTCTCTAAAACGACAGTGTTGTGAATATTCAATCACCCTAAAACATACCACATTCTCTGTGGTTTGCCAGAGTCAAAATTAAGGGAGTTCTGCACTGCAAAGCAAAGAGCGCCAGATTTATATAGAACACAACACTGAACAAAGAGAATGGCTGATCACAAAGAATGACAAATGGATTTCGGTCTTAACTAAGTTGCCGGTGGGGTTTTCGTGGCAATGGTATTACCTTAAAGATGCGGTTTGGTTTGAACGTATGGATGGGTAAGGAGGATATTAAAACGATACGGCCAAACCCAAGTATTTCTAAATAGGATCTTGTTGTTGTCTATAGAACCAGAAGCTAGATCAGACAGTGTGTGTAGGAGAAGGCTCGCACACATCTTAATTATTAAAGGAGGATGAAACAGACTCACAAAACGCTTCTCTCATGCCCTGCTCCACATCCTCGGTAGGAAACAAACTTGAGGCTGGGAGAGAGCCGGGGAAATGAATTAAGATGTAATACTTTCAAAGTCTTAGCATGACCACAAGTTTAAGACCGGGAACGTGTGCGGTACATTGAAGATCACGTCAAGTATGGATGTTTAACAGTACAGGACTGTCAGAAACTCAACTTGATTGATCGACAGCAAAAATCATTGGATCGGTGCAGGGTTTCATCCCCTATTTAATAATTTACCTCTCAACTTCACAACAGCTCAAGACATGATCAGTTTTATGCGTTATGAGCAGGGGACTGGTGTTATTTGATAACGCTCATGATGAACTGCATGGCTGGAGGCTTATCATCCATGAGAAAATAAAAGAGGAATTACCTCTAAGGCACTGTCGGAACAAGTAGGATTGCTTTTCCTTTTTTAAAATCCTGCAGCGTCTTTTTTGATCTTAAACTGAATTAGGAGGGGGTGGGGGGAACATTCCCGGGTGGTTCAGGAGGATTCCTCATACATTCCTAACTGAAGACCCAGCCTGCCACTCCTCTTGGCAAGTCTCACGGAATAAAGAAACAGGTCTTGTCTGGGCCGCGTGGCAATTATCCTGATAGCGATAATAACCACAATCTAACAGATGATGTACGAGATATTGTAACGTCGATAGGTGTGAAGTGAAGAGATCAAGAGCTGGGGCGTGGCGGTGTTGAACATAAGGGAGCATATCTAAGGATAGAAAAAGTACAAATAGAAAAAGTTCAATGAAAGTCGACGAAAGGAGGAGAGAGAAAGACAAAAAAGAGCAACGTTCCTTTCTCTTTCTGCAGTGCTCGTTCTGGGCGTCCGTCCACATCAGAAACCCTCTTCCAGGATCTGCCAGCGCCTCACACCTCCCCGGCGCTTCCAGGGAACAGAACGCTCCGCTTCCCCGCCCAAATCCAAGCTTGGATTTCACCCACCCGGTTGGTCGACCTAAAAAAACTCCACTTTCCAATTTCGCAGCTAAAAAAACCCCAAAAACGAATTAAATCAATAGTCAAACAGATGGGCTTTGAGCGATGACGCCCGTGCACTGACAACCAGGTGAGCTAAAGTCAACCGAACGTACTGCAATGAAGGAAAAGTGTCCCGAGAAATGTCATGCAGAAAAAGAAGTGGTTGTGTAAACCAAGTGTGACGGGATGACACCGCCGAACAATCCTCGTATTAGTTCGGAGAAACTGACAGATCCGAGAGCCAGCCGTCGAGTCGGGTCAGGTTAAGTCACGTCGACTCAAGTGGATTTATGTCTGAATTACACTCCCCTCTTTTTATTCTCCCAGAGTGGAGCTTCATGTTGGGGGTGGGGGGTTGTTGGTACTTGTTCAGGGGTTGTCCTTTGGACCTCCATGAAACTCCCTGGAGAGCTGCAGGGAACAGAGACTGTACAGGTGGGTGGTATGGTGGGTGGTATGAGGGCATCCTTGTCCAGGCCACCCGTATGCAGGTTTATGTACAGCATCATACCATTGATATGTTTCCCCACTACCGTGTGGGAAATTATCACACATCATTGTGTGCGTGATTAAAAGAACGGCTGATTCTGCAGAATTGTGTGTGGTAATAAGTGTGTTTGTGTGTGTGTGTGTGTGTGTGTGTGTGTGTGTGTGTGTGTGTGTGTGTGTGTGTGTGTCATTGTGTGTTTGCATGTAAGTAATCTCGGATCCAGAAGTTCGACAATGCTAGGTTAGCCAAACAGTGTTTCCAGTTTGGTCAAGATAAACTGTTTGGAGGATCTACTCATCGAAAGTGGGAGTGGCGGTTTCCGAAGACGATTTGTAGAGTATATCTAGAAGGGACCCATTCCACGTAACACACATCTACAGAACCAAAGCCCCAGCCACATGATTGGTTGAAATAGATTTGAAGCAAAATATAATGAAGGACCCATTTTTGAGCTAGTCTGCCATCGGACTTGAGCTAGTCTTCGATCAGCTAGTGTACAATCAGCCGTGAGAGTAGCATATGCATCATTTTGTGCATGTTGAAATTAGCATGTGTTTGTTAAGTTAATCACAGAAGGAACCATAACGATTTCATTTTTATTTCTTCTCAATATTTTGCTCTGTTTTGGCTACTTTTTTAGGCCTTATTTATATCGTCCTTGTGCCCAGAAAGTAAAGTGCAGTCAATGTTTTATTTCATTCTCTAGGGGAGCCATTATCTTTGATGCTAAAGAGCCATGAAGCAGAATTTATTTCTTTTATTTTTTTAACTTATATTTCCTGCTTTTGTGTGAGGGTGTGTAGTGTATATATGTATATGTGTGTGTGTGTGTGTGTGTGTGTGTGTGTGTGTGTGTGTGTGTGTGTGTGTGTGTGTGTGTGTGTGTGTGTGTGTGTGTGTGTGTGTGTGTGTGTGTGTGTGTGCGTGCGTGCGTGTGTGTGTGTGTGTTTGTGTATGCGTGTGTATTTGTGTGTGTGCGTGTGTGTGTGTGGGAGGGGTGATTATGATGGAATAAAATAGGCGGTCAAGGCTCTTAGGATTTAGGGACCCCTCCCCCCCATACAGCCCCCCTGTCCTCCAGAGGCCAGTGCTGCCCGACCAAGTGAGACCATCTCCAGAGAGATAATGGAGGTTGGAGGAGGATGGATGTCCTGAGAGAGGCCTCTTCAGCGGGCCAGAGCAGCAGGCTGAGTACTGGGAGCTCATAACACTGACTAATGCCATCGTTTCTGCTTGCAAAGAAAAAAACACTGCACAGACTTAACTGGAGAGTTATGCTGGATTCATAAACACACATGCACAAGCATCCTTGTGTGTGTGCCGTCATGCACAGACACACGTGCACACACATACATGGACATGCATACACATGCGTTTGTGTGTATACACATACATGGACGTTTGAACAATCATACAGACACACACAGAAGCCCTGCAGAGGCTATACCTGACGTGAATATTATTGATTTGAGTTGTCAAAAAAAGAAAACTGCAGCCCACAGTAGACAGTGTTGTATATCTCCATCAGCCCATGTTTCAATACTCGATTCCACTGCGCGCCATGGTCCAACAGAGACCTAACACCTACTTTCCGCCACAGAGAAGAAATACCAACGAAAGAAGAAAATTGTAGGGTCCCATGGCCATTCTTCTTGTTTTGTTTTAATACCTTGCAACGGGGGCTGCCAGCAGCCTATAAAGTGCCTGGCATATCAAACCAAGCAGCGCTACCCAAGTATCTGTCACAAGGGAGAAGATCTCCCATATCGGATTAATGAGGGCAACTATTACCCTGTAATTTGTTATGTCCTCGTATGCCATTCCAGTCCCCGTCCGTCCGTCCGTCCGTCCACAGAGCTGTGTGTAAAACAAGCCCCTGCCAGTACTCACTGTACGCCGACGATCTGACGCTGCACCCCTCTGATCTCCCTCTGCTAATGGCGTCCGGGCAAAGTTTCAGTGGTTCTTCCCGAGCATCCAGTGTCTTTCCAGGGGTGGGAGCCCGTCTGGATACAAAGGTGCTGTGGGTGGATTGATCGGTAGGTCATCGTCCCTTCCACCCTCCATCCGTTATGCAGGTTTGTGACTCTCTTTGTGCGCATCTTGCATTCTTGTGCTACTTTACGAGTCAAGTCTCTCCGTTTCCAATTTATTTGTGTGCGTGCGTCAGTGTTGGTGTGTTTCTCGGCTGCTCGATACTTTTTAATATTTTATTCCCAACAAGTAGACACACCGGCCTGAGTGTGAGCCGGTGCTGGAACACGTTGTCTAGTAGCTACTGGCGAGCGCTGTGGACGACTTTAAGAAAAGGCACAGGTGGCTCTCTATCAGGAGACATGCTGTCCAGGTGACAGTGCCATCTGCCGTGCCAAGCCCCCGCGCCAGGAAAACATTCTCGCACATTCGCAGATGGAATCGGATGGAACTATTAAAAAAAGAAACCAAGAAAAAAACATGGAAATTATGTGAATGTTGTTTTGTCCGTGTTGATATGCATGCATGCAAATGAGCAGGAGCAGTTCTGATGCATTCGTTTCGCGGGTAAGGAATGTAGCTTCTTATAGCACTTTGGAAACAAACGACGCAACGGTCTCTTCAGCACACACACAAACACACAACACAATGGAACCCAGCAGGACCAAACGGGGGGGGGGGGGGGGGGGGGTTGTTTCATGAATTTGCATTTGCACCGAGTGATATTGACGCACGGTAAAAGCACTCAACACCTAGGCTTTCAACCCCTAATTCACCCGTCCTCTCCGACGAGACAGTGACGGTGGGAGGGGGCGAAAAAGGGAAAACAAATAAATACACCCATAGAGGAATTCCATGAATACATAAATCTATTTGTTTCATGTTATTCTTTCACCTCGGACCGGCAGACGTGTTTGTGTAGACATCTGTGTCGGGGGCGACAGTGTGGCCCCGTGGCGGCTTAAGGGGACGGCGGTACAAGGACAAGGTCAGGGCTCTGTAGGGGGGGGCCAGGGGGCTCGGTGTCGCGTCCGGAGCGAAGAGCTACCTGGAGAACAAAGGCTCTCTGCCTTTTATATTCTGTTTAATACGCCGGCTCGCTGAAGGCCGAGCCCAACGTCTGCCAAACAGTTTCAGTTCAAACACAGACTGCAAGGTCTTGTTTCAGCTGTGTGTGCGTGCGTGTATGTGCGCGTGTGTGTGTGTGTGTGTGTGTGTGTGTGTGTGAGGGAACATATGGGTTTGAATTCATTAATCAAACTTGTTTCTCTTACAATCGAGAAGACAGACCCAGCGTAAGAAAGCTATCTAAAAAAGCGATACACAGCCAGGATTGCGCAGAGCCCATGAATAGCAAGCAGGAGAGGAGCGGTTTGGCGCGCGCCACGGATGGCTGCCAAACTCATTAAAATAATAATAATAATCCTTGTTAC
>NC_082402.1:11288701-11343646 GCF_031168955.1 Gadus macrocephalus | reverse complement strand
CAAACCACACATAGGCACACGTGGCACATAGATGCACACACACATAGCATGTTATGGCAACACAAACACACACATTATAAATAACAAACACACCTCCTCTAACCGTCCCCGGCGGAAGCGGCGGCAATTAGCGGAACACAGACGAGGCATCTCATTGATTCAGACGACTTTAGAATCACGCTGAACAACACGCGGCCGATCAATCCAGGGAGGGCTATTTGTTGAGGAGGGGGGGAAATGACAAGACGTATGAACAGTGGGGAGAGAGAGAGAGAGAGAGAGAGAGAGAGAGAGAGAGAGAGAGAGAGAGAGAGAGAGAGAGAGAGAGAGAGAGAGAGAGGCGGGGGGCTTGGCGGTTGATATCCGTTCATGGATGTGGGGGGTTTGGGGGGGGTTCCCATGTGACCTATTGACTGCTGTGTTGTCTTTCCCCGCGCTTGCAAGCGCTACCATTTTTGTTTCCAGTGTAATTACAGCGTTGTTGTTGGTAGGGCCTGGTGGGGGGGGGGGGGGGGTGGGTGCCACCATCGACCCGGGCCGCCTTCCGAACAAACAAGTCCCCAGAGCCGCCCCGAGCTCGGAGCTGGACGCCCAGAGCACAACACAGCAACAGCCCTCCATGAGATGGGTCGCGTCACACACACACACACACACACACACACACACACACACACACACACACACACACACACACACACACACACACACACACACACACACGCACAAAGAGAGGGTTGGGGGGGTGCATGTGTGTGTGCACGCTGAACTTAATTTCCTGCCACCCCCCATTCACTGCCAAGATTGAAGTTGAAGTTGGAGAAAAGTCCACAGACGACTGCACGGCCTGCATCGGCTTCATTGTCTTCTTCCTTATATCCACACACATCTCCTAGGACTGCCTCTCCGATTTGACTTATTGAAACGAGCTCGCTCACTCAGGAGCGGGAGTGAGATGTTGTCCGATATGTTATTGCAGCGGTTTCTAGAACAAGGTCCGCAGAGTTCCACCAAACTGGCTTCCAGGCAAAACCTCAGCAGGCGGCACTACGCAGAATGCTCAGCCACATAGAAACTGTACCGTGCCCAAAACGGAATTAGAACCAACCCTCCCGTCGATATCCTGCCAGATGTGTTCGTCTGCAGTTTCGACAAGCGAGACGGGCTCTTCAGCTGGAATCACCAGGCTGATGATTCTGACCAGCAGTTGTGAAACCGTTTTCGGCTTCTTATTTCGCCTTCAAAACACGTTCCACGTCTGCTTGTCCAACCCGTTCGCTGATGCCTTGTCCGAATAGCAAAGCGTATGTGTTTATGCACACACACACACACACACACACACACACACACCGCCTTCGCGCACACACAGACACACACACACACGAACAGACACTTGCACACACAAATCATTCTCCCAATTCAATTAACTTCAGCCCCCTCTCCGTTTCCCATCTCTTCACCTCTCCATCTCACTCTGTCCACTGCCCCTGCCCCTCTCTCTCCTCCTCCTCCTCCTCCTCCTCCTCCTCCACCTCCTTCTCTCCTCCTCCTCGCTCACCCTCCACTCTCCTCACTGCATTGATCTCTGGCTCGCTCGATATTTCACCGCGAGTGTGGCTTTGCAGAGCAGTCAGCAGCAAGACAATATCTACATGAGGAAATGCCAGTGAGGTCAGCTCGGGCCTACAGCGATATAGGGAGCTGGGGATCCGTGCAATAGATCCTACATTTTACAAGTTCAGTTTTGATCACATAGAGGGCGGGAGAGAGAGCGGGAGACACAGAAAACATAGTGCTGAGCAGGGAAGCGAAACCATGCCCGTACGCAAAGGAGGGCTTATTAAGCTCAAACTCAGTCTACCCGCCTGTCCCTTCTGGTCCAATATGTATATGGGTAACATGGCTCCATGCAGACATGTAGAATGACATGTTTATTGTTGGATTGTGTGTTTCTGTGTGCCATTTGCTTCACCAAAAAACCCAAACATACAAAATTACAAACCACATGCAAAACCAGATTTTCTCCTCCCATGAACCGCATGTTAAACATAGTCCAATTACTATCTGTCAATTTGTCATGGGGCTCTCCAACCTGTTTTCGTGCTGCAATACTATAGGATTATCTCTCCGTCTCTCGCCCCCACCCACCCACCCACCCACCCACCCACACCCACACACACACACACACACACACACACACACACACACACAATGTTTTTAGCCAGCCAAGTCTGTTCCTGTCTTTGGCGGGGTGGAACATCTTACCACGGCGGTGGGGAATCTGACAGCGCACCTTACAGTGCTCCACTAATGAGCTGGGTTCAGAGCAGCTTGGCATCACCCTCTCTCTCTCTCTCTCTCTCTCCCACTCTCTCTCTCCAGCTCTCTCTCCCACTCTGTCAGCAGGTACGCAAAAGGAGGGAGCACAGCTGACAGCACAGAGCTACACAATTCTATATCCCCTTCCAATCCCCTCGCACTCCTTTCAGGAAACCTAGGGCACATGGGCCCTGGCGGAGCAGTTGGTGAAATGCCCAGAAAAAAACTCATTTTATTTATTGGAAAAGTACGGGCCAAACAGATGAATTCCAAACAACGTACAGCCAGGGATACGCAGTTTTGAAAGTTACATGCAAATACACAGAAAGTAATGCAAGCGCAAACCCCTATAGGAATAGAACGTAATATTAGGTTTGCGCGGGTTGACATTTTCAAGCCGCAAACTTGTGTTTAAAATTAAAAAACATGAGCATGTAAACATGCTGGAGGCGGGCACTGTGAAATGACAGAGTAAGAAACGGTTGCGGTGAGGGGGATACGCGAGGCAGTCTGACAAGTCCCCTCCTCCATTCTACAGCTAGAGATACTGGCGCCCCTGCAGCCATGGTGTGTAATGAAAGAGCAGGTTAAGATTCCCAGGAAACCATCTTGAGGAACAAGTCACTTCGACTCCCAACAGGATTTTATGTTTCATTACTAAAGATATTCTACAACATATATAGCCTCTTATAAATACACCAGACGAGAGGAAACATCGAGTTTATAGTTGAATAGAGTTTGTGCATTTCATAAAAGGAACTAAAGAGCGCTTAGCCCAGTGCCCACTTGTTGCCATTCTTTCGGTTTACAGCCAAACTATGTGCTCCTCTTTCCAGCCGAATGCACATACACAGACGTACATCACACACACACACACACACACACACACACACACACACACACACACACACACACACACACACACACACACACACACACATTCACCGAATACCTGAATAAAATAATTAAGAATGAATGAATGAAGTAGTGAGACACTATTGTGAATCGTTTCCATTATGGGCCATTTGCTGTGCTTTTGAATGGGTCCGACAAGAGTTCCTGGACCGATTCATTGTCTTCACGAGTGCCCCAGTGAAAGGCCTCCCATCTCCGGGAGCTCAAATGAATGTCTGGGTCAGCACAATGTGAGGGAAGGGGAAAAGAAAGAAGGACAGAAAAGCGAATTTCCAAGAAAGTCGACGACAGGATTCAGAAAAAAAACCATCTTGTTGTGCCTTGCTGCAAGTTTCTCCCGAACACACGATCACTATCTGTGTCCTTGTCTGGAAAAGTTGGGCTCCCACACCTCAGTAAATTGAATCTTTCTTCTGTTACAAATCACTCTGAGCAAGGGAGGGAGGGAGGGTGGGAGGGAGAGAGAGCGCGAGAGACGGATGCAGCGATGGAGAGGGTGAGCAAAGAGAGCGAGATGGGGAGAGAAAACCAGAAAGAGAGCGAGCGAGGGAGCGAGAGAGAACCACATAATAACACAGCTCCTCATCATCATGCCCGCCACTGTCTGGACCGGGCAGATGTCGTCACTGGCAGAACATTCCCGAGAGCCACCGCCGGCACATCTGGGACGCGTTACCACGGTGACCGCATGGCATATTAGGACTTTGTGCCTCGTCAATTCGCCTGCTTTGGTCTCTCCACCTCTGGGCCAGTGCCTCACACTGTACTGTCTAGTCCATGGCTGCTCACTGTGCTGTCAATGAACTTACTAGGACATCTATACATACAGTATATATATATATGTATATGTATCATTATCATTAAATCATCAATAAACAATAAATGCTAATAATACTAAATATAACAATACTATCTATATACATTTTTCCTCCGCTAACTGCAAACACAAGCGCCATTGACACGGGCGTAAAAGCAGCCTTTATAACTAAACAGGTCGCAGCAATGTGGGTGTTAGGGCTCTCCTACGCAGGAGAATAAAGAGAGGGTCGTTTATGGCTGCCGTGAAGCGGATGAGACGACTGGGGGTAGGGAGCGGCTGGGAGCGGGGGAGAGGGGGGAGGGGGGGCTGGTGGGGAAGGGGACAGTGGTGCTGATGTGACAGCGGCAGGACTGGGGAGATGGGGATCTCTGGCTGGGAGAAACATGACTTCAAAGCAGTCGGGATCAATGACGCTGTTTGCCTATTGATCTCTCTCTCTCTCTCTCTCTTTGGCTCGCTCGCTCGCCCTCTCCAAGGAGAGAGATGCATCAATCGAAGAGCTCCGCTTGAGGGCTACAGGGACAGAGAGAGGGGGGGGGGGGAGAGAGAGAGGAAGACAGAGAGAGAGATAGAGCTATTTGTGTTCTAATCTACAATTTAAACTAAATTGAGACATAACCACTTTGGGGAATGAATAACTTTGCTTAGCAGTAGGTATAGTATTCATGGAGAAGATTCCGGGGGAATTCCCTGCACATTCTTTCGCAGTGATTTAATCTTCTTTTTGGATTATTTCCAGGGATGTTATTTCATGTTTCCATAGTGGGCGAAATCCAAATATGGGACTTAAATAAATCAACACGATACTGGAAAAATTTTAATACATAATGTACTTGATTATGTTAAATCAAAATTACATGAGCGAATCAAATGTTGGGTTAAAAAATTGTAATTCCAGTCGACGCCCCGCGGGCCATAGCAGCTCAGTGGGCGCCTGACTTAAGAGGGTCTGGTGAAGGCAGAATCCTCACAGAAACCTGGAACAGTGGGCTGCTGACTTCAGAGGGTCTGGTACGGTGGGCTCCTGACTTCAGAGGGTCTGGTACGGTGGGCTGCTGACTTCAGAGGGTCTGGTACGGTGGGCTGCTGACTTCAGAGGGTCTGGTACGGTGGGCTCCTGACTTCAGAGGGTCTGGTACGGTGGGCTGCTGACTTCAGAGGGTCTGGTACGGTGGGCTGCTGACTTCAGAGGGTCTGGTACGGTGGGCTGCTGACTTCAGAGGGTCTGGTACGGTGGGCTGCTGACTTCAGAGGGTCTGGTACGGTGGGCTGCTGACTTCAGAGGGTCTGGTACGGTGGGCTGCTGACTTAAAGCAGTCTGGTCCAAGCAGAATCCTTACAGAGAGCTGGTACAGCAGGCTCCTGACTTAATAGGGTCTGGTGGCAGAAGAATCCTCACAGCGACCTGGTACAGCGACCTGGTACAGTGGGCTCCTCTGAAAAGTCGCTCTTCCCTCATACTCTACAGAACCACTCTGACACAAAATTTGTAATGCGTCACCCCCGAAAGAAAAGAACCCTCTTAGCGACACTTCTTGGACCTCCTCGTCCCCGGGCTCCACATCCCGAGGTAAGGCAGCCGCTCCCACCTCAGCTCGGGCCAACGAAGGACAGATATCCTAGCGTTTTGGCGTTTTGCCTGAGCTTGAAATTCCTCCATTTAAATGACGGCCCCGTGGGTAATTGCAGGGCTCTCTTTGTCCGAGACATCTCTCTCTCTCTCTCTCTCCCTCCCTCCCTCCCTCTCCCTTCTCCCTCCTTGCCCTGGGTGAACCGTGGGATTCTGGATTATGTAACGTTTTTAAAAGAGCGACCAGGCAACATAGCGTTTGTCAGACACACAATATGTCTGGTGTCCGCTCTGTTTTCCACTGACAATGTGTGTTTTTATTTTTTCCCCTTGTTGTGTTTTCCCTCTCTCTGTGCAGTAGCTCCAGTTGGCCAGCCATCTGCTGCTCATCAGGCCCTTCAATGAGCACGGCTTCCTCTGTACATCGCTGCTGGAGCTTCCCTGGCTACCGCCACCACCCAAATGGATGCATATGTTGCGGATTACAATGGAAGTGGCAGCTGTTTCCGCAAAATCCTGTCTTTGTGTGTGTGTGTGTGTGTGTGTGTATGTGTGTGTGTGTTGGCAATACTGAAAACGTGACTGTATGTTAGAGAGTCCTTTTTTTTCATTGCTCAGCCGAGGGATCGTACCAGCTTCAGCCAGACGAGGGAGAGGCAGCCGTCCTCCGACAGTAAAACTAATAAACAAATGAATTTGATGAATTTGAGATTCAGCGGTTGATAACAATCAATCGTGCAATCCTTGAGCAAGGAAAAAAACAACAACATCAACCACAAAAAAAGAGAATAGTTGTATTTTTTGGTTAGTTAAGGCTGATAATCATGGCTCTGCTTGTGGGTCGGCCCAGCGTTGCATGGGAGCACCAGACCACGGGGGGGATGGTGTGTGTGACCCCATGGAGCCGGGGCGGACGGGACTCCTTAATACCCTCATAGCAGTTATCAGGGGGGGTGGATGGCGGCCCGCCGTCTTCAGCCGTCTCCCTATCGATCACACTGGGACTGAGTCTGTGTGTGTGTGTGTGTGTGTGTGTGTGTGTGTGTATGTGTGTGTGTGTGTGTGTGTGTGTGTGTGTGTGTGTGTGTGTGTGTGTGTGTGTGTGTGTGTTAGTGCGGTATTGTTTGGGTTTGTGTGTGTGTGTGTGTGTGTGTGTGTGTGTGTGTGTGTGTGTGTGTGTGTGTGTGTGTGTGTGTGTATGCGTCAGTGTGTGGGTGTAAGTGTGTGACAGTGTGTGTGTGATTGTGTGCGTGTGAGTGTGGGTGTGACTGGAGAGAACTGTTGCGGTCTATATCCACAGGGTTAAGTTATTAGCGTTCACTGGCCCCCCTGCTGCGTCCTGGGGCCTCAGGCGTGGAGAGGAGGGCTACTGTAATGGAACACACACACACACACACACACACACACACACACACACACACACACACACACACACACACACACACACACACACACACACACACACACACACACACACACACACTAATGGCAGTTGCGGTTGTGTTGGTGACCTGTTCTTTAATTTGTTAGTTATCCCCTGTATGATTGGACTCTTTTTTATTTTGAGGTTAATACTGTGTAGGAAATTGAATTTCCTGCTTCTTCTTTATCATCAAAAACCCAGAGAGTAGACACGTGAAGTAGAGCAGGAGGCACTGCTGTACTGCTTTGGTGTGCCTCTGGATACTTGTATTTATAACTTCATTTGAAGGCCAGGCTTTGACGTGCAGCACAATCACACCCACTTGGGACCTGGGAAATGCTTTTCTCTCCACATCAACGAAAATAAACAAGGAAATAAATAATGAAGTCTTTTGTTTCCTTTTCAGAAATGTACGAAATCAGGTGCGAACCAATAGACAGCGGCGTTGCAACACAAGTGTGCGGCAAACTCGGTAGCATCATAGCTCATATCACACAATCGCGGTGCGCGAGCGCACACACACACACACACACACACACACACACACACACACACCTTTCCAAATATAGATTTCACAAAATGGATCCCTAGAGTCAACGCTACACGGAGTAACGCACGCTCTAACCTGCGGTCTCGCGTGCAGCTGTGGAGCAGTGGTATCTGACTTTGCAGACAGGGGTAATTAAGTAAACACACACACACATGGCAGAGGACATGCCTGCTTGTCGAACATACACAAAGAGTGTTGAACCGCCCAATCCTCCCCCTGAGATTAACCGATGACATCCAATGGACCTGGGCGTGTAAATATAGCACAGACCCAATTACTTAACGCGCTATATAATTGAATACCCATTTTATGAACCCCCCCTCCCTTCTCTCCATCCCAACACCATCCCCCTGCTCAAAATTCAGGCTAAATTCAGAAATATCATTTAGTGATGGAGAATCCGAGTCTAAGTGAATGTGATACCGCAAACGGGTCGCGTTTCTCATCGAGATATTCAGCGGGGCTCAAAAGCCCATTTTGTAGACAGCCACATCTCTCCCTCGCATCCTCTGTCAGCCTGTCTATCCCTCTCTCCCTCTCTCTACACTCTCGTCTCTCGTTCAGTCTCCTTTCAACCAGGCTGGTGAAATTAGTCCATAAAAAGAAGAGAAAAATCAGTTTCAGGGCCCGTTGCCTCTCTCGTCGGCTTCCATCTTTTTATAGCCTATCCAGCTGCCAGCCGCTGATAACAAAAGCCATTGGCTGCTGAAGAGCCCTCTCCACCGGCACAGCCAATAGCTGTCATCGAACGCGCCTTCAGATGATTAGCATAACAAAAGCTTGTTTATCTGCACAATTTCTTCATCAAATTCCAAAATGCTCCTTTCTCTGCAATGTCTCGCGGTCCTCAAGACCCTCCCTGATTCCGTATTAACATTCCCATAGTGTGCTCTCGCTGTCTTTCATCCCCACCAAGTGTCAGTTTGGACAGCCTAGGACAGGGAAGTAGGTAACGTCTGGGGAAGGCCGATTTGGACTGGAAAGTAATATCAAATGCTCCTTTGTTCCCATGTGTCTTGTGAATGGATGATTACCCTGTTATATTTAGACCCGCTACTGTAAGGTACTTTGAAGTCTGTTTTTCTGTGCCGTCAAGGCGACACTATGTTTGCAATCGTAGCTCGCAGCTAGTGGATGTGTAAGTTGCTTGAAAAAACAAAACACTGTTTCTATTGAGCACACCCTGAATCGAAATAAATAAATGGACTGTGAATCGTTGGTGCAATCACAGCTTCACAATTGCCGGTAGTTAGTGACTACCACCATGAAGATGAGTTGGCAAGGTCTTTCTGCTGTCCACCAGTGTGTGTGTGTGTGTGTGTGTGTGTGTGTGTGTGTGTGTCTGTGTGTGTGTGAGGTTTAACACCATCACAGTTCCCCAGTTTAAAGCAAATCGGCCTGGACGTTTGCTGGTTGCCAGAGCAAATCTAAGCCATCTGTGGGTAAAGTGAATCGTTTTCACATGGAGCACACACACACACACACACACACACACACACACACACACACACACACACACACACACACACACACACACACACACACACACAAAGACACACACACACACACAAACACACATATACGAGAGAATCCGATAGAAAGAGACAGATGCACACAGAGTCCCACAGTGATAGATGCAAACACACAAACACACACAATGACACAAACAAAGACACATATCCAGACACACACTCATACACACAAAGACATAAATACAGAAACACACACACCCATACAAACACCCATACACAATTACAAAGACACACCTACACCCACACCCACACACACACACACACACACACACACACACACACACACCATCATTCAATTCTGTCTTTCAGTCAATTTCTGATAAAGCGACAGGTTCAACACAATGAGCATTTATCATCAGAGCCTGAGGAAAAGCTTACGACATCCAAACCTAGCCTGGAAACCTATCTGTCCCCCTGCTCTCTCTCCCTCTCCCTCACTTTATTTATCTCCCCCCCCCTGACAACCTCCTCCTAGCAGACATTCCGGAGACACTTTTGAACACAACGTTTTCTCCGATGTGTCCCTTGCCAATACATATCTCCCCAAAGCCCCCCCTTCCCCTACCTCAGCCCCTCTCTGATGCTGCTTTGATGTGTCCCTCGCACACACAGACACACATACACACAGACACACTCACAGGTGAAACTCACTGTAGATGGAAAAATGCCTTTCCATCTTCCCTTCACGTCACCTTCCCCTCCCTCCCTCCCCTCCTTCCTGTATGGAACCGGCCATGTATTTAAAAATGCAGGTGCTGTAGGCAGCCGGGGATGGCTTCAAGGTGATCCGGAGGGACGTCTATTGGGACATCATTACACGTGATATCCCTCCTCAAATATACCCTCTCTTCGGTTCATTTAGCCCACTCTGGCAGTCTTCACGAGGCTATAGTCCGGACCGTAATCCACAGGCCCATTGCTTCAAAAAGGTCTATATCATTTGATATATATATTTGAGAAATTTGACCTCAAGGCAGATGTATTCCACCTCCATGTTAATAAATCTGAAACCTAACGCTAGGGAAGGCAATTTGGAGGGACTAGCCGGAGTAAGCAACGTTTTGAAGGTATCCAACTGTAAAGAATCCCACCCTTCCCGTCAGGCCTCCCTCCAAAGCCACTCCCCCAAAACACACCACTAGCTTGTTAGCTTTTGCAACGGGTCTGACAAGCCTTGTGGAAGAGACCGGTCATCTGCATTGATGGCATGGGCAGAGTGCGCTGAGCAACCTGGATAGGTAGATAGACAGGCAGGCAGGCCATCCAATCATTGTAATGGACCCAAAGACAGCCTCAGTTACCAAATTATTTTCATTTTTTTGTGTGCATTCGGATTGCTGATGGTATTTTAAGAGGGTTTCAGCAAATAGGACAAAAATGCTCCTAAAATAAATTGCCTGCCCTCGCTTTAAAGCATTAGTGGTGTTGTTGTTTTGTCTCGTTGTGGAGTGGATGGTGGCTTGCTCTTCTGGATCATAGGGGCAGAACAGGGGTGGACTTAAGAGGCTTAAGTATACTTAGCCGTCATGTCAGCGACAGGCCATCAGGACAGTAGCACACAAACTCACACACACACACACACACACACACACACACACACACACACACACACACACACACAGATACAGACACACACTCACGCAAGTGTGCTAACACACGCACTGACACACTCTTGTTGAGATTCTCATAGCTGTGTTGTTGTCACACACGTGGCTTGTTCCTATATCAAATCTGGGCTATTACGTTTTCCCCCTGAGAAGATCTTTGAATTGCGTACACCAGTGATTAAATCTTTCAATTGTTTCTGAATGAAGTTAGCTGCTGTGCTGTCGCTGATTGAATTGAAGGGAACGGGAACAATTAGTAAAACACTGCACGCAAGAAACAGGCTGATGTTCTTCTTATTAAAATTTGGTTGTTTACACCATGTTTGGTTTGGGTAAGGAGAACAAATTTGGCGCATTTGAAACACCTGCATGTGCATGTGTGTCCCCATTATGTGGTTATGGGTTGTTTTTCAGTTCAGATGGTAGTTTGTCTTCAAGGTTTAATGGCACACACGTGGCCCCGTGGCACCACTTTCCCACTCTCAGGGGGGCTTTGGTTCCCCCGACTCGCAGTCGTCCAGCTGCACGTAGCTCGGCCATATCACATGTGTGTGTGTGTGTGTGTGTGTGTGTGTGTGTGTGTGTGTGTGTGTGTGTGTGTGTGTGTGTGTGCGTGTGTGTGTGTGTGAGAGAGAGAAGGTGTGGGTTTTCGACAGTAAACTCGATTACTAAAAGGGGATGGTTGAGGAGCTATTTTAAGGTTTCTCTCAGGGATGATTTGAGAGAGGGTAAGAGTAAGAGTAAGAATGAGAGAGGGAGAGAAGACGTTCAAACATTTGGCAGCTATTTCGAAATGCGGGTTTACACTAGAGAAGAATGAAGTTCCCTGATTTGTGAGGAACTTAAGGTGATCTCAGGCCTTCCCATGTGATGGAATGACTCCACAGCATCTGGGTTCTTGTGAACCGTGGCCTGTCCAGAAAGACACGTATCTCAACTTACAAGAAAACAAATTGATCCTATTAGAAATTCTTCTTCTGCAGTCTGAGGAAAACATTTCCACGAAAAAAAGGCTATAAAATCTCAAGTCAGGAGAAAGTCTGTAGTCCATCTTATCATTCCTCTATTCAAATTCCATCCTCAAAGGGCGTCACTGATCACATTAAGCGGCGGCGTCACAGCACCTTCTAAGCCTCATCCCACTGGAGGAAAATGAAAGCATGAAAACAACAACAGATATAAATACTTCCATAGAGGAGCAATATCGACCTCCTCCTCCGGGGTCATTAGGCATGCAGTCGCTGAACCGTCCGTCCAATCCACGAAGCCGATTTAAATATGCAAATCAATCCCCGTGAAGGTTAATTGTTTTGCTAAACACGGTGGTATTTGACAGCACCTGCGCAAAAGGAGGAGGAGGAATCAATCCACAAAAGGTCAGGGACCATAATGAAACAATACTCCCCCCCCCCCCCCCCCCCCACTCACTCACATTAAAATGCCAAACGTTCCTTCAATTAAAATATAAAACAAAACAGAAAAAACACAAAAGCAATTATTTCCGGTTCATTTCCCCCGGAAAGAAAATGACACCTCACCCCCCTGGCACAGTTGTTTGGCTATGTCGAAGAGTAACAGTCCAAAACAACATCATGCAAAATGCATGGATACGACTCCATCTGTTGCAAACGTTGCTGCATTATTTAATGATGACTGATCCATCTTACGAAGGGGAGGGGAGTGATGTGTGTTCAATATTAACTAAAGTTCACACACACACACACACACACACACACACAACCACATACACACACAGACACACACAGACACACACACACACACACACTGCCAAGTTGTTGGTAAGTCAATATGATAATCATAGGAGTGGAAGAAAGCAGTGGGCCGCGAGGACTTAGTGCATGTGCCGACACAGCTGGACTACAAGGCATTCCCTAGCTCATAGGTATTACAGTAAGCAGCAGCGAGATCAGAGGGTGATGTATCACTACAGATATATATAGACATACAACAGACTATGGTCTGTCTCCTACCTCTTTTCAGTACGTGTTCTAACAATGTTTAATTGAAGTGTAGCTTCATGCCTGCATGAAATGTGACATGCGTGGATATGAAAGCATTTCTTTGTATGTACGGACTCTCCTTCCCTGCGTCTATGTGTGTTTTTGTGTTTTTTCCGTAACTCTTCTCCTGACACAGACATCTCCTGCAACCAGACGTTTCTGGATGAAAGCCGTAACCTTTGACTAGGCTCTGTTTTACTAAGAGGGGATGTGCAAAGCAACAGCTCATGTACCGGCAACTTGCCAAAGAATGGACAAAGAGTGGTTGGCAAAGACATGTTGGGGCACTGTGGCTACAGACCCAAATAAATGCACCCAGATTCATAATGCTGTGATGCTATCTTAGCTTTCATCACGTCCTTCAGGAATGGACTTCGTTAAAACCTGTTTCCCCAGAACATGTTCTCAGTGCTACCTTTCAGCGTGCACACTTTCAACCGTCATTCATGTGAAGTAACTCAACTTGCTCAAGGATGCCTAAGGCTGGGCTGCTGACGCTGGGGACGTGTGCGTCAGAAGATGGGAGGAGAGGACGGGAGAGGTCAGGCAGCCGGCTGAGGGGAAGAGATGCCAGGCACCACACATGCAGTCAGCTGCCCCCAATGGGACCTTTTTCAAATGTATAAGACATCATGTGTGTGTGAGTGTGTGTGTGCTTGTTTTTTTTCCAGCTCACACTGATTGACAGTGTGAAAGGGTTAGTTAACAGTGAGAGAACCGTGATCAGCACAGTGAGACATAGTTCTCTCTACAGATAAGTATCAAGGATCAATCGCAATCATAGCTAGCTTTAAACCTAGGTCAATTGTATCAAATAACCTACTTTCTTAGGAACTAGCTGGCAGGATGTCCACATATTAATCATTATTCATGTTTAGACTGTACAGGCAGCTCGGTAATAACCATTAGAGCAACGATCGAAAAAGCCAAGAGGATCACAGCGCATCCTTCCCCAGGCTAGTATGGTAGCCGACCTGTGCTAGCACGTTCAAACCAGTGGGACTGTAGCAACGCTCACTAAGTTGACCCCACTTCAAACTTGGCACAGAAAACTCAGTCGTTCTAGAATCTTCCGTTCCCGAGCTTCGTTTTGTTTTTGTATATTTTAATACACTCCGACTTCGATGGTTGTGCATGATGGGAATTCAAGACAAAGATAGCAGCCTTCCGATCAATGCTATTGACGATTAGAAGAAGCCATAACGTGTTAGTATTATATCGATCGAAGGAGCTCAGAGAAGTGCACGTTGAATAGTTCACCTTTTCCCCTGGAGACACACACATACAAGGATACACATCCATATAAGGATACACATCCATATAAGGATACACATCCATATATTTATACAAGGAGGGCTATTGAATATATTTAAAAAGCGTCCTCAAACATCGTGCAGTAGCATCACTCCATCGCGTGTGTGCGTGTTGGAAGGGGGAGCCGTGAGACTGGTCGTGTTGTTGAAAAATGATTCCGGTGTTCAAAAAATGATTCCACACTCACCACCCCCACCCGCCTCGCAGATCCCTCGCGGCAAAACACATCCACTTACCTAGGAGAAAGGGGAGAGAGACAAGAAAATCAATGACCACACACTCAATTATATCACAACTTAGCCAACAAGTAGCTGCCTCCCCAAGGCCGCCCGTGCTCCCCGTCCCCCATCGGGTTCCTTATTGTCTTGTTTTTCCATTTTATAAGAGCACAATAGCCTCACAATACATAGGACAAATGTACAGCTTCACAATACACAACTAGAGCTTCACAATACATAGCGAGAATTCACAATACACAACTAGAGCTTCAAAATACGCAACTATAGCTACACTGTACACAACTAGAGCTTCACTATACACAACTAGAGCTTCACTATACACAACTAGAGCTCACAATGCAAAACTAGAGCAGTCTATAGATCAACACCGTCATTCTCGTGTGTGTGTGTGTGTGTGTGTGTGTGCGTGTGCGTGCATGTGTGTGTCTACGTCCCGATCACTTACTAATATGGATTTCCTAGGATGGGGACATGATATTAATGCTCGTGGTCTCTATGAGGGATTTGGTCTGCAGCCCCCTTGCACAGCAGTGTAGGGGGTTGGGGGGGGGGGGCACACAACAAAAGAAGAAGAAGAACAAAGCCCTCTAGCAGACAGCGGCGGCGGCTGGATGCGGTGGATCCATCATTTCTCAACCTCGCGTCGTGTCGGTCTGACCCCCTCGAAATGGAAAGCTAATGGAGCCTAAGACCCAGGCCTGGTGCTGCTAGTCAGGACACGCATGTACACAGACAAACTAAACATCCATGTGCAACACAAAGGGCGTTTAAATTCAGTGTGGAAGGTGACAACAACATTCCTGGGGAATGGTCAGAATGTTCTGCTCACACACGCACACAAACACACACACACACACACACACAGAAACATGTCGCGATGAAATCTGAAGGAAAAGAAGAATTGTTGGCTGCTGACCACAGGCTAACTAGTGGATTCTACTGCACTTGTTCCATCATAATCAATAGCCCATGCTGGCTGTTGGTGCAATGTCCCTTTCGAAGGATGGCAATGAATATTAGTCTTCTTTCTCTTTCGCCCACATAAAAGGCCCACGAGAGAGTACACCATTGTTAGACAAAGGCTTTATGGCTATCGGTGCCGATTAGGAAATGTTCCTTTATTTATTTTCCTCACAAGAGAAAACTGCATTTATGTATCTCCAGAGACAGAGAGGGAATTCACGGGTATGGGAAAAAGCTAACTAAAGTCACGGTTGATATATGACTAAAGCAACCTAATAGTTGACTGGGAATGATAACAATACTTCAAAGAGAACTTTCTTCTTTCCTGGTAAATGTTTCTTTCTTTTATTATTATTTTAGTGTTCATCATTGCTACCGACCCACCGGTGTGGAGCAGCTTAGCATTAACACTGTGTCGGAGGTAAATAAAAGTGGCTCTCTGAATTAGCCAGGCAGCCCCCATAGCAAATGTGACATTCACAGCAATTAGAGAGCTGATAAACAGCATGCTAGTCTCTTTGCAGTGCAGCATGCTGTTTATCAGACAGAGAGAGAGCGAGAGGGAGAGAGGGAGAGAGAGATAGTAAGAGAGAGTGAGAGAAATATTAAAACATGTGTTTGTATACTCAGCTTTTGAAATGCAAATGAACATAGTTGACTGTAGTGTTTGCTGTAGACGAACTAGTAGTCTGAGCAAACAATAATAAACTGTTGACTGTAGGAGGGTTCTTTGATATATCCTGTTGTTCATCGGATGTTCATTGATGCTCATGTGCGTCTGAATGCGTTCATCTTTGAGGGTGTGCTATTGTGTTTGTGTGTGCATGTTAGTCTGTTAGTGTGTGTTTGACTCTGTGTGCGACTGTGCGTGCATGTACGTTTGACTGTGTTCGATTATGTGTGTGTGTGTGTGTGTGTGTGTGTGTGTGTGTGTGTGTGTGTGTGTGTGTGTGTGTGTGTGTGTGTGTGTGTGTGTGTGTCGTAGCCCAGCAGGTGCAGAGTGTTAAGCGTCTGAGTCCCAGTGTGAGCTCCTTCGCTAGGTCTCCCTGAGTGACTTTATCTCTGCTTAGATGATCAATAATTAACCACGGGACACACAAACACACACACACACCTACACACACACACACACACACCACTAATGAGGACGATAACACACCGGGAGTAAGATCGCGCTTGCTGGACCACCTCTCACTCAGCGTCACTCATCGCTGCCTCATCATCTGTCACTGTGGTGTTCAGACTGTCTCACTATCACGGTTCTTATTGGTTACAGCACCTGCCACTCCACCATCACATCTTTTCCAGGAAAAGCTATTGTTTTGAAGGTGGTGCTAGTTGTTTAGTGTATAGTGTTAAGAGTGTTTGCCTCTGATGTTGACAGGACTGGAGTGGCAGACTGAAAGTTTCAATCAAATTAAAAATTGCTCATCTGTGTGGAACTCAACAAAAGAGGCAACAACAAAATAGCTAATTTAACTTTATTTACACAACAACTAGTTAAGTTTACACTTTGAAGTAAATCTGGAGAAGCAAGAGAAAAAAAGTCGCTTGGTCTGTGCTTAAGCAAGCAAAGTCAAAGTTATACAATCGAGTCACTCCTGGTCTTAGGGTTTGGAGACATGGAGCTGCCTTGAGACAAAGTATGACTTAGGTTGCTTCAGCCCTGAGACCAGGAGACACTTAAATGTCTTACAAGAAAAAGTAGGACTTGGGTTACTTAAGCACTGATCAAGCATAATCGTTTGAGAAACAGCCATCAACGTCTGGCTGTCTTTGTCTCCTCCCTGTACACTGCACTGCTCCCCTCCCTGCCTGCCTGCCTACTCTGCTGGGCCTCCTCCGTGTGCAGACCCGGGGTTGAGAGCCCATCCATACACCTCCAGATGCTGGGCGACACGTACGGTAAGGGCCATTTCAGACGCCATCCATCAGGAGCGGTGGAGGGGGAGGGAGGGAGGGAGGGAGGGAGGGAGGGAGGGAGGGAGGGGAGAAGAAGGAGGAGTAAGGGGGGGCGGTGGGGGGCACTCACACTTGTCAACCCCAAACTCCACCCTTCCCCTCCACTCCCTTCTGTCCTCCCTCCTCCTCCTCCTCCTCCTCCTCCTCCTCCTCCTCCATCACGTCTCTCGCGGCGTCTAGCCGACGGAGTGTAATAGGGCCTATTAATCAGCGGAGCATGTCTTGCAAAAGGCCAGACGGTAATTCATCCAGGAGGAGAGCCCCTGATCCCCGAGGACGTCTGAGTCTCGGGGGCCAATGAGGGTGTGGGGGGAGGGAGGGAGGGAGGGAGGGAGAGCTGCACCTATCAACATGTGCACCAGCACTGGGAGAGACATCGGGTCCTCGCGCACTACAATGGTACCCTGATGTGTAATACAATTAATACACACAAAAACTAGTCTTTTGTCTCTCATTGGTATGTTTGATAGATTGGATGTGAAATTATGTGGGCTGTATTGATATGATAACATGTATGATATACTGTATATGATTAGATACAATGTACGGGAATAGATATAATAAAGTGTATGATATATAGGATGAGATACAATGTATAGTGTTCTACATTCAGACTTCAACAAGGCCTGGTGATGAATGTGGCATCGATGGCTACTTTAATGATGTCAAGCAGAAGGCAGGTACTGATAAGCGAATCACGCTGGTCCCTGTGGGGGTGTGGGGGTGTGTGGGTTTGAGTGTGGGTGTGTGTGTGTCTGTGCTGTCCGTCTTTGACTAGTAACCCTCTGAGGACCCATTAGAAGATAGGACAGAGAAAGATGGCACCTCGATGTGGCTCAGGCACTAACAAGCTACGTTTTGAAGTGTGTGAGTGCGTATGTGTTTGTGTGCCAAAGATAAACACACACACAAACGCAAACACACACACATACAAACAAGGCCTTGGACATTATATTGATGCTGGAAAGTCGGTAAGGATGACGAATCCTCAGATCTGTGCACATCACTATCATCTAATACACACGTTACCTCTGCCAACACAAGCAAACCCATACAGTGACTCTGCTGAAAAGCATACACTCAAAAGAATCACACACACACACACACACACACACACACACACACACACACACACACACACACACACACACACACACACACACACACACACACACACACACACACACACACACACACACGCACACACACACACGCCAGAGTTCAAGTTGAGTGAAACCCATCCCCTCCTCTATCTGGATGAAGAGGAGCTGGCTCCTCTGAAGCCACCTCAGGCGTCCTCTTCCTCTGCTCTTTCTCCTAGAAACCATCTGCTCCGCCCTGCTACCTTCTCTCCGTCAGGCTGACCGGGGGCCGCTTGGCAAGCGGTCCGAGGACGGCAAGACGTCCCCGGCACACAGGACTGGCAGCGGAACAAGGCAGAGACGGACGCCTGCCAAGTTACCCAACCAAGGCCTATTTCTAACACTCACGCCCAGAGAAACAGAGATCAGTCTCTTTTTTGTTTCAGGGCTGGGAAATACACACCGTATCATTAGGCATGTGATGTTCCCAGGTACGATCGAAACAACAAACGAGATTGTACCAGGGTTCGGGGTGAATTTTACGACTGCATTAGGCATACCTAGGGGGGCCTTGTCTTGTCTGGATGACTGAGGGTCTATTTTACCTTTATCCGCCCCAAATAATAGATTTATATTAGACCTTAAAACAGGCAACGGTGCGGCAGCGAGCTGCGCCAAAGAAAACCATTATGGAGGGAAAAAAGGTGCCTTTTCTCTCCATATTTCACCCTGATGTACATGCGCTCCCCGCTGTCATCAGTCTTCATGCAGCACGCTGTATTGAATCAAGCCACAACAGGGGCAATGAAAAGAGAAAAAAATCATTTTAGAGGCTGTCACTTCCAAACAAAATAGTGTTATTATATGGCTGAGTGGTATGTCCAATCACCGAACCAAACCAGGCGGGCGGGTGTCCTTATTGTGCCGAACAACCAGGTAAAAAAGCACTGTCCATGCACCTAATTCCCAAAGGGGGGCCTCCTAAAGACAGCCGGTTAGCCCATTAATAATTAAAACAGATGTAATTCCCATTAGCTGAGAGATTGAACACATAAATGGTTAATGCACTTTCTTGTCGTCCCCCCCCACTCTCGTATTTCCTTTCCTCCATCCCCCGTCATTTCTCTACTCTCATCTTTCATCCTTCTTCCTCTCTTACACTCCTCTTCATCCTTCCTTCGGTTTTCCTTCCCTCCTGTCCTCTCGCTCACTTCTTTCTTTAAGCACTTTCTTTAACCGCAGCCGAAATTACCTATCCTTCAGGGAACAGTGTGTGTGTGTGTGTGTGTGTGTGTGTGTGTGTGTGTGTGTGTGTGTCTTTGTGAGTCACCCACACCTTTCGACTGTGCTGATGGTCCTACTGTTACTGGAGGTCGGTGGGGCTTAAGGAAGGAAATCGATGGAAGTATGGCAGGCAGAGACACCATCAAACTAAAAAGGACAGTCCTGTTATCAACCCGTATCAAAACAACTGCCTGTATACATTTGCATGGACCGAAACAATCGAAACACAGCACCACCCATTTCATACTGCCTTACATTGCACTGTGAAAGATAATCTAAATGCCATTTCATGGTCTGGCCAGCCAATCGAAAGAGTTTGACTTGGAATGTAAGGCTAATTTCTCAATTAATTTGAGCATATGCTTTTTGTTTGAATGGTCCACTCAAGGCAGCTCAATAGGTCACATAAGTAGATGTCTCCGTATCTGCCTGATGACGGATAGCATACAGGGCATAGTGAGTGAGAGCGAGAGTGGGACAGACTGAAAGTGAAACAGCCCTCTTCCGATGTCGCTCCATCAGTCACTGGGAGCACCTCATTAATCCAACCTCCCTCCTCTCTCTCCCCAACCACCCCCCCACTCTGTTGGAGCGGATGCCTGTGAGACTAGCCGCGGCTACAGCGCCACCACCGCCCCCATCACGAGCAGGGCCAGTCACAGCATCCATCCATCTCCTGGATGAAGAGAGGCTGCCCACCGTCAGGGCTACCCGGGCCTGGGGGCAGCGGGCAGAAGAGGAGGAGAGATGACCGCTGCTGGTGCTGCTGAATCCAGTTGCAATCGACAACCACCGCAGGTTTCACCAAAGGCAGGGGCTTTGTCTTAGAAGGCAAAATAATAGAGACTCGACTAAGTCTGTCGACAACTGCAGAGCTGTGCGTGTACAAGCACAAGCACACACACACAAACACACACACATAAAAACACACACACACACACACACGTAAAAACACCCACAAACACACACACGTAAAAACACCCACACACACACACACACACACACACACACACACACTATTTACTCATGATCTTCAGTACCACCAGGCCCAAACAGCAGTTGGTGTAGGCTGGCTGCATTAGGCTTCATTGCACAGCCAGCTGTGCCTCTAAGTGCCATTGTGGTGTGAGAGCGCATTTCATTTGTACGGCCGCCGCGGCCGACAGCAGGAGCACACCAATGCATGTCGGTGGACTTTATTAATCAGCCAGGCGACACACCGGGGGGGGGGGGGGGGGGGGGCTTGGCATTTGCGCCTGAGACAGGAGAAGAGCTATCCTTGAATCTTAATCTCCAATCCCGTTGCTTACCGGTTTGCATGCACCGAGCACACACTGAAAGACAAGCAGGCTGACACACACACACACACACACACACACACACACACACACACACACACACACACACACACACTACACTAACAGGTAATGCTGGGATAATCGGGGACCTCCGGGGATGTGACGGGTACAAGGCTATCACAATGAGAGCAGGGGGTAAAAAAAATAGAGTGGCAAGCATTAGGAAGGGCATGTTTGACAAAAAGCAGACAGGAAGTGGCCGATGTAGGGGGGGGGGGGGGGGGGGGAACCAGCTAGCTAGCTCGTACCCAAATCATATTAAAGGCTTTGCCGAATCGGTACAGTTTAGTGTTTTTAAAAACACATGGAAGGCACCTCAGAGGAATCAACAAAGATAAAAAAAGGAAAAGCATGGATTAGAGGAAATGCAACCCCCCCCCTCCCCTCTCACCCCACCGCCTTAAAAACATGGAGTGGGATCCAGATAATACATGGAGTGGCATCCAGATAAAACATGGGTTGGGATCCAGATAAAACATGGAGTGGGATCCAGATAAAACATTGAGTGGGATCCAGATAAAACATTGAGTGGGATCCAGATAAAACAGGTTATAAGATGAGGGGTTCCAGATAAAACAGGGATAAGATGAGGGAGAGGCTGAGGGATGGTACTTGGGTTCACCCGGTGGACGAGGGCCAGCATCGCCCACACACGCGCTATTCTCGCCGGGAGATCTTTGTGTCTATCTGGCAGCGATCAATCCCAGGGAGCAGCGGGTGGGTGTATGGCACCGCAACAACACGCTGCATGCACGAGCACGCACACAAACACACACATGCACATGTACACACACACACTCTCTCTCTCTCCGTTTGTTCAGAAGTTGCATTCAGAAATGAGGTGGGTGATATGAACGCCCGACGCAACACCGCAAAATAAAGGATCTGAATCATCAGGTGCATCCGATGAGAGGACTGGGAGAATGGGACAAAAGAGTAGAAGGGCAATTTTCTAATCGTAAGTACACTTATTTTAGTATAATTAATTGGTGCCCGCAAATCTGTATCGCACCCCAAACGATTTGAGACTGTATGTGGCCATATTAGAAATATGCTGATCCTCTCTCTCTCTCTCCCTCTCTCTCTCTCTCTCTCTCTCTCTCTCTCCCTCCCTCTCTCTCCCTCAAGCCATTGACCGGGCTGAGAGTGTGCATTGAGCGTTGCGGCGAGAGATCAGACAGACTTCAATGAGCGGGGAAGGCATTGAGGGTCGAGGTCCTGGGATTAGCGGTTCAATGGACCAATACTGGCCCCAGTGGAAAGAGACGGGTTGGGTTGGGGGGGGGGGGGGGGGGGGGGGGGCGTGCGACCGGGAGCCCGATGGTCTGATACGTGGCCCCCTGGATATCTGAGATCTGCCAGGTATCACTCACTCAGCATTCCTCTCTCGTTAGGCACAGCATTAGCGTCTCCCAACTCCTGCACGCATTGAGGAGTGAGCTGGGCCTTAGGGTTGAATAGGTTTGGGGTGGAGGTATCGAGGGGGAGGGTGGAGGGTGGAGGGGGGGGGGGGGCAGTGAACTGGGACTGATCTGCTGTCGGAGAGAGATCCAGAGAGCTCGACGCCTCTTCGCCCTCATCCTCCAGCGCCGCTGTCTGCCTGACAGGTGCTGCTGACAGCGGACGGAGAGGACGCCTTTTTATCTGCAGCGCACGCCGCGTGTTTTACACCAGCGCCAGGCATGGTGGACCGCCTCAGACAAGAGCTCAGCCAGAATGAGACTTCTGTTCTGTTTTTTAGGCGTATTCACGGAACAATAGTGATTGGAACGACGCTGCTTTGGGACGAAAAGTACAAAATGGTGGGCGTTGTGTAAAAGGCGATGGTGGACGGTGGTTATATCCCTGCCGTTTTGCTAACACACATTTACCTTTGCGTTGAAGTGGGATTCCAGACCAAGCTTAATCCATCCAACACTTCATCATCATTCCTATTCAAAGAACCACCTCCACCAGCTTGGCCAATGGGATGGTTTTCAATAGCGTGCTCAAAAGATTCTTAAATCTGATCTACGTGATTGGTTGTGCTTTTTCACAACTCATTTTTTCTCTTCCTTTCTGCAGTCTGTCGCTCTATGGACTTCAACCCATCACTTCAAGTGCTACTTCCACTGTTCCTATCGGCCACCTCAGGGTGATAGTCCTGACAGGCCAGCGAGGGCCACAGCATCCCCCCAGCAGAGCGCACTGTGGAGAGGAGAGAAGAGCCGCCACTTCTCTTTATTTTCTTTTTGCAGCGGTGAAAGGTTCCAAGATAACGTCGCTTTGCTGTGTCACTTAAGTTCTCGCCCTGTCTCGTACAAATAAACGAGAGAGGATGGGTGAAGTGCGGTGGTAAAGCTAGGGCAGGCAGTTTGGAGAAACCAGCCAGACTAAGCTCGATTTCGAAGTATCTACCTCAAAAGATCCCATCCCTTCAGTCCCCCCTCGAAAGGGACTCCCCCAGACTCACAGAATGAGATGATTGGACAGGCTTACTGCATTCCTGTGACAGCCATATATACCCAATCAGAGCCCTGGATATATTGACTGATGTCAGTAGATAAACATCGTTTCAACAAATATGAATACAATAAATATAAATACCATAATACTACTAATACTATAGTAGTATAAATATATATAAAAAATACGCTTTAAGACGAATGTGGAGAATCTCGTTGCATGCAGAGGGTGTTTGATTAGAGGTGGAGATGAAGTCACGGAAAGAGACATATTGGTATAATAACCAAGTGATTTAAAACAGTAGACCGAATTAATTATTCTTATGCTTGTCTTCACCATCACCTCTATCATCATTTCAAAGGAACCTTTGAATATGTGCTGAGGAGAAGTGACAGCTGCGATGAAGAATTGGTCTAAAAAGATTGAAAAAAGAAATACTAAAAACGAGTGAAGCCAGAGCTCCCTCCATCAGGCAGCAGTGGCTTGTCCGCGAGGCGTCCTTGCGGGACGTTTCCCATCAGGTAAAGGGCTGCATTGTCTGGCAGTTATCTGCTCCTCTCGGAGGAAATCCACTCCTGGCTGTACTCAATAACCCCCAGTCCTTCTTTAAGCCCGGCTGTCGAGCTGTCAGATGAGGTAGAGTCCACGTAAAGGATGGATTGTGCAACGTGTGTGTGTGTGTGTGTGTGTGTGTGTGTGTGTGTGTGTGTGTGTGTGTGTGTGTGTGTGTGTGTGTGTGTGTGTGTGTGTGTGTGTGTGTGTGTGTGTGTGTTCGTGTGCGCGTGAGGCTTCCTAGGGTTTAGTAACAGTGTCGGAACGGGGCATCTCAGGCCAGGCCGATTCGCCGAGCTCCAGTAAGACAGAGAGCCCCGGTTTCACCCGACTCGACCCGAGCCCAAGTCCTGTGACCAAAGCCATTAGCCCGCTATCGGCTTACATGGCGCACAATGCCCCGCACGTATCGGGTAGTGTGGTGGTCACTATCGGTAAGGATGGAATCACAAGGACGTCAGCGGTGTGTGTGTGTGTGTGTGTGTGTGTGTGTGTGTGTGTGTGTGTGTGTGTGTGTGTGTGTGTGTGATAGATTGTGAAGGACATCATTTAAGTGCGATCCTCCAGAGTTTCATGCATTACTCCCTCTCTGTTGGGGCCGAGGGGGGGGGGGGGCGAGAAATAGCATGGATTCTCATTTCCCTTAACCCTTGGCTGCACCCTGCCCCCCCCCCCCCCCCCCCCCCCCCCCCCACCCTCAACCCCCCAGCCAGCGGATCGATTACAGCTTTGCATTAGGATGCCGGAATTAAAAGGCGGTAGTGCAGAAGCTCCACCTCCAAATCTTTAGCTTCCAAACCCCCACCCCCAATCCCCCATCACATCTACATCTTTCACCTCCTCTCCTCCTTAACCTCCCCCGCCCCCCCCACCACCACCCTGCTGTGAATGCCCGCTGACAGTTGCATCTCTCTCTTGCCACAAATGATTCCTTTTTTAGGCGAGACCACTTCACGTGAGCTCTCGTTTCCCATCGCTCCCCCGTGTCCATCTCTTTAAGAGCCCCGGCCCGCAGTGATGAGGGATGGTTTCTTTGTCTTCCTTCCCTAAGAGGCAGCGATAAGCCACGAGTTCATCACCCTGGGCCGACACTCTGCTCCGAGGGGATGGCCAGTGAATGAAACCAGAATAATGGTTCTCACACCACAGATCATCCAGAGTCACACCAGGACTCCCATGAAGACACATGCGCTTCTGTGCAGATGCACACACACAGTGAGCATTCATTTGAAACTAATTGCTATTAAAAAGTGCCAGCCTGTCATTTTCTCCAAACACAACCCATTAATAAGCATCCATTTCTTGGTGCAACAGCCTTGTTGTTTCCTGCCTCACTTCGATTTAGCCATTTAAAATAAAAAATAAAAACAAACACTCCATCATAATAACTTTTACATCCGCCAGCTCAGCCTCCAGCAGAAGAACAAATTCAATGTAGTTGTGGTTGCTAATCCAATGACATCACCCCAGAAAATAAAACTTGTTACCGGGCAACATTCAATGAATGTGTGTGGTTCTCTAATCTACCATCCCTGTGGGTATACCCCGGCCTCTTAGGCGTGTGTGTGCGTGCACGTGTGTGTGTACACATGTGTGTTTGTGTGTGTGTGCGTGTGATCCAGAGGATCAGCAGTATTGTTTATTTGGAGCAGAGGTAGGGGCTTATAGATGAGTATGAGGCCCTCAGGTCAACATTAAACACGGCTGTCCAGGGATCTGCCTGGAGGGACCTCTCCGAATGGATTTGGTTAAAGATATAGCAAATACAGCATGTCATCAGGATTGGATTTTGTCAGCACACCACCCCCTGCTTGGTTTGACATCCAAACGACACGCTGAATTTCTGACTCGGCTTGCTCGACGGATGGGCGCTTGTTGCTTTGGACTAATCTTCGGAAAAGCGAGTTGTCGGGCGTGGCGTGGAATTCATGGCATTCCCCCTTCTCGTCTGACTCAGCAAACCCAGCTCCAGGAACCGTACAACTGTGGGGTGTGTGCTGCGATTAACAGGGTCATAAAGACACAGCCTTCGCTGAGCACTGAACACATTCATTAGCTCGATTTAATTAGAGACTTTAACCTATTTAAGCCTTGGGAAAAGGCCCCTGCAGTAGCGTGTTCAACCACATGCATTTGACATGAAACATGAAGCCAAGATCCAATATACTCTGCGCTCAACTTGACTGTTAAAGGTATCAATCGATGGCTCTGCTTGTGAGCAGGATCCCGTCTCAACCTAGCGACTGCGTAGATGCATGTCGCCCCGTCAATCACAACACAATACGACTGTCACCACCGGTGGGAGAGACGGCATATCAACGCCACCCGGACACTAGCGCTGTTACCTTTAGTTCCACAGGGGTGAGCATCCATCTGGTTAATAGGGCCCGTGGACCATTAGCGCACCGATTCCTCACAGCCCATACACATCACAGCCTAAGGTGGCCACTGACATTTGGCGGCCCCGCACCATTCATCTTACGCCAGCGAAAGGTCATGAATCGTAGCCGGCTCCTATTAACGAGTCATGTGTGGGACGGACCAAAGTTCACACCGATAGCAGAAAGGTCAGCCGACAGGCCATGTTATCCTCCAGGCCCGTTGGTGGCGAGTCACTCATCGACACACACACACACACACACACACACACACATAAAACACACACACACACAAACACACACACAATGGCAACACTATTGACGGGCGGCCGTTTTAACACATGCACGTGTTGGGCACTCAATATACAATCAATGAAAGATCAGAATTATCCACACCTTTCCTCTGTGCATCGGCTTGTGGCGGGCTCTCCTTCTTGTGTGACGGTGAGAGTGGCACTGCAGACAAGAGGTAACACCGGTTGGTCTCCCGACGAGTGGACGCCCTAACATGCTAGCTAGTCGGGCGTGACGCGTACAGCGTGATGCATCAAACCTCTTGAACCTGTTTCAATGTGTTGACACGCGCTGGGCACGGCCTTCAAACCCTGACGCATTTTAATGCCGCTTGTCATTATGAACACTTTATGGCGGCCTTCGTTTTTGCCAAGGTCTTGAGCCTGCTGACAGTGACACGCTCTGAGCTGCGCTGGGCTGTGGACGCACCCACAGCTCCCATCGCTCACTGGTACAGTACCAGGGTGGGCCTCTACACAGATACCCTCCGCCCCTTGCATGCTATCAGGCTAGTGACGAGTGTGTTAGCAGAGTGGCTCTTTGTGAAAGAGAGATAAAGCGCAGGCCCTTCTGGTTTGGGGAGGTCTCCATGGCGATAAGCAGCGCTGGAAGGCCCCAGCGTGGGCTTCCTGCCAGATCCCAGCTCACTCTAGGCCCACAAAAAAATAATGATCACCCCTCACAGAGTCATTTGCGAAGGAAGAAAGACTCCATTTGAAAAGGCCCGCTTACAGTGGCAGTGGAAGACATGGAGCAGACTACTTTCATTTAAGGAAATGAAGTCATGGCGTCTGCGCTTTACGGCGGTCGTCTTCCTAGCTTTGGGGTTGCTGGTTCGAGACCCCACCTGAGAAACGTCATTGCGTCTGAGGATCAGCGCTACACCATTAAAAGGAGCAACCATTCCCTTACAACATACATCGCCCCTTGGCCAGTAGACCTATGTTCTGCGGGCAAGAGTCAGGCCACCAGGGAGCTGCGTGGTGAAGATCTGCCACGGGACTCTGTCTCAGCAGCAGTCAAACGGTCCAGCATCGCCTGACACCAAAGTCAAGCAGTGTCTGTTTGAAGCCCCCCCACCACCTGAGATGTAGCCCCCTGTACCGGGGCCACACTCAAAACACAGCCATGCGGAACGGCACTGAAATAGGAGGGGGGGGGTGACAAGGAGAGAGAGGGTGTGTGTATATGTGTGTGTGTATGTGTGTGTGTGTGGCAAGGGAGCTTGAAGTTATATTCTACAGTATCTCAAGAGGGGGAGGGAGGAAAGGTGTAGGATTCAAGAGAGGGAGATGCACGAATAATATCCTACTATACTATTCCATAGCAACCTGAAAAAGCCTGCAAAAGCCTGAGCTCGTTAAATGGCCTCGTTACAGTTCATTAATCAAACCCATGTGATTAAAACAAATCCAACAGGAAACAGAGACAATTTCTTCATTTATTTTACTAAACTACAATCTATTCCCTGACTGCGGTGGCAGCAGCTGTCGGTTGGTAAACCTCCTCGGAAACCAGTGATTGTTTGAACGTGATTGGTGGAGGAAAATTGTCTCTCTGCGATTTAACAGCAGGCTATCCGTCAGAGGGGTTTGTCTGCGACTGTGAGCTTGTCTGTGCGGGTGCAGGGCAAAGCGGCAGAGAAAATTGGCACATGTGTACGAGCTTCATGTCATGGTCCCAAAAATAATGGTTAAAAACCCTTTTCTTTACGTTTTAGTAATTTATGGGACCTTTCGATCCAAAGCCACTTACATTTTATGAACAGCGTCAAATGTTGTTAGCTAATTAGAATTGGTAACAAACACCTCCTCAGTTTTTCATCACACCTAACCTGTGTGCTCTGCAACACTAGCAAAAGGAGCCAAGCTACACAGCCATGGTAGGCATTACATATATTAGTAATACATGAGTCTTTTTATTTTCTTATCTGCATTCCTACCTGCTGAACAACCCTTCATACAAAAAGGTTATTGTTAGGGAAGAAGTATTTTGTATTGCATTATGTACTAATGATGCACCACTATGTCTAGATAAACGCTTACAGTGTAAGCGTTAACATCCTTATAACCAAGATTGGAAATAATTGGTTATTTTGCTGGTATTCACCCTCATACAACTCCGCTGCCGTAATATACTTGACGATCCCTAGTGGTTAGCTCCTAATGAAGCACCACATGGCCTGAGATGGCTGTGCATACCCATTACATCCTGAAAGGAGACATCAGCTGCCCCTGCATCAGCACCTACCTCACCCCCATCCCCAACCCCGTCCCCGTACCCCCCAAGCCTGTGCTTCTGCATCTGTTGCAGCCTGGAGAGGAGGACGTTTCAACAGGGGGGAGGGCAATAGGGAGGCCATCACGAGATGGACTAGCAGCCCCCCCATACAACCCTCCTCCTCCCTCCCCTCCCACTCCATCCCTCTGCATCTCACTATCTCTTTCTATCTCTCCAAACCAAAGGGGCAGCAGTAGCCTAATGCTAGCCCCCCCTCCCCCCGCCCTCTCCATTCACACCACGCTTTCTCTGCTCTCATCAGTCTCGTCAGCCCGGGACTCCAGACATGTAGAAGAGGATTACAGGAGAGGGAGGGAGAGAGAGAGACGGGGGAGGGGGGAGGGGGGGTCGTCCATATCGCCGGCTGATACTGGCCACACACGGGGCCCCCTCCCTCTGACTGCAGGTCTGCTCTTTGTCTCACACAGCTCGGAGGAATGGAGAAAAAAACAGACATTTCTGTTGACCCAAACTGTGAAAAAAACACCCGCCGTACTGTACTGTTGTAGCCATGTTCACTTCAAGCAGCGCCTGTGGTTACGTACACGTGTCAAGTTATTTTATTTTTTGTTTTGTGTCCCGCTCTCAGGGTGTCTCTGTCACTGGACCCTGGCCTTGAGGGGGGAGGGGGGGGGGGGCGTATCTAACTGCTGTTCCCCAGAGCGATGATGAGCGTGCGAGGAGGCCATTCGTCTTGGTCAGGTGTTGGTCGGGGCGTCAGGGTCGTGCGTTCCCCCGCTCACATCACGTATCCCTGGGAGGCCAGGTGGTGACCAGACGTCACAAGGTCAGCCCCATAAGGTCAAAGGCCGCCGAGGGAGCCCGGCACTGATGGAGCGACGGTGCCACACACATACACACTCACACACACACATACACACTCACACACACACACACACACACACACACACACACACACACACACACACACACACACACACACACACACACACACACACACACACACACACACACACACACAAGCATATACCAACACATATGCATACACAAATACATACAGATATCCACACACACACCCAAACACACGCGCATACACCAACACATATGCATTCACAAATATCCACACACACATAAACTAATTCATACACACACACGTGCATACACAAATATACAACAGAATATATATGCAGTTCTTGCTCGCTAAATCTAGACTTAGTCAAATTAACAAAGCGAAAAAAACCTACATTGGGAAAGGGACACAACTGTGAACCACAGAGATGTTTTGGATTCTCTGAAAACTATATATTCAATCAATCAAATTTCTCTAAACACTTATTATGGAAGGAGTTGAAAAATAAATGTAAATATGTTTGCAAAACGTTGTCAGCGCAGCGCGACCCTATTGCATCACGCTTCAGGCGTTAGTAGGGAAGAGGAAACGAGGAGGCTGCCTTGTTCTGGGATTAAAGCGGCAAAGCATTGATGCTGAAGCCAAACCGCACACCTCCTGTGTATTCCACGAGGTAGCTCGGCTGACACAATACCCAAAAGGCACAGGGTACCCTATATGACGATACTGAAAGAGACACATACGCACAGATACATGCTTTTTCTCACTGATAAGCGCAGCAGGTTTAGCCCTCCTTGGTTCTCACATGATTAGCGGGGAGGGGTTGGAGGGAAATCAGTGAGACTGATCCTCAAACACCAACCTGGTTCTGTCTACTTTTCACAGGGTTCATAATTCTCTATTTTTTTTGCTAATAACGTAGCTTAGCACTGAGCTCTGCAGCTACTCTGGCAGAGAAGTAATCCTAAATTGAACTCTGAGTCAACTCCAACATAGCCACGGGGAAACAGCACTCCTTAAGGGGGAAGGCAAAGCCCAGTGTGCCAGGGTAGCACTTTGAGCCAATCAGGGGACTGGAATTCACCGTGGAGAAGCAGTGTCTTCTGGGAGGACTCAGAGAGAAGAGATAGTGCCAATAGGCAATTGAGTCTCTCTCCCTCTCCCTCTCTCTCCCTCTCTCTCTCTCTCTCTCTCTCTCTGCTCATGAAAAAACAATTAGATATTTCACTTCAGTGATTTTATGCATCGTGCCTCTTATGCAAATGATTGACTTTATTGATGTATTTCTAACGAAACATTGATATATGAGCCTTATTATCGCAGTGTGATACTCAGTTAAACAGAAATTTAACGGAATACCTAACGGAAATACAACCAAATGAAATACAACTCAGGGTTAAATAGTAAATATAGCTGTTCACACACACACACACACACACACACACACACACACACACACACACACACACACACACACACACACACACACACACACACACACACACACACACACACACACACACACAGTTGAATTTGACTATTTGTAATGAAAGTGTTGAATGTATTAATAAATCCTCCACGTTGAATTTGATCAAAATGCAAGGCTGAGAAATAAGCGAAAAGACCACGGGAGCAATTCAAAATACGTCAACAACGACTGGAATTGAGCAACTTGAAAGTATCTTGTGTTGACACTTGAATACACATCCTCTTATCAGACGCGCCGCAGTAGACTTGTTGCTATTCCTCGCTGAAACCTCCAGCGCTCGGTGATAGAAAAGACAGCTCACTGGCCCCTAAGAAGACCACCTGTTTCCACGCGCTCTGCATGCTAACGAGACAGACATGTGAGGACCAGCATACCCAATCCGCCCGCCCCCCCCCCTCCCCCCAACGCGCTAGCCACTCTCCTCCAGCAACGCCGCAGACAAGCTTCTACCAAATCGCTGGAAAGAGAAACGGCGGGCTGGTCGACAGGACGCCCGAACGAAGAATCTTCCTTCCCTTTTCCATTTGTACTTTAGGTGTTTAATCTCGCTTGGACGCATCTTCAGTTTATCTATTTCTTGACTTTCTTCAGGGCTTCTTTAGCTTCTTCCTGGACTTCACCCTTCTCTTTCCATTGGGAACGGTGCCAAGGGCCTTCCCCTGCAGATTATCTATACCTTCAAGGCACTCAATCAGATTAGACTCAGCCTCGCGACCTTTGACCCATCCACTTGACTGTAATGGATCGGCGGTGGTACCTAAGCGAGTTACCCACCGCACCACAACCACCGCAGTAATGATGATATTGGCATTGTCAACAATGCATATACTGTATATATATAATATATATAGATAATTTTTTTAAATTTTATTACAGATGTGCCCATTCTACAGTTGAAGCGTTTGAGGTTTTTTCATCATTTCAAACAATTATCTAATGACCGCAAGTGAATCTAATTCTATGGTATTTACCCATAGAATTTAACGATAAAGAGAGCATAAGAAAGAACCCATTTATTTCCCTCTCGCTTAGTATAATCTGATTAACCTCCTTTGATCCTGAACACCACTGCACACAGTTTCTATCCGCGCAAATGATTCAAATTAAACATCCACACCCGACATCAACAACCAATTAATGACCCGACAGATTTGACTAATCTCGAAATGTAAACACGGCCCTACGTCATTATTTTAGTTTCTTCTTCGGCCGTCTTTATAGCAATCTCTGAGTGGAAGCAAGCCGCTGCAGGGATCCAACACAGGGTCGTGGACGCCATTTAACAACATCAATCCCGGGCTCAATTCCTTTATTCACGCTCCGCTTGGCGGCAGCGGTACTTTGGGCGTCGCTGCGATCCGGCCAGCCGCCGCAGACGCCGCGTGGCGCCAGTGAACCGTGCTGCAGGAACAGCCTCTGCTGCCTGCTTGTTTAACGCCCGCCAGATCAACACGCAACGCCTCTTGTGTCGGCCACCATGGCGAGATGTTTGGAGGTGTATTTCCATTTGTAACATTTTGTAAATGGTTCCTTTAGTTTTTTATCGAATGGTCATGGTGATCCTGAATAGATACACACACGTGTTTTTAGAGGCTCCTGGGAAACATGGGGACAGAACAGGTGAGACACAATGACACGGTTTTCATCTCTCAGAACCCGGCACAATTTAAATTTGCCGCTGCACCACAAATTCAATTGTAATCCATCGATTTTATTCCTGGTCATGCCTGAAACATTTCAAGATTTAACATCCTAATACCGGCGGATTCCTTTTTCTCGAGCCAATGTTTTACAAATGATGAAGCTGAATCTTTGTGCATGTTTATGTGTGTGTGTGCATGAGTGTGTGTCTGTGTGAGTGTTTGTGTGTTTGTGTGCTTGTGTGGGTGTGTATGTCTGTGTGCTGGATGTGTTTGTGTGTGTGTTTGTGAATTTGTTCTCATGCACATGTGTGTACGTGTGTATGTGTTCCGCTTGTGTGTGCGTGCATGCGTGCGTGCGTGTTTGATTGACCACTCGGCGGCCCGCTGGTCAGTACAGGGGCTCTGTTCATCAAGAGGTGTTAGGTGAGAGTGACAGGTGTGTGGACAACGCCTGGCCCCCACAGAGAGACAACAGGAGACCGCCTCCATGTGGATGAAATGCAAGAAATGTATGAAAGGATTTTTGCCCTCTCTCCGTGCCATTCAATATGGCGCCATTTTCAGAAGATGGTATTGTCTGAGTGACAAGCGGCATCTATTAAGTTTCTATCTGGTTTGAGTACAGCTTTCAGAACAGGACAAATTAGCGCTCGCTGGTGATCACCTACCAAAGAGGCTGTGGCTGTCCGAGAGGTAGGCAGACTTTGCGGCGTTGAGGGAGTCTTTGTAGGTAGTAAGGTTTGTAGGCTTGGTGGTGGACTGTGGGAGAGGTTTTCTTAGAGAGTGTTTCGAGTTGGCGGCCGGTCAGTTTCATTTTGCAAGTGCAGGTGTGAACGAGGGTGCGGAGGTATTGAAGGAGACCGTTTTGGTTTTGAGGGGGGCCAGAGTGTTTAGGAAGGTAGACAGGCTGGAGAAGAGAAGGATTGTGAGATCATCAGGTGAGGTGAGAGTCCCCCTGTGAGTCCAGGGGGAGAGTTGGGGAGAGCAGGTCAGAGAGATGATGGGGATCGATGGATTTTAGATTACGGAAGGTGATTTTTCTCAGGAGGCGGGGGCGGGAGGTGGGAGAGAGGATGGTGCACCGTATGAGGTTTGTGATCAGAGAGGGGAAAGGGGCATGGGTGGAGGTCAAACACAGAGAGATTGATGGAGCAGATATGGTCGAGGATGTGTCCTTTGTCGCGGGCGGGGAAGGTGAAATGTTGGGTGAGGGTGAAATTGACAAGTAAAGTATTCTGATTGCAGCTTGCAGGTGGGGGAATCCATGTGGATATTAATGTCACCAAGTATCAGCAGGCATGGAGAGAGGGTTGAGGCTAGTGTGAGGAGTTCAGTGAAGTCGCAGAGGGAGGAGGGATTAGGTTTAGGTGGCAGGTAGATGAGGATAACTGTCATGGAGGAGGGGGCTCTGAAAGCGAGGAATTCAAAGGATGATACTGAGGGGAGGGTGAGTTCTGTGATCCAGGGGGGATCACAGAACTTTCTCTCTCAACCAGGGGGCCTGGTTGAGAGAGAAAAAGTCATTGGGTTGTTGCCAAGTTTTGTTGAAAAGAAGGCGGTCCAGGTTATTGTCGAGGATGAGTTTGTGGATGGCGGGGGTTTTATCGTGAGGTATCGGGTGTTGAGGGGGGCAAAGTTGGCAAATTAGGAGGGAGATGGGATGGAGGCAGGCTGGAGAGGTCTGAGGTTAACCGGGTAAACTGTGCAAATCGAGATTACCCACGGCATGGCAGGCGATGGACCAGGAGAAGAGGCCGACCGAGGGGAGACCATGTGGAGTGAGGAGGACGGAGGCGACCAGGCCTGGCCGATGGAGCAGCTAGCGCCAGCCGCCACTCGACAACCGAACGGAGGGCGATGGAGGACGACTCGCAAGCAGCCAGTCGAGGACGCGACGGTGCGGTCAAAGAGACCAGGCGGCTTCGGGAAGCAGCCGAGGCGGGCGAGACAAGCGGCGACGGTCAGCAGACGCCCGGTGGTGGGCCCGGTTGGCCTGTGTTGGACGACAGCAGCGGCAGGTAGGGTGGAAATATCCACGATGGCGGTGTCAGCTGGTGGTGTCAGGCTATGTGTAACAGGGGGGGGAGAAGCGGCGAACACACAGCACCAGCGTCCTCTCCCTTCCCGGTCCCAGTCGGTCATCTAGTCATTAGTCATGTGTTTGTGCCACTCTGCCTCAATTGGCCTAGCATGGGGGCTCGGGGTATCTGGGCCTTGCGGTTGTTACCCTGAGGAGACTACAGCCTCTAACCTTAGAGCATGCATAAAAACACACACACAGACCTTTAAGTTACTCATGTTATATTTAACATCTGTTATTCATCATTCTATTATCCTTTGTCAGCAAACTACGCTTTTTCCAAATGAAATATATCTGTCCTACCCTGTTGCTTAGTTATTCAGTTTCTCAAACAAATGCAATTCAAATGTTCTCCGCTCAATCTCGTGTTGCATATTGATCACGATTCCATATTGATCTACTTGATGACAATGACAAAGTATGGGGGGTGCCATCGTCAATTTCAGGCAATTCTCGGGCAATCTTCTGGCAGGTCTTTTAGGCCTTATATGTTAGTGGAGCTAGTTTCAATTTGAATGAATAGCAGCTATTATAGCATGCTGTATTCAGTTAATCTAATAGAGGCTCTCTGCCACCAGCCTGTTGAATACCCCTCGGGGGAGAAGGGACCATAAACACAAGCCTCCTCTCTACATTGGCTCCTAAAGTGTACTTGTTCAATTCATCTTTAACCATCTACTACTTGTATTTCAATCTCTTTAGGTAGAATCCCAGGATGCATCCTATAGTTAACAAATACGAGATAACCATTGACTCAGTACAGTTTGGTTCTTTCATGCAAGTAGTATAGGGAATGAATCTCAGTGCAGAGTAAAGGGTAGAAATGAAACCGAAAAACAAGAATTACTTCCAGCCCTCGGTATTTACTAAACTGGTAGCGGTCGAGGTCATTGATGTGGAACAGTCACACACTGGAGTCAAAACAAGGATTGTAACAAAAGGTTAACACCTCTTTCTGACCAGATTACCTAAACCAACGGAGTTGTGTCTGAGGTGTGCGACTCCACCAGAAGTTGATTCAGAAGCTTAAGTTAGGTGAAGGTCATCTCTGGTCTCACTCGCTCATTCAAGCTCCGTCTTTGTGTCTTTGTGTCTTGTGTGAGTGTGTGTGACTGTGTGTGTGTCTGTGGGTCTATGTGTCTATGTGTCTGCGTGTTTTTGAGTGTGCAGCAACAGCCATTTGTCAAATGGTTTTTGGTTAAATCAAAGGCTGTGAGACGACAACACACACACACACACACACACTGTTGGTCTATTGTTTTTTCCTTTATTCAGAATTCTGCCACACAAGCACAAATGTATAGAGGAGGCCGATCAATTGCGACCCCCCGTGTTAGCGCTCCGGAGCGGGCGGTGTCTGAGAGGCGTCGCCCGGGAATCATTCTGGACAGCGGCACTATTGCCTCGCAGATCCGGGGGGGGGATAACTCGCTCGTAAATCTGACAGACCGGGATTTCGGTGCTCCAGTGCTTCGCCTGTCACAATATTGATTTAGAAATAATTACCCGGGCTGCTTAGTGATTCTCCCCGTGTTTTCTCCAGGATGCAGTCGGCATGCCAGCCATCCATTCCTCCACCCCCACCCCCACCCCCCCCCACACACACACACACACACACACTCTCCCCTCTTGGTTCATTTAGAGACTGATTATAAACTGCACCAAATATAACCTGCCAGAGAGCTGTCTGTCTCGTAACACATGTGGCGCCCCCCCCCCTAACCCCCACACCAGCACCACCAGCACCTCCACCTCCACCCCCTGCCGTGAACGCTAAAGGGGGATGGCTGGCAAGTAATTAATATCAATGCTGGTGGGTTATCAAACAGAGTATGAGTGGCATCTATAAGCCACCCACCACCTCTACGTGAACTCTGTTCCCTACAGTCGACAAAATAACATCCCTCACCACACCTGGAATATCACGGGTGATGTTTTTGGGGTCTTTTCTTCTACTCCCACATTGCTCAATGTGTTCAAATGTCTCCTTCCTCTGGCTCTAGTCTGTGTCTGTGACTAGAAAAATGAATGGCACTGACTTCATAGCTGTGAGCCTCTGTGCACGATGCAAATGGAGCACCTTCATGTAGACCAGCCCTTCGAGGCCACTGATAAGGTGAATCATTTCAACATTGCATTGAGCTTCTTTCCAACCGCAGCACAGTTGTACGTCCAATATGGCCTCCTGGTGTCACTAATGTCAAAGGAGCCATTTGCATACATGGCTTCCATAGCAACTGGCTGTAACTGAACCAATGTTACTTCCAACGGAAGCAACTGGCTGAGTGAAGTAACAATGTTACGTTTGAGTGTGTTCTACCGTCGAGATGTTATCAAGTTGAAATGCAACCCATCTATCAAGTTAGTACTAATATCGGCTAGGATCTGTGGAGTCTGTGCTGCATTTAAGAGCTTTAATAACGTTTAGAGGATATGACCCATTGCTATATCGCCGTGGTACACTAATGGATTCGGACATAATGGCTCTGTGCTTCACAGAGGGGCAGCGACCAAACACACAGCCTATCTATCTGTGCTGCTTGGTCCACGTCAGAGCGACGCTGCCCTGATAAAAGATAGACCCAGTGATTGCCTTCAAACAAACAAGAGACAGGAGGGAGCCGGAGAGAGCAGACAGCAATTTTGTTGTCTAGTTAGTTGGTGTACCATGAGTGAAGCAAAACAAGGGCTGTGAGAGAGGGGGAACAAAAAGCTGCTACACATAGAGGGTTTTCAAATGATGGGCAGAATAGTGGTTTTTTTTTATCACTTAGGTGATATCAGGTATTACAGTAACTTTGTACCTTTGTTCACCACTGCTCCTTAACAAGTATTCTAACATTGTTTCTACACTCATCCAATCATTATGTAATTGGTTAAATGGCTCTGCCTGGCAATTTTCTCCAAGCTACTTATGGTTTACCGGTTCAATCCATATCCGTCTGATCGCCTAATGTTAGGTGAATGTCCTCCACCTCCTGAATGGCGTCAAAAATGCTTAAATGTAAACCGATCAACCTGAATTGGACTTTATATAACAGACAAAAGGTTTATGGTAAATTAAACTGATGTGATGAGTAAAATAGATCATAGCCAAGAATATAATTTATTGGTGTGTTGTTTGACAGAAACTTCTACATTCCAGATGTTTCCCAACAATCAGAAAGTCGTTTCGGAATGCAAAACGCATGGCTTAAATTAAAATGGCTAAATAAATCAAAGTAAGTAGAAGAAATATTAATTTGCATTCATTTTACAAAGCCCTGTGAACATTTCTCCCCGGCCAAGGATTAAATGAACAATGACATAGGGCTTAACAAGTGTGGGGCAGAATTAATTTTCTAGGTTATGCAAATTAATGTGATCAATGGTGAAGCGGTAAATGTGGTCCAATGCAGTGTAACCAAAATAAAACTTTTATAACTGTTTTCGCTCCGATGCTTTAAATCATATTTTACAATATTTTGTGAAAATAATCATTGTATCATGTTTTGTGTATTTACTCATTTGCAGGGGCTGCATACCTTGGCTCCTCAGCCTTGTCTGAAATAAGGAATTATTACATTCTATCTAACATACCGGCCCCCCACAAAAGTCGTATGTGAGTCAGCCAGGCCTGTTGAGAACAACAATAGCTGCTGTTTAACCTCTGCCAATTTGGCAAGGCTGAGTGAGACCCAGTACCCTCCAGTGTATTATAATCAAATCGGCATGCATCCTACCAGAATATTACTCTCTCCATTGCTCTCCTCTCTCTCTACACCAGCTCTCCGGACGAGGCCAGAATGACTGAATGAATGATATCTTGTTTGCCTTCACTAAGCCATGCATTGGAGCGGCGCAGTCTTCGCTGCCCCAGCAACTGCTGGATCATCATAGCAGGGGCAGCAACTGCTGCCCCTGCTATGATGATCCTCACAGCATGGGCAAACACACATAGATACATCATTGTCTCTGCTGGCTACCACAGAAACCCTCTTTTCCACTGGGTTCCAGCGCTAAACCCTGAACCCTTCCCCTTAGTGTGGTAATGACACTTGGCTAGCTAGCTTGTGGGCTGTGCTTGGACCGCGAAAACTTGCGGTGTGCGGCGAAACCGATGGGGGCCCGATCCGCTGTTTGGCGCATAAATCACAGTAGCCATGGTAAAGTACAGGCCCCTCCGGCGCAATCATCTGGGATTGGCTTTAAAATCCATTCATTACCCAGACAGGTGATTACCGCTAGAGCTCCCTCCAATGGAGAGTTATGGCTTCCATACCAGAACACCAGCCAGGAGCCCCATAAGCACCATTCTCCCCTGATTAATGGCAATCAATACTCAATTATTGGCTATGGAATAGCATTTTGCCATGTCATTGGCCTTGTCTAGCCCTGGGGTAATATGGCAGTCCCCCAGTTTGTCCTTGAAGGTTAGGATTGCGGTTCCCCTAATCTACGGTTAACGACTGCAGAGTGGGCTTTAATGTCATGAGGGACGAGCCACTGGGGTATGGGGGGGGCTACATGGGGTCACCACACAAGTGGGTGTGGAAATATTCTTATCCGAGGCCTACCTTCTTTACCCTCGCCTGTTCCTCACGACCTCCATGACCTGACTACTGTCTCAAAGCCAGTTGACCTGAGCTTCTTTCTCTCATTAGAGCTCAAGTCCATTTCCTACGGGGTGAATATGCTAACGTTGATTCAGCTTCTGGAAACACTCCCATCTGTAAGGTTGTAGAAAAATGTAACACTTAACGGAAAGCACTTCTTGAGTGTTCGTCTCAGACTGGAGGTCAAGGCAAGCCAGTCCAAGGTGCACACTGTGCACCTTGGACTGGCTTGCCTTGACCTCCAGTTGGGGGAGCCAACTGGAGGTTGGCTCCAGTTGGCTCAGACCACAGGCTGGGGCAGAGGAAGGAAGGAAGGCAGATGCTCCGTTCCAAAAAGCCATGTTCACAAATTCATGTTATCTCAACTGCAACCATTTGGAAATCAATTTTGATTGAATGCAAAATTATTTTTGGAGAAAAAGTCAGAGGTGCTTCACCCCAATGGAAGAAAATAGCACTCAACCTCGGCACCGATAGCACTGCTGCTCGTCCATTAGTATCCCCGCTCATTATGGGCTATTCTGATCCCCAGCCAAATCCAAATGGACAGGAAGCTATAAATCAGAAGCCAATTACATGCTAACGCGAGCGTTTGAGCATCTTGCTGATATTGTCACAAAGGAAGCATTCGTTAACATTCGCCAGAGAGCAGATAAGGACAAGCAATCTTGGGGCAGGGGTGAACCATTTACACCAGATAATGGGCTGTTGTTGTGGTTAGATATGATTAGCCATGGATGTGGGGGGAAATCGATGGTTCATAGTTCAGTAAACATTGAGTGAGCCGCCGGACTTCAGCTTGAATAAAAAAAACACTTTCTCCCAGCGTTGCCATTACAGCGTTTACTGTGGCACATCTTCAGAAAGCCTTAAAAGCTCAATTCAATACCAACCCCGATTATATAAATCAGACATTCCGGTTATTTTTTTGATGAACACACTCAACGACCATGTGCTAGCGGTTTCCCTTCCTTATCTCAGAGCAAACTGCCAACACGGTTCTGGCAACATGGTGTCGTTAAATAGAGAAGGAAGCGGCAAAGCCTTAAACGCTTAGAGTCAAGGATTAGGGTTTCTTTGGGGAAGGCAGAGAATACACTGAGCCAAGTTTCGGTTATTTGGGGCATACTGTCAAATTGCCCTACTGTGACATTAAAACCTTATCTGCATTCCCTATTACACAGGTCTTACATTACCTCATATGTTAGCCAAAAAATATTAATAATAATAGCTCTTGGAAACGGGTGTAACTCCTGAAACACAGATGGTGTTGAAGTATGGAAATTATTTAACTGGGTTTAGATCAAACCGGTAACAGGCAAGATTAATACGTTTAATATCAAAAGTCTTTCAGAAACAAGAATCGGTCTCTGTATAAAGTGCCATTATGAACGAGAATGAGTTTTAAACGTAATACAGCAAACAAAGTGGGTCCACCTTGAACACCTTGAAATGTCAATTCCTCACTCAAACATCCACGGCCGTAGTTGAAAGGGGATCCTTTACCTTCGGTGTCATTGCAGCACCGTTAAAAGTCGCATTCAACCCATAAGCAGGTGAATGCTGCAATCAGCAGTATGGCTGTAGCTCCTCCATTACATCCCTATTCTATTACATCTAATGGCATTGTTCAATTCGAACAACGGGGGAGGATATGAATCCTTCTCGTATGCATTATCCGTCGAGCTCGCGTCTCGACACGGCTTAATCTTACTCACTCTACACTCATTGGCCGGGAGACGATTGCACAGAATTTAGCTGTTGGGCGATGAAATCATTTTGAATTCTCAAAGCACAGAAGGAAAATGTTAGCCTGGTTCTACCAGACTCTCGTACTTCACTTCATTTCATTTCATTTGTACAGAGAGTCTGGACCTAATCAATTGACAAACGTTAACTCACTTGAAGGCGGGTGTCTGTCGAAGTTTAAAATGATTGGATCTGCCCAGTGCCACTCTGGATCTGCCATAACCAATCGCTAACGTTTGGTTGTGACGTATGTCATGCGCCGGGAATCACGCGCAGGTTGTACACAAACCAAACACCTTGCGTGTCTGCACGAAAATGTCCGTCAACGACAGCTGCAGGTTTTGTTCGTCTAATTTAATTTATCAGGGAAAAATTGCACATTGTAAATCAACTACCGACCTACAACAACAACTCAAACTGGCGCACGACTTTATCGTCATTGTTCTCAGACACGCCCTCTGTTCGCTGATTGGGCGCCGCTGTGGCGGCGCCAGAAAACCAAATTACATACAGCAGGTCCAGACCTAGTACTGAAGGGAAATTCAAATTGAGCGGAAGTACTTAGGCGGGCGGAGCCAGGCTAGGAAAATGTATGGCAGTAAACAAACACATTTCCTATACTGGCTTGGCAGGGATGAAGGACAAAAAGAAAAAGAACAAAAGTTCAGGCACAAAAAGATGAATGTGAAGGGGGTGCAGAATGACATTCGGCAAGGTAATGAAATGTTATGTTCCAGTTTGTTCTCCTGTACTGAGCATTCAAGAAATACTGCCTTGTGGTCTGCTAATAAACAAAAAGCCAGGCCTAAATCCTTCCTCCCACAGACTGTTTTTTATTAGGAGCTTGTTTACTTTGTACCGCACCTGCTGAGGGGCGAGAGCGAATTCCTTGAGTTGGACACGCACGCACGCACGCACACACACACACACACACACACACACACACACACACACACACACACACACACACACACACACACACACACACACACACACACACACACACACACACACACACACACACACACACACACACACACACAGGGGGGGGGGGGGCAGCCACAGAAGCACACAAGCCTGCCCGGGTCTTTGCTGCTCTCCTCTGCATATGTTTGACACCTCTGTTGTCAGCTGGTTGCAGCATGGAGGCGTCCCCCTGCAGATGCCCTCGGCTGAATGCATTTGCATTCATTCACCCCAGGAACACCCACCTATCCCCACACCAGGTCCGCAGCAAAATCCATACCATGCTTCCACGACCCCTGGCTCAATTCCACCAGCAATGACAACACACACACACGAGCTCCCACCTGCTTGACCGGTTGGTCGAGGTAACCCCCCACACTCATACCAGCGTTCCCAACTCAAGAACCCAACTCAAGAACACAACATCAACCACACAACTCAAGAACACAACATCAACCACACAACTAAAGAACACAACTCAAGAACACAACATCAACCACACAACTCAAGATCACAACATCGCACACAGGCAAAGCCGATTCAGGACGAGAGGAAGCAGAGGCCGTGGTGATTCTGCTTCGGCGTGTCAGCCAGGAGATGGTGCCGTGACTGATGTGGACCGGAGGAGACGCGGTCAGTGGAGTGCGATTTGCGGCCGACCACAACACACAGGTCTTGTTTACAGCGACCTGCAGCTGTGTGTGTCTGCCTGTGTGTTTGAGTGATGGAATCCTTCTCTCAACTCTAAGAGCCGGGAGATTAGGAGGAGTGTGATGGCACATCAGGATGGCGGGTGTTGGGGGTGTGATGGGGGGGTTGGGTGAGAAGAACCACAGCAAAGAAAAATAGCCAGGAGGAGATAGCTCTGAAGTGACCACAGAAAGCGATGTTTTTTTTAACACCAACTGTCACAGTAGGAACGAGACCAGAACTGAACAGGGGTTGTATCTTGTTAAGGGTGTTGAAGCCTTCCATGATGTCCCCTAGGTTTGGACCTCAGTGAAAAAATAAAGAAATATATATATATATATATATATATATATATATATACCATATATCAGTTTTCTTACCAATTGTAGCAACCAAAAACATCTACGTTCCCTACCAGAAACTGATCCCGGGTTGACAACTTGACTAGACAAGAAGGTGACTCAGGTTATTCAAGTTTATTTCATCTGAATATGAATAACAGGCCTAGTACATTATGGAAGATAGAATTATGATTTGAAAGGGAGCATCCCCCTCTAAGATTAACTGGTGTTGGATCTATCTCAAACTGTGTTAAAGCGGAGCTTTTACACAACATTATTAACAAAACAATCTTCCAGTTGAAAATCCCCCCTGAACCTCTCTCCATTGGTCATTTCTTACAATGGTTTGTGATCTAGCCTATGCTAGACTGCCAGGCCGTAAATCAGACAGTTTGTCATCCATAAATGCAGTAAAAAATAAAAAATCTTGATTTCTAAACCCTTTCTACGGCCCTGGTTGGGGGCATGACTCATGACGTGTGCTGGGAAACATTGAGCAAATTAAGCCAAGAACGGTGACGAGCAGAATGACCTTGCAACGCAGAGAAAAAATGCTTCAAAATCTCTGTATCTCTCTTTCCTCCTGCCTTTCTGTCTGTCAGTCTTTCTTTGTCGAGTGCGTTACAAAACCTAACACTTACGTCACAACCACAATTGTATAAGACCGCATATACAAATGTTGTTGGACTGAGTTGATTTCCGGTTTTGGATTAACAGCCCATTGTGGATGATGTCAACGTCTAATATGGACAGCGGAAACACATCTGGGCGTCGTCCAGAGACAATGATCGCTGAAAAGGCAGGCCCACTTGAGACACAGCTTTTCCAGGTGGGCTATTGTAAGGGTTTTAAAGAGTTCCATTGTTACGTTAACATTACATAATTAGATTGATTCATTTGTGAATAATGTGATGGCAGAAATAAAGGATTTGTTGACCTTGCCTGTCTTGAATACACAATAAACCGGAATTCTACACAAACCGACATCGAGGCTGGTTCATTGAGCCGCACCAACATCTTAAATGGCTCTCAATGGGTTCCTCAGACCACATGCATCAGACGATCCCGTCTGCTTACAAAACGACATTAGAGTCGCTTAACGGTGCATTATGTTCATTAACCAAATAGCCCTTTAGTTTCACCGCCTCGTCTGAATTCCCAAGAAAAAGTCAACCTTTATGGTTAAAAAAAATAAATGTCTACGCTTGCACTTTTCCCACATCGAGAGAGCAAGCTTCTTTCTTTCGTTTCGAGGACATTACGGTGAAATTAGTCCCGTAGGCCCTTTAACCTCATTACCCGTGGAAAAAAAACAAAAAACAAAAGCGTTGGGGAAACCTCCCTGCTTCACACAAAAACAGAGCCTGCATATGAACAAAACATGCTTCTGTCAGCCGTGTAAGCCCCGGAACCAACAGACAAACGACACTAGGAAATGACACGTAGCGACGGACGGCTGGGCCAACGACCGAGGTCAACCCCCTAAAACCACGAAGCCCCACGGTCTTAACACACAACCCAAAAATCACACGCCATGGTTTGTGTTGCCAAAACAGCAACAGCCCTGGAGTGGAAGGTGTCAGCATTGCGATACGGGTGGGGGTCATGGGTTAAGGTCACGGGTGGATTTAAGCACCAACATGCGAGTGACCTCTTCTCCATAGGAGCCCCATGTAAACCAGTCTGTCAACATGACCTCCGCATATCTCCCTCCCCTCTCTGGTATCTTTCTGTTGACAAAGAACCTCTTTCAGAGTTTTTTTATTTTTTCCGCTCCGCACTTACAGAGGAGCCATCTAGCGAGAGAGCGAGAGAGAGAGAGGGAGGATAAATCCATATGTATATATATATATTTTTTTTTTTAACCTGGCTGCAATATGATGGAAAAAATAAAAAGAGACAAGTAAGCAAACCCAGTTATTACCATAGACAATAACTGAAGATAAGTCCACCACACAACCAAGAAGGGCGTAAATAATTTAAATCATAGAGCTGGGACATTTTGCTGAGGATGACGCCGCACTGCATGATTTGCGATTTACCAAGAAACCGAGGGTGATAACTAAAGCAGCGTTATCGTCTTTGGTGGAGAGGCCTTTGTGGCTAAGCTTCCAGATGATTCCTTCAAATGTGTGTATGGTGCGGATGGGAGTGTTGGTGTTTACTGAGAGAAGAAGAGCGGAAAAAGAGAGCAGGAGGAGGAGGATTCAGGCAGGGAATGGGCCTCCCACTGCCATCACATCTCAGTTGTGTACTGAGGGGCTTTTCCTCTGATGGTACATGCAGAAGGAGGGAGTGGAAGCAGACACAGAGACAGACAGAGAGGGACTTGTGCGTCAACAGATTCGTGTTTCTTACCTTCAAGAGGACCAGATCGATTCCAATGGTTGTACGGCACCGGGGAGAGAAGACAAAAACAAAAATGAGATCAGTCTTATGCACATCAGGAAATATACCATTAAACAAAAACGGTTGAAGTAAAAGCTGCTCAGTGTTGATAGAAGATCAATCGCCCCCGTCCAGTGACCTATGACCTCCTGGCTCTTTTTGAACAAAAGGGAAACAAAAGCACGCAGCAATAACAACACGGACGACTCATTTCCTTTTGGTAAACTAAAGCCCCCCCCCCCCCCCCCAAATCCCATCCCAAGTACAAGTTCCCACAGGCCAGACGTGTGTTACTGTAACTCCCCTCACACACACACACACACACACACACACACACACACACACACACACACACTTTTTTGCACCTCATCCATGACCCCAATGCACGCTCCCCTCCCGTCAACCTTTGACCTTGAGCGTTAGGCTCCATGCCTCCCCCCCCCCCCCCCCCCCGGGCCAGGAGGACATGAGCAGCTGAGACATGCCAGGATCTGGCCGAGTCAGCGGGACATTCCTCCCGGACATGCCTGAGACCGGCCCTGGTGGGCCCCCATGGGCCGAGGTTCCTCCTCTATAGCGCTGATGCATAGGGGCCCCCCTCGGCCTTTCTGCCTAGAGCCAGGAGCTTTGAGAACCGGCTGCATAGGGCCCGCCCTCATCACTGACTCACACACAATAAAGTAACACAACACCCATATAATGAAGTCATCAACACACAACAATGGCCCCAACACAATCATGCTAATGATGATCTTTCTTCTTCTGCTCTGTAATATTTGTATTGATTGGAATGGAATAATGCGGGCAGGACCGTCCTGGGAGTTTGAACCCCCATGTAAGTATACTTGTGCGAGACGCCTTCACACCACTACTTAATGCTATGTACATCATATAATTCATTCACCGCATGTCGCTGTGGTTAAAAGCATCTGCTAAATGCCGAAAGGTCAGCCGGCCAAAGCCTGGCTGCTTTCGACCAAAGGCTGGTGAGCCGGCCCCCCCACCGCCTCCACCACCGCCTCCACCTCCGCCTCCACCACCGCCTCCACCACCGCCTCCGTCCTGTCACCACGAGTACAGCGGCGTGCGCCTCAAACGCTGTCCTCTCTCCAGGACGCCGTTCGTCCACAGGATCACACAGGGGCCACGGCCCACGACCACACATACGCACACACTCTCACACTCGCGCCTTCACTTTGCGTTGCCAGGGCAACCCGGTTGAATATCATGAGCAGCGTGAGAATGCAAGGCGAGGGGCCTGGGCGGAGTGCCGTGTGATGCTGTCACCCTGAATACCGGGGATTTCTTCTTTGCCGATTTCTCTCGAAAGCAACCTGAGAAAATGCCAGAGGCGAACGCAGGGTCTCTAGGTTTCAGCGGCGTGACCGCGCTACCGCTGGTGTTTCGCGGTCCTCCGGGGGTCACCCACCAGTACACACGATGTCTGGGGTACACTCTCTTCACATCGAACATCCGGTCGCGTATCTGCGTCTGGGATATGGAAATATCTGAAATAATGTCTCATATTTGAGGTTCCTGTGACATATGGTGGATTTATCTAGACTTAAAGGTCACCACACAACATTAACAATCTCATTGCTCTCACATGTAATTTCACCTATTTAAATTGTATATATTATATTTGATATTAACTAATAAACTGCTCACTCAATAAAATGAGTCCCAGCTGTACTCTGCCACCAATAATGATCCCTGAACGGTGGGGCGTTCTCACCAAGATGCCACCGGAGCTGCCAGCACCCCGTTGCCTGCCATCCCTCTGACAGCTCTGACAGGCTAAGGCAGAGGATGCTTTTTGTGGATTTCAACTTTTTCTGACACTGTGGAGTCTATAAGAAATATACAGCACTGTCACATTTGTCACACTTGAGCTCGTCTTACTTCATCGGGGTGTGACTCAGGAGAGACTTAGGCTGGAGTCCAAAAGGCCACTTTATACTCTTTAGACCGACCACACAGTCAAGAAAATGATAAAGAGCCCCTATTTTATGTTGATTACATATTTCAAACCATTTCAAAAATCGATCCTAAAGTGACTCCATGCCTCGTTTTTGTCTTAACATGCATCAGTGTTTTTATAGTGTTTCGTAGTGTGTTCATATTTGCAGCACATAAAATCCTGAATTGTTCTTGCATGTGTATGCTTATGAATTTCCCTTACAGCCCTTTTGAGTAGTAGTGCACAGATGATTCCAATTCATTGCACGTCATCAACTGTGTGCAACTTGGCTCATACACATCAGACACACCAACAAAATGAGTTTGGGCGCCTACCCAGAGATATGATGGCTAGATCAAACCGGTTGGAACAACAGCAGCATGCATGGTAAGCTGAACTATCCAAGTTACGAACCCACGCTAATGGGTTTATATAGTACCCCTTTAAACACCCACCATGGCAAGATATACTTCCGTTTCAAAGAAAGGAAAAAATTCACTGTTTTAAAATGCGGAAGCTTTAAAATGACACAATGAGCCTATATTTCACTGCACCTGACTAACTCTTGCAGGTGAAATATGCATCTCTCTCTCTCTCTCTCTCTCTCTCTCTCTCTCTCTCTCTCTCTCTCTCTCTCTCTCTCTCTCTCTCTCTCTCTCTCTCTCTCTCTCTCTCTCTCTCTCTCTCTCTCTCTCTCTCTCTCTCTCTCTCTCTCTCTCTCTCTCTCTCTCTCTCTCTCTCTCTCTCTCTCTCTCTCTCTCTCTCTCTCTGACAGAGCTTTGAAGCTTACGAGGGATTGCGTAAGAGCGCTCCATGCCCTCCCCAGGGCCTTGGTGAGGAGGACACTAACTGGGAGTGAGATGCTGCCTGTCTGCCAGCTTTACAATGAGCTCCTGTCTGCCGGCTCCACAACCGGCACACATTTCTTTTGTGTGTGTTTGTGTGTGGGTGTGTGTCCGTGATACGGAGGCGGACTGACGGCCAGGAGAAAGAAAAAAGAGAAAACAAGAAAAAGTACTGGTCAAGTTGCTCTCATTAATAACACCATGAATCAAACTACTGCACTATAGAAACAATGGAGACGATTAAAACCAAAACCGTCGGGATGCTTCGATTCTACAGTCAACAGAATGTGATTATGCCGCAGCAAAATGACTTTTTTCTATTAAAGGCCAGTCATATGAATAGTTTGCTGGCAACTCACAAAGAGAGCTACATTTCATTCTGTCGCCGGGGCATCTGTTGTAGATCCATCACTGTTAGCGCCGTCGGCTACATACATACACGGCTCCTTTTCACAGGCTGGAGCTTCAACAGACATACCAAAGAGTGGTGCAAAGAAAACCTTAAAAAGAAAACAAAAATCTTAACCAAGATCGTATCCAGCTCAATAAGGGACAAGCACGCACAACAACATGAGCACTGGGACACAACACTTTAACGCAACACACATGTGAGGAACGGTTCAGGCTTATCGCGGTTTGGCCAATCGCAGGTTAAGCCCATCACGGTCACGGTCTTCCCGAGTGTCATCCCGAGGCCGCGGAAGGCAGGGACCCTCGGAGGAAGAGGAGGACTTCACACTAAAGTTCAGAGCAACAATAAAAGCGCCCCAGCTCGTCACAGCCGCTCTTCAGCGCCCAGAAGAGCGGCTAATTATCAATACCGTGATTGGGATTATCTCCGTGCTAATCAACGATGAGAACACTTGAGCTGTAATCACAGAGACACGTGTGCCACTTTGCTGTTTTGATTCGTGTTGAGTTGTTGTTTTTTTTGTTCCGGATAACAATCACAGGGCTGGTTGAACTGGCTTCTTTGATTTCTATCCAAATAAACATGTCGATGATATAAGGCGGTGTGTCTGCCCTACATTTGTCTGGGGAGGGAGGCAGAGCTAGACTTTGTGTTCTGTGTATGCAAACAAAACAACCAGCTGATGCTTGGAAGAGAGGGAAAGGGATGCAGGGTGTGTGTGTGTGTGTGTGTGTGTGTGTGTGTGTGTGTGTGTGTGTGTGTGTGTGTGTGTGTGTGTGTGTGCGCGTGTACATGAGTTTATCTTTCAAGGTTTTTGATAAAAAACACAAACCATTTCTTTTTTTCTTTTTTTTTTTTACACACTCACACACGACACACACCACATCCACTGACTGAACATTCCCATTCCGAGAGGAGCGTCAAATATGAATGGCCGCTTTGCATAACAAAGCACCCCGGCTCCCCTCGGTGGGATTCCTGCATCACAATGCCGAGGCGTCTCCCTACACGATGATAACCGGCTGGCTCCCCCATCACGGCCGCTGTGTGCCGCCGCCTCCCCAACACGGGTAAACGCCGGCGCCCCACCACCGACCCGGGGGGGGGGGGGGCACGCTGACGGCATTCAGCAACAAGTATGAGCTCCCCCTCAGAGCGTCTCCTGGGCTCTGGGTCACTGGGATGGGCAGTGGTTCTACTGGGGCTAGACTTTAGTGCAGGCTAATAGTGTGTGTGTGTGTGTGTGTGTGTGTGTGTGTGTGTGTGTGTGTGTGTGTGTGTGTGTGTGTGTGTGTGTGTGCAGTGGTTCTACTGGGGCTAGACTTTAGTGCAGGCTAATAGATTGTGGGTGCGTCTGTCTGTCTGTCTGTCTGTCTGTCTGTCTGTCTGTCTGTCTGTCTGTCTGTCTGTCTGTCTGTCTGTCTGTCTGTCTGTCTGTCTGTCTGTCTGTCTGTCTGTCTGTCTGTCTGTCTGTCTGTCTGTCTGTCTGTGGGAGGGGGTAGCTGCGGTCCGGGGTGGGACTAGTTTGGGTGGGGTGGGGTGGGCCGGGGGGGGGGGTTGTCTTAGCCGGGAGGCGCTACAGAGGAGGAGGAGGGGGTTAACGTTGCTGCTGCTCTCGCTCCCGTTCCATAAATGGGTCGGACAGGGGGAGTAGCAGGGCAGAGCGGTGGTGGACCGTGGTGGGGGTGGGGGCCCATTGTTGTGTGGGTGGGGGGGTTATGAGAGTGTGCGTGTGCGTAGTGTGTGTGTAGAGTGTAGCGTGTGTGTGTGTGTGTCCTCTTCCTCCAGAGAGGGGTGAAGTGGATCGTTTCTGGGCTAAGTGGCTTCAACAAAAGCTCCTACCCGACCGTCCTCCGGAGAGATTCTTGAATGCCACATCATCTCCCCCCCCCGGCCCCCCCATGCCGCCCTGTGTAGACTGTTACAGTACATCTCCCCCCCCCGGCCCCCCCATGCCGCCCTGTGTAGACTGTTACAGTACGTTCGTTTCCTCATTTCATCCGACACGTTAACTTGCAGACAGTAAAGATGATGGCTGTTGCTCGGGTTTCTCGCTCTGATCTCGCGTGTTCGCCTACACACCGTCTATATTTAGAGGATCTGTATTGCAAAGAACTTAGGGAATGCATGTGTAGATGTATTTTATGTCTTTCACATGTGCACAAGGCTGTCTCTGAGCCTGTGGTATCAGGTGATTGAGAGTGCGTCAAACATTGTATTGAGCCGATACAGATTTAGCCACACACAAGTGTGTCGTTGTGGGTCCCACGTATGATGACAGCACCGCCAACATTAAATGTTCATGTGGAGGAGAGAGACGTATCCACAACGGGCTGGTAATTTGATTCACACAATAATCTGTTGAATTGTATTTCTAACTGCTCTGCAGGATACATCTTCATCTATATTTGCTCCTTCTTTCCCTAAAGAGACTTCAGGCTCTTTGTTTAGCCTCTAAAAGCCATTATTATGTCGGCTGGAACGTCCATCATCTGACTTTCTGTCTACCTTTCAGTATCCTTGGGCTGACCTCGAATCTTCAACGATCTGAATCATCGATATAAAGTTTAGTCGACTTTTTGCTTTTACAGTAAAATCACTGTGTGGGGAAAATAGTGCGTGTGTTGCAGCGTTCCGGTGGGAAGATGGGAGTGTAAGAGAGTTACACCACAGCATTTTTGGCCTTCTAGAAGGAACAGCCTACAAGTTATACAATGGGTTTCTTGTGGGGGTGGTGGTTTGACTGTGTCTTCTGTGTGCAATTTGCTGCGTTATGTTTTGCTTTCAATAAATGTTCTTATTGTTAGTTTGATAACCACTTTGTGTAATGGTTCTATCCAATCATTTTATATTCCGAGTAGAGCACATATTGTGTATCCTTTTAGACCATTAGACTAGAAGGGTACACAGGAAATTAATTTTAAATTGTTAACATGTCAAAGACTTCTACAGTAGCTTTCTCGATGCAGGATTTGTGTGATCGGATGTGAATACGTTGGTAAATAATCAGACAGAACCGAATGTCCACAGTTTGATTTCATAGATGATGAAGCATATCGTATGAATCTATATTAAAGTATACAAGGGCTAATAAGAGCCCATATCCCATTCGGTAAAATTGAATGAGTATGACATGACATGAAAGGGCGAGCACTTTGTCGTTCTGTGATGAAGTTATTTGTTTGTAGAGGCTGTGGGTCACTTAGTTTCGGAGCCTGCCTCGCCTTTACACAGCTGAGGGACACCCAGATAAGGCAACTGATTATTTTAACCGCACAACCGTCACAACAAGGAAGGGGTCATAGAGCTGCATTAAAATAGATATAATATATGATTCAACAATAAGTCTAGGTCATAAGTCTAGATTCATCAGGCCAATATAGGTCTGGCCTGATGAATCAGACTCGACTTTGCCTTAAAGTATACATTATCACGGCTTAGGCCTGGTGTGTATGGCAGGTCTGTCTGTCTATCCGACTGTCTGTCTTCTCAAGCCAAGGCTGGGCTTCGGGAGCGCCGGATGGTGCGGCGCAGAATTCCGGACACATGACCTCTAACCTTGAGCTGGGGCGTGAACGACACGGACAGAGAGAAAGGAATTAAGGCAGTTCATTGTTTTGAAGTGTGTGTGTGTGTGTGTGTGTGTGTGTGTGTGTGTGTGTGTGTGTGTGTGTGTGTGTGTGTGTGTGTGTGTGTGTGTGTGTCTTTCTCTCTCTCACTGGGGGAGGTTGACATCGGCTCTAAACTGTACCAGCCACACAGAGTTAATTTGGGGGCTTAGCGAGCACTTCCTCCGTCATCAAGGCTGTGAGCCAGCACGTGTTAGGAGAGGACGGCCCCAACACCACTCGCTCGCCGCGAGACCAGAACAACAACGCCGCTTACCCATGGCGAGTTGCTGCCCAAACGTTGTGACGGGGGGCTTCGAGTCACGTGCATGTTATATTTATGACAAATTACTTCTTACATGACTTACGACATATTTCATTTTGAAGCCCGTACGATGCTTATGTTTCCACAGCCAAAAATGATTCTGTCCTGAGGCGAGGCAACACATTTCAATTATGCAACTAGGGGTGGTTGTGTGTGTGTGTGTGTGTGTGTGTGTGTGTGTGTGTGTGTGTGTGTGTGTGTGTGTGTGTGTGTGTGTGTGTGTGTGTGTGTGTGTGTGTGTGTTGAATTGCTCTCAGCGTAAGTCGGAGAGAGACAAGAAGACAGTCGTTGTAAAAGGTCCGTATTCAACATGGAGAGCAGTATTAATCACGCTTCCTGAGGACTTTGCACACGCAATCAACCCAAGCACAACGTTTTGACTTTGAAAAGTTGTCAGTCAAAACCCCAAAGACCAAACGGAGCGGATGAGGCCAGATGGAGACAGGCAAACCCCACCCCCAAGGCCAGTGGTCCTAGGAGGATCTTACTGGAAACCAGAAACACAACTGCTCTGCATTTCCACATTTCTGCTGCGGGAGAATATCCTATTTGGCGAGAATTCCCCAGAGCCATTAAAACAAACAAGGATTCAGGGTTTGGCCCAGGCACTGTCCGACCCCCCCAAAATAAGCGAGATGTGCTGACACTCAGACTGTGGTTATGCTGTTCCTCCCGGGAAGAAGACGCCGGTAACGGGGCTCCTGAATCAACGTCTCAATTATTAATGCGTGGTGACCTCAACTTGTCAAGAAGGCTTTTTAGAATGTCTCTCTCTCTCTCCCCAAGTTTTCAGTGAGCCCAGCCAACAACATAGAATAAATTGGATACAGAAGTAAGACCAGGATGGATTTAAAGTGGTGATAAAGATCAGAATGTTTGGGAAAGTATCGATTTTGGAATGAAAGCCATACGAGTACGACCACTTAGTTGAAAAAGATTCATGCACGAAATAACTGAACAAATCGTTATGCGTCGATGACACGGAATATAACCCAAAACTAAATAGAATTGTGTTTGTTATTAAATCTCCCCATTTGTTCCAGTGGCCGCGAACTGAGCAATTCACCGGAAATGAATAGGGCAATTAACCCTGCCTCGTGGAGGGGTCGCCGAGGAACAATTAGACCATGTGACCTCTCCCCTCGCACACAGAGCATGCCCAGACGGCTTCACTAATGATGGCTCTGGCAGACAGCCTGCAAGCGACTTCTAGACACGTCCGCCGGCTCTACGGTTGGTAGTAAAACCAACGAAATGGTGAAAACATGGTAATGAGACTGTTAAACAAAACAAATGAGCCCATCTCCAGGGTCAAACACAAGCCATATCTAAGTAGCTCGCTCCTTGGGTGTTTATTTTTGAATACATTATTTATTAATGCCTAGTGCCATCACTATTGTGACAAATTGATGCCAATTACAATTAGCGGTTGTAATTGGCCTGGCCATACAATGTGGTATTAAAAGTATACTAAGGAGAGATCAGCTTCGACATGCTCTCTTTTATGTTTCGATATCCCAAGATGAAGACATAATTAACCTTTACTATCAAAGGGCTCTGAAGTTAAACGCACGTTGTGGAATTCTTTGTAAACCCATGCCTGTTCTCAGTCTTCACGATTTGTCCCAATTAGTGTTCTTCCTGAGGGCAAGAAGTGTTGTAGTAATGTACGTGTGAATATAATAGTTTTGTAACAGACAGGATCAGACATGACATTTCAGAAATAAGGTGTCTCTAACACACACACACACACACACACACACACACACACACACACACACACACACACACACACACACACACACACACACACACACACACACACACACACACACACACACACACACACACACACAGTGTTGGAATGCAGAAAGTCTTTTTTCAGTATCGGTGTGTAACAGAATGCCCTAACCACAGAAGACAAACTTGGACCTATGAAAGCGGGGGGTTTATTTGAATCAGGATTGAGAATGCACAGGTGCTTGTTTTACCGCGCAAGTGTCTCTGTTTAAGTGTGTGTGTTTATTTATGTGATAGTGTGCTTGCCTATGTGTATTTATGTCCTAGTGAGTGTGAGTGTGTGTGTGTGTGTGTGTGTGTGTGCATTTATGTGATAGTGGGTGTGTGTATGCGTATTT
>NC_082402.1:11256110-11288601 GCF_031168955.1 Gadus macrocephalus | reverse complement strand
CAGACAGCTGCCCGGTGGGGCCGTTAGTACGGCAGCCTCCCTGCCAGGGCGCAGGCCACTACAAACAGCAGCGCAGGCTACGGATGCAGTCTCCATGATCACGATCACAGTCTCTCTCTCTCTCTCTCTCTCTCTCTCTCTCTCTCTCTCTCTCTCTCTCTCCTTATCTCTCCTTATCTCTCCTTATCTCTCTCTCTCTCTCTCTCTCTCTCTCTCTCTTCCTGCCCCTCATACTCTCTCTCTCTCTCTCTCTCTCTCTCTCTCTCTCCTCTCTCTCTCCTTATCTCTCCTTATCTCTCCTTATCTCTCTCTCTCTCTCTCTCTCTCTCTCTCTCTTCCTGCCCCTCATACTCTCTCTCTCTCTCTCTCTCTCTCTCCTCTCTCTCTCTCTCTCTCTCTCTCTCTCTCTCTCTCTCTCTCTCTCTCTCTCCTCTCTCTCTCTCTCTCTCTCTCTCTCTCTCTCTCTCTCTCTCTCTCTCTCTCTCTCTCTCCTCCTCTCTCTCTCTCCTCTCTGACACAGGGAAGGGGGGAGTGGTTTGGTTGATTGGTTGATGGGCGGGGGTTTAGACTTGCTCACACTGCGTTGTTTCGTCGTCAATGAAAAGACCGGCCAGACGGGGTAATTAACTACGTGCTGCTCAGGTTGTTGCCTTCGCCCCCCCCCCAGCATCGTGCATTGCTCATTTGAGGCGCTACCGTTGCGTCAGAAAATAGATAAAAAAACTTGAAAGGGTCGATCGCGGTATTGGGGTGGAGTGAGGGGGGAGATAGGAGCTAGCCTGAACGGTTTTAATGGCAGGAGACAGAGTGTAGCGACATGTCGGGGCGGAAGATGTCTGCAAGGCAGCAATTACGACTGCGCTGCCGTTCAGGGTGAGCGGGGCTAGCTCCCTGTGAAGCGCTCCTACGGGGAAAGCGCACTTACAAGCCACCCCCCCCCCCTCCAGTGTGTGTGTGTGTGTGTGTGTGTGTGTGTGTGTGTGTGTGTGTGTGTGTGTTCTGCGTTTCCATTTTTCTCCCGGTTTCCTGTGTGATTAATGTAGTTTGTGTCGGCCCGGGCGCTCTGCTGGTAGCAGCCCCTCGTCGCTCATTTCTAACCGTGTCCTCGTAGCGCGTGGCAGGAAGGGGGGGTTATTTCATCCGTTTAACACAGAGAGCAACCTGTAGAGCGGGCCTCGTAAAAAGAGAAACACACACACTCACACACACCTACGTACAGGAATGTGCTGGGTCATGTCTTCAGGAGACGCTGCTTAGCTAAGCAAGGTGCAGCACTGGCGACCATCGCACACTCTGTGCACCCTCCCTCGCCCCCCCCCCAACCCCCCATGCCGCATCCGCCGTGCACATGTCTTGTTTTTTTGCAAACTCACATGGCTGACAATCCTTCTGCACCCCCAGGTTCATTGAGACCCGTAAACGTCAGGTCCCTGGCTTCACATGCGTGCCCTGCATTATAGTTGCCAGAAATAGCACCTTACAGGAGCTTAGCTAGACAGCTGAGCCGTGAGGTGAGGCAGACGTCTCAGGAGACCTAACTTTCCTGAAGGATGTCTGGCATTTTGAAATAATCTCTCTATATATCTCCAGCTCAAAGCATGGTGGGTTGCCGGTTCCTATAGGAATGTCTTAAACACAGACACAGCCACAATCATTTGTCTCCATAGTAACTATGGCTTCGATGTGTGTGTGTGTGTGTGTGTGTGTGTGTGTGTGTGTGTGTGTGTGTGTTGTTTTAGATCAGGTCAGTGTGCTTGGACAGGATAGTGCGGCTTCTGTCCACACGGTGTCATTATATATAATGCTTGCGTCGAGTAGACCATTAGACCAAGTGCACAGAGAACACATGGTGACACATTGTCTCACATTCGGAAGTCGGATCCATTTCGGGGAAAACTATGCATGTGCCTGACTGTGTATGCCCGTATGGGTGCATGTGTCTTTACGTGTGTCTGCATGTTTGAGAGTGTGGGTGCGGGTTTGACTGACTGAGTGAGTGAGTGAGTGAGTGAGTGAGTGAGTAAGTGAGTGAGTGAGTGAGTGAGTCAGAAAGTAAGTAAGTGAGTGACTGAGTGAGTGTGTGCATGTGCCCAAATGCATGTGCATGTTTGAGTGTGTGTGTGTGTGTAGGTTTGAATCTGTGTGTGAGCTTGCGAGCGAGTGATTGATTGTAACTCACTTATACACTTTCATACATCCTTACATGGTCAGATCCTCAAGCCTGTTCCCCTGACTCATTATCTCTTTATTCTAAGAGGGGCGGGGCGGGGAGGGGAGCTTCCAGTTCAACACAGTTCCCCCAGAGAGAACCACAGAGTCGTCCCCCTCCCTGTAAATCTACCTACCTCCAATATAGCTGCTGCAGAAGAGACGCCCAAGACACTGTCCAAGTGGGATTTCTCTCAGTCTTCTTTGCTTTCTGGCCTAATAAACAGCCTTATTGGATGAACCCTGGATGTTTATTGCCGTTGACAGCGAGGGGAGGAGGGGGGGCCACGGTGTTGCCAGAGACGGCGAAGAAATATGTGCGAAAACAAATATGTTTACGACGAGTGAATGAAAATCTATAGGGTGCTCACCGGCGCGGTGTGAGGTGCCAGACCTCTGGAGCGGTGAACCGCGGAACAGGAGGGTCCGGGGGGGACACTCTCCGCTCGATGCGGGGAGCATGGGGGGGGGGGGGGATAAGGAAGCCAAATGAAATGGAATGAAATAAGCAAGAGCGGAGGTAGGGGTACCGCTTCCCTGTACAACACACTGCACAGGTGTGTCGTTCTACTGGGGCTGATTTCGTCACCCGGATGAACCGAGATACATGGCTCGCGTCATCTGTGATGTTCAGGGTAGTGTTCTCCGATCGTTCGGTTTATAGTGTACAGTGTATAGTGTTCTCGTATCGGTCTCAGTGTTTCATTTGTGAAACGTTGAATCCCTCTAATAATGGCTTGTCGCTGCTTTGCGTCGGAGCACACCGGGACAAACGTCTCAGATGTTGATTTGTTGTTTGCTAACTTAATTAGCTTAGTTTCTTAAGCGTGTTGCTTAACAAAAATGACAGCAAACACAACCAAACAGACACTCGTATGCAAAAACGCATACGTGTGGGGAATTGAAAACAGCGATTATTCATTCCTGATGCCAACACATGTTAGACATTGGATATTGATAATCAGCGGGACATACATAATCCATGCATCCATTCCGGATGCAGATGCTCTGGTATGTTCTCATGTACGAGAGCCTCCCCAATGTCGGGGGTGCCGGTGTATCTCTGGGACGAGAATAGCACTGATCCATGGTGAATGTGTCATCAGAAACGCTTCTGTCTGCCACCCTATGGAAAATGGAAGTGGCATGCGGACACTCTTATAGCCTGTTTTATTTCAAGCTGTTGCCGTGACCGCTTAGCCGTAAGTGATACGCGCAAGGCCCACATATGTTGTTTAAGTTCCCCTCAGAAGGCGAGGAGTGTCGCTTCTGTGGTGGTGACACTGCTGTGATTCAGTACAATTGTGTCTTTCGAAGAAACTGAATGTCACAAGGATGAGCATACCCTTTGCATACATCGTAATCGATAGTCTTTGAGTACATTCAAATGATATCGTGTTTTTGCGGCGTCTATTTCCTAGCTGAAACAAATAGGACTTTGGGTATGATACCTTAAAAGATCTCTGTGTTCGATGTAAACTCAGTTGAACTAAATAAAAATAAAATCCAGCAGATCAACAGAAGCAGCCACATGGAAGAGAGAGGGAAAGAGCGAAAGAGAAAGATGGAGCGAGAGAGAGAGAGAGAGGGAGATCTCTTCCATGCAAAATGAGAAGGCCAGCTGCAAACACAGCACTAACTGCTTCCTTCCCACATTTAACAATTTTTTCCCCCCTGGAGAAGAAGCTTGGTCATGTCTGTGCGTGAACGGGTGCGTGTGCATGTGCGCGTGTGTGTGTGTGTGCGTGTGTGTGTGTGAGAGACCGGGGGAGATATGCTGACACACCCTCGTACACAGAGTGGGAAAGCAGGCCTGGGTCTAGCTTGCTTCACCGCCACTAGTAAAGTTCCCACACACTGTTTTTGGATTAAAAAAAGTTATTGAAACATAGTGCATCACTTCATAATCTCACGATGTGTATTAAAACATTTCAAATCGCAGTAAGAGATCTCCCTCACCCGCTCTCTCTCTCTCTCCCCCTCTCTCTTTTTGTGGGGCCGGAAGAATCTCTCATGGTTTGTATTCACATGATGGCTAGATCTCATCTCCTTCATAGTACCCCCCCCCCCCCCCCCCCCGTTCCTACACTTTACATCCTGTATGTAAACCGCGACTTCACTTTCCTTAATAGACTTTCTGCTACTCTCGAAGGACAATAACCATAAGCCGGGACAATAACCCCGTACTTTATGACTTCCCCCCCTCCTTTACGAGTGCTCGCGCATGCCTTTCGACAGAGCCCTTAATAAGAGCTAAGCAAACAAGAGGCTTTCTGTGGAAACCCGTGGAAAACTCTCGAGTGTGCGCGAGAGGGGTTCAACTTCCTCCCGGTGGCACAGAGCCAAGCTCTATATCGCACAGGATCTGGACGAGGCCGAGAGTATTGAACCACGCTATCTGCCGACAAGGCTATGTCTTTCAAATGGTTTCATATCAGGATAATTAGATTGGTAATTAATTTGCACTAAATATATGCCCGATTCACGCAGTGCTTTGGGCAACACATTGTAAATGAAATGAAGTTGTTTTCGCTATCAGCAAGAAATATTAAGTATTGCATCAAGCCTTCAGTAGGTCATTGTCCCGTTGTTGCCAAGCGAGGTTGAATTCTAGCATGCGCTAAAGAGGATCAATGCGGTTTAATTGCTGCTATAGTGCCGTACTAGTTTCCTTAGTTTCTAAATGAAGAACACTGCAAAATGAGCAATTGGTCACACACACACGGACAGAAGACGAGTTGGCAGGTCTTCCCATCAAGCCCAGGGGGGGGGCCGTAAATCTCAGGTTCTTCACCATAGGCATAACATGAGGATGTCTTTAACAATAAAGGGGGGGGGGGGGGTGAAAAAAGCTAATTTCCTGAAAGCTGAGGTCTCTGGGAAATGAATCACGATTAAGATGACTGCGAAGGGAAGCGAGGTGAATATCTGGCATGTAAAGATGATGAACTCCCCCCCCCCCCCCCCCCCCCAGAAGAATCCGAAGCTTCCAGTGTCTGCGCACACACACACACACACACACACACACACACACACACACACACACACACACACACACACACACACACACACACACACACACACACACACACACACACACACACACACACACACACCTAGCTTTTGTCCCTTGGACATCCCAGGATGGTCATCTCTCTTCTTTTTCATCCTTCGCCCCCTCCCAAAAACACTAACTTCCGTCACTATTCTGTGAGTGTATTCATAGCTCTTCCCTGTCGCCGCACGACACCCAGGTCCCATCACCGCCACCCAGTCGGCACAATGCCGGACCCTCGCTTGCACCGAGTCCCCCCCCCCACCCCCACTTTCAATAGCCGGAAGCAAGGGAGGACACACACACACACACACACACACAACAGAGCCATCCTCCAGTGAAAGGACGTGTGGCTCCGTGGGGGCCCGCGGGACAAAAACAATGGACGACTCCCCCCGCCCCGACCCCCCCAACGCACTGTGTTTAGCCCCCGACTTCCTCCTGACACGCAGCGCTAACAATGAGGCGCTGTTATGACTGTCCGTGTCAGCTGTTTGCCACACTCGTGGCAGACAGTAGGGTGTCGGGGGCACCCGTCGGACCAGCGTCGGCCAGGGTCACGCGGGTCCCAGCCGAGGTCCCGAGGAACCAGGGTGGCTCTCCCTCTGACTTCATCTATACAATAACACACGTTTATAGCTTTCATGGAATTTACGAGTTTACCATTTGATGTACGGCCCTTTAAATGGCACACGGTTGACGCGCACACACACACACACACACACACACACACACACACACACACACACACACACACACACACACACACACACACACACACACACACACACACACACACACACACACACACACACACACACACACAGTGATTCTGTGTCGTTTTATTTATATCCCAAAACTTGGACCACTACTTTATGAAAGCCGTCGGCTACTACACAGAGGGAACTCAGCGACCTTGTCTCTGGCTTTGGAATGAGTAAGTATGACCTTAAGTTAGCCAGTGGATGAGTCAGGCTGCCTTTCTGCCCAAAGCGTACCAAAACACGATCAGATATAACTTTTGAGCTCAGCATCAAACACTGAAGGGGAGTGGACGGATCTTGTTAATTTGCATATTTTATCTTTTTCTTTTTGTCGATTTTTATCGATGGCCGCCAAGTTAAGCCTTGAGAATTTCAAACAGCAGTGATGAAGTTGGTCACTATCTCCACCACCATGGCGCCTTATCTCATCTCGATGAGCATTTTGTAGCAGATAGCATTGTTTGTTTACTTCAGAAGGAGAGAGCACGAGCATAATTTGTTGTCAGCAGCTACTCAGCCAGGCTCTAAGAGCTAGTAAACAGTAAAAAGTGTGTCAAGGTTTCAAATCATCACCGTGTGCAGACTGATCACTGTACGAATAATATCCCATTCTGAAAGCTTGGTCTACTCAGTTTCTCTTAGTTAAACGAACTCAGGAACAAAGGCTTACCTCTGCAGAACTCTGTCCCTTCAGTGTTTGGGTTTAGGTCCAGGCTCTGAACCATCTGCCCCCAGAAGTTCTGCTATAAAATAGTAGGACTGCTGGATCTGAGATTACCCCCCACACATCCCACTAAGTGGACCGGACGGGGGACGGGGGACGGGGGACGGGGGGGGTGGGGGTGGGGGCGGGGTCACTGCCGCCAGATAGCGCTTCTTTGGTTAGCACCGTTGCACCGTCAAAATCCCTCCCTTATCTATTGTTGTCAGCATATATATCGCATATATCGCCATCCCTCCTTTTTTCTGTTTGGTTGGGGGGGGGGGGGGCTGACATTCCATCTCAAGGGCAGCGACGGCCGAGCTCAGCCCGCCGACCAATCAGAGGTCTGCTGGTCAGTGCTGGTTCTCCAGAGCTCTCTCACTCCACTCACTCCTCCTGCTGAGGGATGCACTGGGCTGCAGCTAAATCAGAACTACAGGGTGGCAACAATGTGCACGTGTGCACACACACGCACTCATGTCTGAAGGCTTCTTTCCGACAAATAAATCTAGCCTTCAAAAGGATGATGTCATCCCAAACGTTATTTTGGTCACAAACTTGATCATCTATTCTACAGAAACCACAAATTATTTTTTAATGAACCAACAGAAGTGGGGAGGTTATGAGATGGGCATCTAAAAAGGAAGTTTGTAAGTGGCCGCCAACTGAAGTTTCGACTTGCATGACAGGGCTTAATTGGTTCTGAGGCGGACTGATAGCAGTTACACCAGCGTGTGTGAACACACACACACACACACACACACACACACACACACACACACACACACACACACACACACACACACACAGGGGGGGGCGAACACATCAGTCATTCAGCGTGGTGGGGCCTTTTTCCAAATTGGCCGGGGCATCCGCAGACACTTTGACAAGGAGATGGGCTGCCTGCTATCAGGCCTGCTCCGACAAGAGGCCACTCTCAGCTTGGCTCCGTCCAGGGCAGCACCGGGCCAACCCATCTGGGCCCTGCTACTTCACAGGACCAATCACAACCAATCGCCTGGGGGCCATTCATCAGCGAGGACACCCTAAAAGATGCAATGCTCATGGGCCTGCGTGGTCCACCCACACCGTGAATGCTTCGTGTGTGTGTGTGTCTGTGTGAGGGTAGGTCAGACTATCGATATTATGCATATTCATTTTAGGAATACAAGACTGGTTTTCGGGTGTCTCCCCTCCTCCACCTCCTCCCTCTCCTGCTCGTTGATCAGCAGTACCTCCAGTCCAATCATTCTCCATACAGTGAGCCATCGCTCCTCTTTAGCATGCTATGTGCTTTATAGGGCGTGTGCAACCTTCAGGTCTCACGTGTGCACGGTTCAGCTTCCCACTCAGGCAAACTGCAATGTTAACACGGTATAGTCTCATGTCATGGACGGCGGAATCGATTGTTATTATGGCCAAGTGACAGCCACCACAACATCCTATGTATGAGCACATGGCCATGAACAACCTGTCAGTAAAGAGCAGAATGGGCGTACCTTATTTGAGTAGGGTGGCCTGGCGAGGTTGACGCCATCTCGTATAAGTTTATCCCGGATCATGATTTTCAACTTCAGCTTTGGGAACATCACCAGTTCCCTCCTATTGCCAAGCGTCAGGTTCCTCTGCGCGCCCACGTAGCCGCCGTTGCGCCCGACGCGGTCACTGTTGGGCTCGGTCCAGGACTTTGAGCTCCGTAGTTTAGAGTCATATTGGTCCACGAGGTGGCCGGTGTACACCTCGGAGGCGGGAGCCATGGGCTCCAACGTGAAGTACAGTCCACTGGCAGTCTCTTTATCTTCATCCTTCAGTCGTTTGACTGCGTCGTGAATCCTCTGCCGGTGGTGCGGGATGTACACGCCGATGGCGTCGAGGTCGGGGTCCCCGATCTGTTTGCAAACTTCCAGGTCGTCGTAGCCATTGTCAACAAAAGACTCCACGTACTGGGCAAGCTGGAGGGTCTTCAACCACTCGTAGACGATGACGGGTCCGCTGTGGGTCATGTTGGATCTTCTCGGTACACGCGGAGGTTTTTAGGGATCAGATCACTTTCCCAATTCGGTCTTTCAAACGCATTATAAAAGGTGTTTGGTTTGTTCACCGATCGTGAGCACTTCCAAATATTTGGGTGAATGTCCCGTCTGGGCAATGGATTAATTCGGATTACCCATCATGAAACACCGCTAGTTACCGTTGTCCAACGAAACGTGTGTGAACAATCAGTTCCACGGTCCGTGTGGAGTGTGACACCTGTCAGGATCACCAAGGATTCGGATCTAGTGTCACACAGGGCGGCTTTAGAATCCAGATGTCACTCGGACATCAGGGTTACGTGTCCACGTTGTCTTTCAACGCCATGCCAGTTAAAGCAACAAACATTGACAAGTCAACATTTTAAAGATTGCCTTGCATATGACCATCCTACCTGGTGTTGCCTTTCCACTTAAACTAGCCTACATTTTCCCTTTTACGCACGGAAAACGTCGAGTCGTGTGCATAGTTTACATCCATGCCGTTGTGTATCCAAATCTGTAATCGTAACCTGCACCGCGCTCAATGGAAGACAAAAAACATGATCGTAAATCAAAAACGATCGCAGGTTCACGTCCAGCCGGCTCTTTGCCTTCAGACTGGTTCTCCACGCCGGCACATCAGACCCCCACAGCCCTGGCCAACCACACGTTCAGCGCTTCCAGTCCACAGCAGCAGCTCCTCCAACATCCACGCCCCCAAATTCAAGTGCACTGTTTTAAAAATAGTGATGGAATTCCTCTTCTTTCTTTTTTTACAACTTGTCACTGAGCCCCGGGGCGCACGGCCACCGCCATACACCACTTTAACCAAAGTGGGTTTCAAAAAGACGAAAGCGAAATGGTGACGAGAGAACGGTCCGCCAAATCCGTCTCACTTCCACAGGGCCACCAGTATTGGTGATTTGTTCCACATTCCCCTCTCGTATGGTGTGATTTCTCTCTCTCGCTCTCTCTGTCTGGCTCAGATAAACACTAGCGACGCTCAGTCATTCGGCATTTCCACGAGTTCATTTCTTATCGCACACCAGCGCTCCCTATGTTGCAACAGGGGTACTGCATTATCGTTGGCACATACGCTAAATGAACCAGAATGATGGCAATGTGTATAATTAAGTTTTTCTGAAGGCTTTGACAAGGCGATTATGTGAATGTTTGTTGTACAAATAAACATTCACGAAACGATCAAGACGAAATAGCGTAATGACATAATAACAAATAAATACCCTTTTATGATACCCATTTCATTCGTTGTTGAATATCAGATATTGTGGAACAAAACATCCCCAGATTACTTATGTCGTCCTTACCCGATGTCTTTACCGCGGCTGATGAAATGTTCCCAATGCTTGTTAAACAGTCAGGTTTTACATTGAATAATCCCCTGAGAGCAAAGGGGGGAGTGCATGACAGGGTGAGGAGACTATTTAAAACGAGGAATATGCTTAGATGGGGCTCTGTCCTGCAGGCACCAGTGATTCCAGATGCACGGAGGTCAAACCGCTATTTCTGGGCACAGAAATCACATCGAATGTGTTCATAGTCTGGCATCACAGGATGCCATCATTAGTAAATAATGATATTTGGAATATAGCCCGACGAATCAAACGTGTACGTGGACGCATGCCGAACACGTACACATACACACAAACATGCACACACGCGCACACATACACACACACAAACGTGCAGGCACACACACGCACACGCAAACACACACACACATCCACACACACACACAATGACACACAAACACACACACACACACACACACACACACACACACACACACACACACACACACACACACACACACACACACACAAACAAACACAAACAACAGAGGAAGTAGCACTGCTTGAGTTGCAAGACCTGTCGGCTCTGTCCAAACAGATGCCAGGGAGCTGTGCTGCTGATGCATGCTTTATCAGATCCAAGCTGACAGCTTGTTAGGGTCAGTTTGATACAATCACCATCCCAGCTCCGGCGGGGGAGTGATTGGGCTTGGCCCTTATGACATTCAGCTAGTGGAGAGCTCCGCCATCAGGTGAAACCGCTCCTAAACTGTGTGTCGAGTGCACAATACAAAGGTTTAGATTAGATTTGGATATTTATAATTTTTTGGCCACTTTGAATTTATCATTTTATTAATCGTGTTGGCGCGTATACCAGTACCAATTCCACACATTGTTTGGACCGTCCAGACATTGAAGAATCAATGGGTACATTGTATCGATAATGCATGTATCATCCATCTTTAGTAACACTACACAGCACACAGACAACAATGTGTCCTGTCTGGAACCTCGTTGGCTATGTGTTGCATCACTACAACTCTATTTGACCTTCCCCTGTGCCTTCCATAGGAGTGCCAACGCAGTGACACCTGTGTGCAGGGGGGATTTGAATGCAGCCTGGCTGGGCTACAACCCTCTTTATCGTCCTGGGGACGTGGCATGTCATTAGACCTGCTGGATTCGCCGGGGATTATGGGGGAAAGAGAGTGACAGATGGAACAAGGAGACAGGGAGCTCAATGCCAGGTGAACTTTGTAGTGTGTGTACGGTGTGCATGTACTGTAAAAAAAAATATCCATCCATAAAGCCAAGTAGAGTCTATATTCCCATCCCATTATTGTAATGGATGGGAGAACCCATTTTAGACTCAGTGGAATTTACATTTCTGAAAAGTATGGAAATGATCGTCTGAAACCCACCCTTCATGCATAATGGTCATTTAAATATGATAACCTGATCTATGCAACCGATCTCATGGATACAAGATAAAGTAATGGCAAATAAAATGTTCTAACAGCCTTTTAACTTGACGAGACTCTTCAGATTGAATGACTTGTAAGCAAGGCTATACTTTTTTGCAGTTAACGGTTAAGTAGAGCAATCTATTGGTTTCTGTATTTTGTTGAGCAATCTTAGCTGTAACTCAATTCAAAGTGTATATATAGCCACCAGCAGCGACAGACAGGGAACTAGGAAGCTTGAAAGAGAGACAGAGAGAGGGAAGTCTCAGTCCGTCACAGCCACAGGGGTGAGCAGCTTCCTCCAGCCCAACAGACGATCTCTTTTTCTGGCTGCGCACAAAGGCCTTCTTGCCATGGTAATAGCCTCCTTCTTCTTCTTCTTCTTCTGTCTCTCCTTTCTTTCTCCACCAAAAGAAGGAATTTGTTCGACGTCTTTTTTTCCTTCTTCACTCGCTTTCTTTTCGCGCGGCGCAAAATTTACGAGTCCTTTTGTCGACGTTCTTGAAGGTTAAAACCCTCAAGACCTCAATTTTGAAACCCTTTGAAGCAGAGAATGGCTTCTGTGTCATCGCACCCCCCTCTTCCCCCCCTCCCACACACACACACACACACACACACACACACACACACACACACACAAACACAACCTCCCCTTCCCAGTGTATGCAGAGGCCCTAGCAAGGTCGTGGATTGGCTCTCTCTGGGTCGAGAAGCTGGCTATCTGTCACCCAGGGATGGGCCGTGGAGAGGCACGCTCCTCCGTTTGCGGTGCGGTTGAAACGGACACCAAGGAATAAAACCCAAGTCAGATGGTCAGAATGGAAAAACGGCTCCGTGGGTTGTAGGGTCGAGTGAGAATGGGAGCATATGTATATAATGTATTTTTCCTTTTACCACCACCTATTACACTACAAAGTGTCTATTAATCACATGTGGAAGCGATTCAGTGGGAGTTCTTGAGCTTTATTACAACTGGCTTCAGCTGAGCGTTTCGAAAAGGGGTGGGAGTTGTAATGCGGAGACTGCAAGACAGCACCCACCCTATTCCAGGTTACAAGTTTACCCCCCGCCGCCCCCCCACCCAGACAAGAATCAGTCATAACACGATCGCTCTCCCAGTCTCCCTTCACTATAGTCCATCCATCTTCCACGCTCTTTCTCTCTCTCTGTCCCTCACTCTCCCTCTCTCTCTCTCTTATCGTCCCACACGATGCTACTGGAGCTAGTGGTGGTGCCACTGGGTACGGCCAGACCAGAAAAACCTCCAGGAACTGGGGACGCCCAGACCAGAGCAAACGCTCAACTGCTGATGACCTCGTGATTACTGCATATACCATGTGGCTCAATCCTGGAATGCTCTCATACGACTAGCACCCCCCCCCCCCCCCCCCAAATCACTGACACACAGACTCATACACACAGACAGAAACACAGACAGAAACACAGACAGAAACACCCCACAAATCCGCACTGCCACAAGGACACATACACGCAAACAAACAAACTCTTCCTGACTAAATATGTGGCTCTAGTCATGAGAGAGTAGTATGCAAGGATGTATCCCAAGGTTAGTCGATCGATTGAAACATGAAAAGGAAAAAACAGATGGAAATGTAAAGGGGGGTTTTAATAAAAAGTCAGTTTGATTCATGTGGTGTAATGGTGTAGAGATTGAAGCGCTGTGATGTAGAGCAGTAAATCATGTGCTAAATCTACATCTTTTCCTCTCGAGCGACAAGACAATGCAGAGGGAATGACAGGCTTGTTTTTGTAGACTAACGATAGAAAAAAAGAGAAGGAAATAGAAGCAAAGAGGAGTGCTCTGTGATGTGATGCTCTGGGGCGCTCTGTATATATATCTTTCCCATGGACCCGTAGGCTTCTGACACAGGAGGGGGGGAGAGAGAGAGAGAGAGAGCATTGAGAGAGATGGCAAGAGAGAGAGAGATAGATATAGATTCAGAGCAGGAGAGAGAAAGAGAGATTGCGATAGATAGAGAAAGCGGGAGCAGGCAAGAGAGAGAGAAGGCATAAGAGAGAGCGAGAGAGAGAGAAGGCTAGAGAGCAAGAGAGCTTGATCTTTCTTTATGCTCTGATAATTACACACGGCTGGCTGGGCTTCCATCTCCCAGGAGAGCGGAGGTAATGCACACCCACACCCACACACACACACACACTAAATTCCCACACACCCCCACGCTGTCGTCCTGGGGTGGTGCCACGTCTAAACATACGAGCCACAGGCACCTGTCAATCACGGGGAGTGACATGATCCATGCGTGCGTCAAACTTGGGTGGTGGTCGAATCAGTCCACACGTCCGCGCCAGCGTTTCATATCAACGACCCCCAAAGGGCCGACAGACGCCGCCAATCAAAACCCAGTGTCTTTCCCAAGGTCCTGGTCCAATCAGTGACACAGGGTTGGGATCGAGAGGTCCCCAATCAGGAAGGGGGGGGGGGGGTTGGTAATTACCCTCGGTGGAATAATCACACCGACGACACTTGATGGAGCAGGGGCACGCATTCTTCTCTGTGCCAATCACACCCCGTTCCTCTTCCTCTGCCACGGGGATCGGGGACATGTCATTTCCCGCCACCTATCGCGGTTGTTTCATCAGGACTTGATTACAGGGAAGAGAACAGCAGAGAAGAAATGACCACCCGTGGAGACTCTTCCAATGGCATGCTATGCTCAGTGCCGTCATGTTTCAGCCATCAGCGGGGTCTTATTGCAGTAGATCAGTATGCATTGAATGATTAGTGCAGGCCGGGATGGCATGCTCATGGGAAAGAGCCACGGTTTGCTGGCAACAGGAATCAGCATCGCAAATTCAAATTCACAGCAGCAAGTTTCGACGAGCGCCAACGTTATTTGTTTTTCTTGTAGGGTTTTCTACGGTTTTCCTGACAGTCTAATGAGCTGAAATCATTCACCAGGCAAAGTTTTAATAAGAGTTTGCCTTCGAAACACGCTCCCAGCCACCCAGGCAAGGAATTACAGGCAACTAATTAATTTACCCTAATTCACTCCGAGCGCTATGCCGCTTGCATGTTTATTTTACTTCCTGTTGAATAAACAAACGATCCAAACCAATGGGGAGGAAACAAATAAATCACAATGAATAGAGTGGTAACATAACCCTCTATCGCTGCCATCGAAACGTGACCGTCTCCCCAAAAAAAACACACGAACGGTGTTGTTATCACTGAAACCCAGGTAGCTGGGTTTGAGGCCAGAGCGATGGCTGTGATTGGGGGTGGGGGTGAGTCTCGGGGGTCTGTGATTGCCCGGGCAGACCCTTTAATAACACTAATCCCACCAGTGACCCGCTCTGCAGCCGGAGGACGTAGAGTCGCAGCGCTCCGGCGGCCGCATAGGGCAGGGGGGGGGGGGCCTCTGAAACCACCAGCCCCGCGTCGGAGAAAAGCCTTTTTTCCTCCTTCTTAAGCCGGGAGAACAGGGCGGCGGCGGCGGTGGTTGGTATGGACGGCCATGCGCCAATACAACGCCCGAAAGCCATCAGCATGCGGCACACTGCATAAACAGATTATGTGTGTATGTAAATGAGACACACACACAGCTGGTCGGATGGGGAATATAAAGTGAGCGGAAGTCAAAATTATTTTTTGTCCATTTTTTTTTATTGTTTGTATGCTCAAGCGATTGCCTGCATTAGGCTCGTCGGAACGCGGCCCCGCGCACAAAGTTGAACGCGTGAAACAAATTGGCTGGTCCACTTATCCTGCAGCCGCACTTGAGTTGCAGCCCCACACACGCGCGCCCGCACTAATCATCAATTCTAATCTCCTGTCAATGCGGGGAAAAGGAAAAATAATAAACACACAGCGCAAAAACGGCAACCTGTTCAGATGACTCCTGGCACACCTGTTGGTGGAGGAGCGAGATAACAAGAGCCCCTTATTGAGTTTGTATGTGTGTCACTCAAGCGCCCGATGAATTATGAATGGCTGTTTGCTGCCTTCAGCTCTGCTCTCCTCTCGGGTGCTCTCCTGTCTGCTCCTCTGCCCTCTGCTCTCTGCTCCTCCCTCCCCTCCTCACCATCTCCCCTCCCCCCTATCCACTCCTCCCCTCTTCTTCTCCTCCCCTCCTCTCGGTTCCCCACTCGGCCCTCCTCCCCTCCCGTAGTCCCTTCCCCCCTCGCCTCAATCTCCTCTCCTCTCACCCCCCTCCACCCAGCTCACCTCTCCCCCTCCACCTCCCAGTCTAGAGTTCCCCCTGGCTGCCTTTAATTACAGATGAAGCTGGGATGATCCTCAGAGGTCCAGGTCAGACGGTGGTGGGACCTGGGGAGGTTGACGCGGGGCGTCTGGGTAAAGGCAATCTGGGGTGGTCACATCAGCCTGTGATCTACGACCGGCCTGAAAGGACAACCGGCACCCGGAGGTATATGGGGCTTAACTGCAAGACCGGGCAGTTAGCCAAGAGATGAGGCCGCACGGAGCACTTAGGGCCATCGATAATATAGACATTGTGTGTCATTGTTCAGGACGGATGAATTGCAGGAGATTTGCAATCCAACCACGAGGGCCCTATTGGCTCCATGTTTTATTAAGTTATGGTAATATCATGAAAGGGGTGTGCGCGTGTGCGTGTGTGCGTGTGTGTGTGTGTGCTTGCTTCACAGTAAGGTCTGAGCTTGAGACTGAAGAGTTTTCTCTTATTGACATTTACTCATGTTTTACTGTACAAAGATTGCTGACTAATTCATTTCACACATATCTTTTGCTCATCCATTGAATTTGTTCCATATTTGTTTTTGATTGTATGTGTACATGAAGGTTTGACACTTTGACACTCTTCCAGAAGAAGGAGAACCAGAAGGAACCCTGCCTCCTGGAGAAGACGGCATGCTTCAATAATGTGACAGGCATGGTCGAGACGATGCCTCCTTGCTTATGTCTTAGATTCCAATTGGTGCTGAACAAGCCGCAATGTGAACTCCCGGTATATTTTGTCACAACCACTCAGCAAGGCAGCGGTGCAGAACGCCCAATTCATAAAGATTAGCTCTATTTTTACAGCCCTAATTTTCCTTTTTTTAATTAAAACACGCATTGACTGGAGTGAAAAGAATCATTACACAGATATACGACTTCTCTACCCAAGTGAAATATTGCTCATTAAGGAAGGAGAAAAATGACATTCTCTGACAAAATGGTTGATGATTGCTCAGCATGAAATATTTGATATATGATCAAATATAAAAAAAAATGGAAATATTATGAAGAAATAGTACCAACTTAAATATATACACACGTGAATATCCGATTGACAGGAAAACTCAAACAATATGGACAGAAAAACAAAACAAAGAAGTGAACTGAATGACCAAGCATTATTTCAGACTGTTAAGGAACTGCGGGTGCATGCAGGCAGGTAGGACCCAAACGCAGACGGTTTCAGGAAACGGCACTTTATTCAAGCCTAAAGGCTAAGGCACAGGAATCAGGGAACTCGGGAGACAACTCGGAACTCGGGAGACTACAGGGAACTCGGGAGACGACAGGGAACACGGAACACGCAGGACAAGCCACCACCAACAACCACAGCAAACCACAATAAACCACAATGACAGCACCAGGAACAAAGGAAGACGAGGGCTTAAATAACAAACACAACGAGGAACAGCTGAGACACATTAGGGGAGGGAACAGCAATCAACACAGGAGGGAAACACAGGGAAACACCCACACCCTGACAGTACCCCCCCCTTAAGGGTCGACTCCCAGGCGACCCACGACCAGCAAAGAAAGTCAAACCCAAAACGGGTGGGTGGAGGGGCGCCAGGAGGGGGGAATCAAAAAAAATGGACTGCGGCAGAGCCGAGGGACGTCAGGCGGGCGGCCAGAAAACTGCCCCAGGGCATGGCAGGGAGCCTCAGGCGGACGGCCTGGGGGGCAAGCAGAGGCAGAGTGAAGGCGGAACCCTTCAGGAGGCCGGCGGTAAGGACGATGAGGGCTCAGTCCCTCAGGAGACCTGCAGTGGCACCGAACCCCCTCAGAAGGCCGGCAGCGGTGAAGGCGGAACCCTTCAGGAGGCCGGCGAAGGCGAGGTAGAGGGCGGGTCCCCTCAAGAGGGAGGCCCGGTAGAGGGCGGGTCCCCTCAGGAGGAAGGCCCGGTAGAGGGCGGGTCCCCTCAGGAGGCAGGCCAGGTAGAGGGCGGGTCCCCTCAGGAGGAAGGCCAGGTAGAGGGCGGGTCCCCTCAGGAGGCAGGCCAGGTAGAGGGCGGGTCCCCTCAGGAGGCAGGCCAGGTAGAGGGCGGGTCCCCTCTGGTGGACAGGGTAGAGGGCGGGTCCCCTCTGGTGGAAGGCCTTGAAGGGGAACCCCCCTCGGGAAGGAGTGGAGGAGGGCCCCCACAGGCAGGAGCGGAGGGCGTGCCTCCCCTGGACGGTCTGGAGGGCGGGCCCCCTCAGGCAGGAGCGGAGGGCGGACCACCTCAAGCAGGCGAAGAGGCCGGTCCCCCTCTGGAAGGCTAGGAGTGGGCTCAGGAACAGGACAGGGCTCGGGGACCGGAGTCGGTGCGGGAGCTGGAGTACCAGGAGGAACCGGGTGGCACCCCCAACCCTTACAGCGCTCCATTGTCTTCCTTGTTTTGGCTACCAAATCCTCCAACTTACGGTCAAATTGAGCGTCCGCTGGGTCCCATAGTGGTGCTGTCATTCTGTTAAGGAACTGCGGGTGCATGCAGGCAGGTAGGACCCAAACGCAGACGGTTTCAGGAAACGGCACTTTATTCAAGCCTAAAGGCTAAGGCACAGGAATCAGGGAACTCGGGAGACAACTCGGAACTCGGGAGACTACAGGGAACTCGGGAGACGACAGGGAACACGGAACACGCAGGACAAGCCACCACCAACAACCACAGCAAACCACAATAAACCACAATGACAGCACCAGGAACAAAGGAAGACGAGGGCTTAAATAACAAACACAACGAGGAACAGCTGAGACACATTAGGGGAGGGAACAGCAATCAACACAGGAGGGAAACACAGGGAAACACCCACACCCTGACACAGACTCATTTTATCTTCCTTGCTCAAACAGAACGTCAAACTTTCGCCTCTCGGGGGCTACAGACAAAAGGGTAATTAGACAAAGACAAGCCATGTACTCTCACAGCAATATATATTCAGTCCCAGATAGACACTCATTGGTATGAGCCCTTTGTTAGCAAATCAAATTAATGAAAAGAGCCCTGAGCCTTTTAACCATTCCATGAGGACCGTGGGGCCTGCACATTGGCATTAAAAGGTGCCAAATTCTTTCAAACATGCTACACCAGCACACGCATACATATTGATGGGTTACATCGGAGCTGATTAAAGATTAAATTAGCCTCCCTTTATGCTCCACAGTGCAGATGTATCATCTTCTATCATCATCTAATACGATACCTCCTTATATGGTGATATTTTAGTCAGATCATTATTGAACAGGTGGCAATATTATTCCCCAGTGTCACAGTGGGAAACACGGGAAACACGTGAAATGAGTTTAGTTTTTCATCAAGGATCGTTATGTGGGAGAGGGTTTAGGCTGGCTGAAGCTATTTCCTGAACTGAACAATGGAAATCCAAGCGCATTACTCTTTCGACTACAAACCGTTCAAAAGACACAAAAGAAGTTCCAGGGATAAATTATGATTCTATATCATCACTTCTACCTCAACATTAATATGCTAACCAATTGCACGTTCAATTCTAGGTAAGCCAACAATCGCTTTGCAAGTTTCTTTGTTAACATCAATGACCTTCTACATCCCTTTCATTCTCGCATTCTGCCTTATGAACCCATGTCAATGTCCAACGAGGAGTCTGCAGACAGGCTATTTGGACAAGTGAGTGAATGAATCTCTGCACACATTTGAGTCGCCAAAGGCGGCATAATTGTGGCAAAGGCTGCTAGGATTGTTTTCACACACAATTCACATTTTAATTACCAAAGGCGCCATCGATGAGCTCAGCGCAATATACACACGGACTGGATTTGTTTTTGTTTTTTCTCTGCGTAGGTCCAAGCTACGATCAACCCCATAAAAGCCGGGAAATAAAGTTTACGCAAAAGCAATCGGATCAAGCTGGGGATTATTGCCTCATTCCTTCCCCAGCAGGTCATCTTTGCGAACTGGATAGTTTTGAAATGAGGTGAGATCATTCAACAATGTATTATTGAGGAACATAAAAAGACCGGTTGCAATGCGCTGCTAAGCAGACATTGTTTCATGCGAAATCCATGAGCAAGAGGATACAAATAAATCGTGTCTGTAGACTGTACAAGAAGATGGCAATTCGGGGGGAGGTTGAAGTTAAGTTCATGGAATTCGACTGAACCTGTAGATAAACATCAAGGTGTAAAAGTAAAATAAAGTTAGCGAGCCAAAAGCGCGCCCTTACACACACACACACTGCCAAAGTTCCTGCAGCTAACTCCGTATAGAAGACCATAAGTAGGCCATAGGCTTGCTTTGGTGTCCACCCGGATCCATGCTGTTTGATCTCAGCAAGGCCCTGCCATTGATGTATGGTGCACACAGCAAACATCCTGTCGGTGAAGCGAGAAGCTGTGCTGAAGCTATAGTTCATTCATCTTTGACGTTGAACGGGGTCCTGAAAAAGTCAGCCGAGTTAAGATTCAACTCTAAACTGTAGCTCTCCCATGCATAATTAACACAAGTTGCGTATTTCATTCAACGCATAGGAAGCAGTGAGTCTCAACGGTGCCAATTGTTGCTTCTTGTCCGCCTTTCCTCTTCCTCGTCTAAACCATCTAATTACAGATTCACTCCTGCATGGTTATTGCGTGTGACTGTACCTCGATAACAGCAGCTATGACAGCCATGCTGTAGATGTCCCCGGGTACGGGGGAGGGGGTGGGGGTGGGGGAGGCTGCTGCTGCTGCTGCTGGTGGTGGTGGCTGCTGCGAGAGAGATAGATGGCGGAATAATCCGGAACCGCCACAGAGCTGGAGCAGCGAGGGGTCAAACGTCGGCGCTCATTTACTCGGCGGGGGGGCCACAACATCCTCAGGACCAATTACACAGTCCCCCCTCAGAGGCGTCCTCAGGGTCACGCTACACAGGCCCGTGCAGAGCGGCGCGCGCACACACACTGAACACACTGCTTCAGTGGCACTCGTGTGTACGCCCTAGAATGTATTTGTCATTTTAATAATGTTTCCATCTAAATGCATTGGTAAATGCTTTTCTGTGGAGCCGAGGCATGCATTTATATATAGATCGAGGTATATGAATATAAATCTTTATATCGAGAGAGAGAGAGAGAGAGAGAGAGAGAGAGAGAGAGAGAGAGAGAGAGAGAGAGAGAGAGAGAGAGAGAGAGAGAGAGAGTTTGGGTTGCGGATGCTGTGGACATATTCACATTGGTCACAGAGATATTTAAATTGCTGCACCACGTGCTATGTTGGCTGTCAAGGATGTTAGTAGTTCACGGCATCGTGTGTATAAATATAAGATGGCTTTAAGTGAGGCCCAGGGATTCTCTTTACCAGAACGGACATAAAATGTGTTAGATTGAGCTTGCACCTGGCAATCCAACCTTGTGTTGCTCGATTCTTCAACAAGGTCACATGCTCGGACCAACATCAAATGGCATTTGTGCAGAAAGCCCAATTTTACATTCAGGCGTTTGAGGGAATGCTTTCTGACGATTTTACACTACACTGCCTTGGTGCTTTTATTGTGTCGTTTTTTTCTGGTTGTTTTTTACTGTTGTGTTGAACAGGTAAAGGGGCACTCCACATCACAAAAGTCGGTTGGAGGAATAACCCATCCACCTGGACTGTAATTAACAAAGCAAAGCAGCTGCACCTGTGTGGAAAAGTTCCATTTCATTCCTTGGCCATTTACACTCCGACTATGTTGGAAAGAAAGAATGGGTTTGTTTACCTTATGTTTTTGAATCTTGAAAGCTTGAATCCGTAAGTCATTTAGTTAAACCTCAGAATGTGAACCACAGTATGTAAGAGTGAATAAACATGGCAAGCATTTCAATAACAATGAATACAATTTAACTATTTTCGTAAAGGTTTTACTGTAGCACTGTGGCGTTGGAGAGAAGTCAAACCCCAATGTGCAATTGTGCACCATTAAAAGTATTTGAATTGAGTTTTACATTTGACATTTTCCTATTTGCAAAATCTAGGAATGAATTAATAAAATATCTTTGCATGTTCATGTCATGTCTCGACAGACAGACAGACAGACATTTGTCATAAAAGTATATTCAGAAGAGAGGAACCACATTTGACTGTAAACAGCCGTCGCCGTGTATAGGAGGATAAAATATGCAGGCTCACACTGAAGCAAATCCCCATTCTCTGGAGGCAAGATTAGAAAGAAGAAACTCAAAGTCCTACACATTTCAAAAAATGAGCTGTACAAACCTACTGCAAATTACACATGCCGACATTCTGCATAGTAAAACTAGTCATAATGACCATGAAGAAGATATGTAAGGACCTAGAGTCTCAAAAATGGGATCTGTTTTAATCACGCCACAGATGTGCACTCCAAAATATAAATATTCTGCCCACATTTCAACGTTTGTGTTGAAATGTGGGCATTTTGATCTGATATTAAACCATTTGGCAGACATAGATAACATCTCTATTTCCCGCTGTGTGGCGTTTCTAGAAGGTCTTGTAGTTGGAGATCTGTGGACATGTGGGTCAGCACCCACTGTGATAACGTCTCAGAAAGAATATCCCTATTCCAAAGCTTTCCCGACCCATCATACAGCAACACGGATTTAGAAAGAAATTCAACCACTGTGTCTATCTCCTTCAGCCCGAGCCTGGCCTCCAGACGACTTTAATTGTAGTCTGCCATGCATTCCTTCTCCCCTCCAATCCTCCCAACTTATCTTAAAAGTGTAAAAATAGGGCTCCCATAATCTCCACTCTGGTTCTAAGAGAGGGTCACTGTTGAGCGGTTCTACCGGCCGGCTGCTGATCCGTCGCCCTCCCCTCCAATCCCAGGCTCGATATGCGACACACTCGCCTCCTAATATTCTGCTCACACTCCAAAGCCAGTAAAAGGTCAAGGTTTAATAGACTAACACACGCCGCATATCAATATCCGCCCACAAGAAACCAAATAGAAATATATAAATAAACAAATGAATAAGAAATTCGGCGTGTGATTCCTTTTCTTTGCTGCCTCAAACTGACCTTGGCCGAATGAATGTAATTTACATGCAAATGATGGCAGGGGCATCTGTTGTGCCCATCATCTGGGCTGCTCATTGGAGATGAATTATGTGGGATAGTAAATGGGGATCCCTCCTCCAGACTGTACACAGAAAGGGAGAACATTTGGATGCAAATGATGTGAGGTTTAGTTAATCTTTCTCCCGAGCAGACCAATTATTCCGTGTGACATTAGAGCGCCATCGTTTCTTTGTTTCCTTCTTTTTTTTTTCTCAATGCTGTGAAATATCATACAAATACAATCAAATACTTTTATTGTGTACCTTTAACAAAACTTTAAATTGCACTTTGAAAAAAAATAAATAAAAAAAATAACATCAAATATGAAAAATTTTATCAAATGAAGCTGGCATCACGTAAAAAGCAAAATTATTTTTAATGAGAAAGGGCTACTGTTAATGAAACCTTGCCAGAATTATGTGTCATCATTGTTGAATAAGGGGAGTACAACAATTGATTTATTTCTTCACACATTGAACTGTGTAAAGGTGATTGAACTCAACCATACGCTATCCCAAAGGGGTAATCACCATAACGAAAGAAAGTGCTAACCCCAACCTTAAACAAATGTTGTGAGATAACCAAATGAGCTTCAACTGCCAAAATAAGGTTTCTGTTGTAACGTGATCTCTCTGTGTAGCCTCAGCTGTCCAACAGTACCACGAGGCAGGGACCCTGTGTGAGATATTAATTCAAAAATATACAAAAAGAGTGCATTAATTCTCCACTAACCAACAATAGTCAATGTAGTTATGAACATGAACTAACTTAAAGCAAACACAAAGGCATATACATACACACCCACACACAAGGGCACCAAAAAGGGCACAAGGGCGCACGCACGCACGCACGCACGCACGCACGCACGCACGCACGCACGCACGCACGCACACACACACACACACACACACACACACACACACACACACACACACACACACACACACACACACACACACACACACACACACACACACACACACACACACACACACACACACACGTGGGTGCACTTGAATAAAGAGTATAATAATTGAATGTAGTGTGAATAAGAACACAATTTAACCTGTATAAATATACAATAAAAAGCAATAGTTTCAAATTAGTCAAATATATTGCTTCATTTACTTATTGAAACAACATTATAGAAAATTATTTCCTTCACTCCACTTCAATCCAAAATGATCTTTTTTATTATGCCCTCACCTGATTTGAGGTTACACTCAAAGATTCCCTTAAGGTTACAAAGGACCCTTTGACGTTAATGTACATCCTTAATAGTAAACCTCACGTTACAGGTGTGAGTACAGCTCCTGTCTTCTTTGAAAACATTATTTGGAGGTGATGAACGATCCTCCTTTCTGTCCTTTAGCCCGAGCAGAGCTGCAGTCGCCCAAGGCATAACTGTTCAAATGACAGATGGAGGAGAATGTTTAATGTTTATTGACGCCCCTGGTTAACACACATACCTGCACAGACACACACACAGACACACACACACAACAGCGCGCCGGCACATCTTTGAATAGAGTGGTGAAGCCAGAGTTGGAGAAGGGGGTTACGAGCTCAATAGATCTGAACACACATCGAAGGGGATGCCTTTGGTTGCTCGATTCAGTTTGTCTTGTTGCGCGCTTTGAAGACGGTCACTGCTTCTGCCGCTTTGATTTAAACGCTTCTCAATTGGTAGCGCAAGTGGGCATCTGCCAAGTAAGTTAAGGGTCTAGCGTTATTATTTACACACTATCATTACTTTTTGAGTCCTTCTTTTATTTTCAGCTTTATTTACTTAAAGGTAGCATGTGTAAGAGTCAGACATTCCTTCTCATTACTGGCCTTTTTTGTCTGTAAGTGAACTGTAGCCTGCCTGAACTCTCAGAGCACAGGAGTGCAAGCTCCTTGGGTTGAGACAATAAGAACCATCAACTAATCTTAGATATAAACATAAAGACAGGTTGTACAATTAAAAATAGCAATGAAAGAACAGACATTTTTGCCAATAAGGCATATCACCCTATTCTTGGCAAAACTGATTCAAATAGAATCGGTTAAGGTAAATTAATTCAAACATAGATGATTAAAAATGATTTATGCATGGCAAAGTCCCTTTCAGAAACTCAAATAAATCAATGAAGTTAAAGGTCCCATGACATGAAAATCTCAATTTATGAGGTTTTCTAACATAAATATGTGTTCCCCTAGCCTGCCTATGGTCCCCCAGTGGCTAAAACTTGCGTTTGGTGTAAAACGAGCACTAGCTGTTCTGCGCGCCTTTGAAAAAACGGAGGCTCAAGCGCGCTGATTTGGAAATCTGTGCTCATGACGTCATGAGGAATCTCAGCTCCTCCCCTTACTCTGCCTGGCCCGCCCAGAGACGTTGGCCCGCCAATGAGACTCGACCGTGCGAGCGCCACATGTGTGTGTGTGAATACACACACTGTAACGCAAGTGTTTCTTGTCGGTTCTTTGACGTGTCTTGTATTTCCACAACGAGACTGTCGTGGGGGTTATCTAAGCCATGGTTGAGAAGGAATTGGGGGAAAGGAACTTTGGTTTGACACGGTGAAGTACATGAACTGCGACATGCCGCCGGTTGCCGCGAGGCACCATCGCCCGGCAGCGGGCAGCCGGCCGCGGGCAGCCGGCCGCGGGCAGCCGGCCGCGGGCAGCCGGCCGCGGGCAGCCGGCCGCAGGCAGCGCGCGGTTCAGTCGACTTCAGGTTGATGTGAAAGTGGAAGAACCAGAGACGTCGCAGAACCCGACAAAGTCGTTTGTGATTCATAATATCGTCTGGAGGCGCACACAATATGTTATATGATATAGATATCTATGTATTATATGATATTATTTAGATATAGAGCTCCAGGACTGTAACGCAAGTGTTGTACACTTCCTTGTTATTTGGATAACCGTTCTGCTGTTGGTGTGATGGCGCAACACGTCGGACTCTCGTATCTGGTATTTCTACAACGAGACTCGTATTGGGGGTTATCTCAGCCAAGGTTGAGAATGAATTGGGGGGAAGGAACTTTGGCTTTGACTCCCTCAAGAACATGAACCACGACAAGGAGGAGAAAGGGATCTTTGCCGGGCAGCGCTTATGCACCTCCGCCTCCGGCGGTGGTCCCTCAGCGGGGCTCAAGCGGGAGACATTCGCCGCCAACAATCCCTTTCTCCTCCATGTCGTGGTTCATGTTCTTGAGGGAGTCAAAGCCAAAGTTCCTTCCCCCCAATTCATTCTCAACCTTGGCTGAGATAACCCCCAATACGAGTCTCGTTGTAGAAATACCAGATACGAGAGTCCGACGTGTTATGCGCCATCACACCAACAGCAGAACGGTTATCCAAATAACAAGGAAGTGTACAACACTTGCGTTACAGTCCTGGAGCTCTATATCTAAATAATATATACATAGATATCTATATCATATAACATATTGTGTGCGCCTCCAGACGATATTATGAATCACAAACGACTTTGTCGGGTTCTGCGACGTCTCTGGTTCTTCCACTTTCACATCAACCTGAAGTCGACTGAACCGCGCGCTGCCTGCTGCCTGCTGCCCGCTGCCGGGCGATGGTGCCTCGCGGCAACCGGCGGCATGTCGCAGTTCATGTACTTCAGCGAGTCAAATCAATGTTCCTTTCCCCCAATTCCTTCTCAACCATGGCTCAGATAACCCCCAAGACAGTCTCGTTGTGGAAATACAAGACACGTCAAAGAACCGACAAGAAACACTTGCGTTACAGTGTGTGTATTCACATTGATGTGGACGTTGAAGAACCAGGAACGTCGGAGAACCCAACGCGGTCGTTTGAGATTCATAATATCGGCTCACACAGCTTTTGGCCGTGATAATATATATTATATGATATAGATATCTGTGTAGGCTATATGATAATATTTAGATATAGAGCTCCAGGACTCCCGTGTGTTCTAGAATATTTACAGAACACGGCTAAAGGCTGTGTGCGGCTCGCCATTGCGATACATCCACTGTAAACAGAGCGCATGGTGGCTGCAAGCTGCTCAGGGCCACACCCCCACCCTCCTCCTTGACACGCCCACCGAAACAGCGCATTTGGGGGAAGCTCAATGTGCGACTGGCTCGGAGTGGCTGTAACTCTGCACCACGGCTGAATTTAGGGAACGTCTTTGAATACTGTGTTAGTTGCCCACTAATACCTATATTAAAGAATACATAAAATAGCATGTCATGGGACCTTTAAGACAGCAGTGCTAACCAGAGAACCACTGTGCAAACACCCACACACATCATGTGTGTGTTTGTGTGTGTGTGTTTGTGTGTGTGTGTGCATAAGTGTGTGTGCGTGCGCAAGTGTGGATGAAACGCAATAGGCCAGCTCTCCAGTGAGATCCGTTGGCATAAAATCCTCTGAACCTCTTTGAATACTATTATAAGTCCATTGGTTTTAATGACCTAATAAACTCAAAAAGTAAACACCTTGATTTTTAACCAGTGAGATTGTTTCACCATTATTAGTATCCAAATGTCAATGTTGACAAGACAATATCTGACAAACACTGTGGAGGAGACAACGATAAAGGCAGAGAGACCTAGATTTAGATATATCATTTGTGTGTGTGTGTGTGTGTGTGTGTGTGTGTGTGTGTGTGTGTGTGTGTGGGTGGGTGGGTGGGTGGGTGGGTGGGGGGTGTACACATGACAAAGAGACATGAGGATCTGCTCCAAGACTCCCACTGCTTTTCCCGTCTTCAGATCTTGCCAAATAATTCCCTTCATCAAGAACAGCGTTACTCTGACATCCGCTTGTCACTTTTGGTGACAGATGAAACCCTCCAGGGCAACACTCAACATTTCCTTTTGAACATAGACGGGATAACAGGTTTTTTTTTATATATCTTCACTATTCGAAGCAAACCATTGGAAATAATGATTCAATGTATACTACATTCAAACAGTCTGTATTAATGAAGAACTTTTGTCCATTAAAATTGAGATATTATATTTGGTAGAAGACAACAGAGTCAATTCATCCATTTGGTCCCTTGTATAAAGCAGTTAATGTTATGCATTAGGTTATCTATGTTGTACTATGTTTCAGCAACACAGGCCTAGTTAGTGTATGCGTACCAATACCAATCTGTCCGGTTGACCAATAAAGTCAGCATTACCCTTCACCAATTTTACACAGACAATTCTTTACGCACAATCTTGACTCCGTTGTGCTCCAGTGTGTGTTTGACAGTTCTGACATCCCCGCCTCCAGCCACATGCTCTAAACTAATTTAAAGCGAAAGAAAGTGAATCGCCTTGTTCCCCCAGATTTCAGCTCACCTTGAGATTGAAGATTTGAGATCTGTTATCTAAAATCAGATTTGGGTGACTATGCATTAGATTGACACAGTTTGCGATGGTGCATCTTCTAGTTTGAGTTATTTCATTTTGATTTTATCGATTTATTCATGCCGAGAAGACGATTGGATCTGAGCAGGAAATCAAACAAATCAAGCAAAATAAAATTTTCACTGGTGGATCCGACTGTTTACGGGGCGTGGATAACACAAGGTGATTCAAGGAATGTTAGGGCGAGATACACAACCGGTGCCTTTTAACCCGGCGGAGACAGGTGACGTTGACTAATGGTTCTGTGTCAGTCGCATCCTGCATCATCTCCCGCTTTTCATCTTGAAAGAGCTGTAGAGCACGATAGCAGTTAAGCTAGCAGTTGTGCTACTCCCCCCCCCCCACCCCCCGTTCTCAAACATCACGATAATCACTTCTCTCTGGGGAATAGTTCGTGACATGACAAACATGGTTGACGTGATCCATTAAGACACCACAAACCTGTTTGTCCACGCCATCGCTCCTGGCATTTGACATGGACTACATATCTCTCGCTGCGATCGGACATTCTCAGTGTGCGCATGTCACGGCCTGTGCAAATAAAAAAAAGAATTGGGCAAAACAAAAATACATTTATATTATTGTAAATCTGCCCTGTTGTTTTGCAGCTACATGTCCATCGTCAACCACTCGTTTAGCAACAATGTTGTTAAGAGCACACTGTCGTCCATTCTGTTATATCTTCACCGTCTCTCGGCCTGTGATTAACCACCGCCCGATCGACAGAGACGGCCGCACGTTGGCATTTGTTTGCCCGCGACTTATTATCACAGCGAGACCATGTTTGCACAAGAGATAATGCGAACATGCCGTTGAGAATGTTCAAACACCAGGGTTGGTCAGAACCACCATGCCATACACGCCACCTTCCTGGAGGTTAGGCGAGATACCAGACGTGAATCCGCCATGTCATCTATGATTGGTGCTAAAAGGCTACTATTCTGTGATCTCAGCGTGGCACATTGTTTAATTATTAATCCCCCAGTACCCAGACAGAGAAAAGGGAACCAGGGGCCAGGGCGCCTTGTGACTGCATGCTGGGACTGTGTTTCGCCATCTCTTTGTCTTTCAAGAGAGGACTCTTTCCTCTCCCATGGCACAACAACAACAACAACAACCATGTGATTAGATTGCAAAGTCAAATTGAATTCCTTGCTGACCGATCCCTTCCTCACTCCATTTGTCATATCAATGCAAAGCATAGATAAACAAGGCATAATATGTACAATTTCATTTGCTTTTTACTCAAGCAGTTTCATTTTGTTATCGTTGAAGAGAAAACGTTCATGCCCAATCCTCCTCTAGGTGTAATTTATCAACACACAAGTTGCAAAAGACAGGATGTGCAGCACAAACTCAAGGGAATATATAAAGAATAGATCACAAAAAAAGACCCATAATAACAAACAGTCAGGCTTTATCCTTCAACCACGGAAGAGATAAAGATTGTGTGTACCGTATGAGCGAAATAATGCACAAGACCTTAGCACAAGATGACTGTAATGCATATTGGCCTGCTCATGACGCACATACCGCAAGCATTCATTATGGTTGTCCTGACTACTGATTTGCTTGACCTGTAATGAATGATTGCATATATATGTATAGATGAATAAATATGTAAGAGAGCCAGAGGTAAAGAGTGAGAGAGAGAGAGAGAAATCAGTATTTGCTGGAAAACATTTATAACATAAATCACCTGAGACCAGAGACCTTTGAAGCACCTGAGAAATCCATGGGCAAGCCAAGGGACAAAGCACTCATGAGCCAATCACATGCAAGCACAGCATGGCATACAGCACAGCACAGTCACATGGTTTCTTTATCCTGCCAGGGCTCTGTGAAGCGATGCAGAAATTGGTACAATATATTGTATTGTGTAGCAACCCAAAACAACAACAACTTTGCTCTGAAGATGAACTTCCTCTGGAATGACATTCCTAGACAAGTCTATCCAAACAAACATAATTTGTAGCTGGGGATAGGTCGGGGACAGCCCAGGAAACGGTCCTGTTTCAGCTTTTTATTTTAGCTCCACTCTGTATTGTGAATTTGATATAAACTGTAGACATACAGAAACATACAAATCATACATAAAATAATAAAAATTGGGTTTAAATCATCGATGTATGTTCAAGGCCATTAATACCAATAATTCTAAATAAACCCTTCAAAGTGCATTCTGGTTCACCATCGGCAGCCTTTCCCTTTGCCTTCGCCACCAAAACCAACACAAAAACCAAGCAGCCTCCCCAGCATATCGTATTTTCTTCAGCTTGGTGTTGAGCACACTGCCTGCACTGTGAGCCGCTCAACCATGCTGATCTCCCATTCAATGGAGCCCTCCCACCGGGCAGGGCTGTCTGGTCTCACCGCCCGCCCGTCCTCCCCTCCTCCCTGCCCCCCCGCACGTGCATTGTGTCTGGATGAACTAGCCAGATGAACTGCCTGTGGGACGGAGCACTCGAGGGGCGGGGGGGGGGGGGGAGCGTCGCCTCGGGGCCTGGTCCTCTGACATGCGAGGGTCAAGCATCTTGCAGAGGTTCAGAGGGTTTTCTTATGCCAACGGTTCTCTCTGGAGGGCTGGCCTCTTGCGTTTCAACAGCACTTCCGTGCGCGCACACACATATACATACACCCAACCACACACACACACACACACACACACACACACACACACACACAAACACACAAACACACACGCGCGATGTTCGTGTGTGTTGTTGGCACAGTGGTTCTCTGGTTAGCACTGCTGTCTAACAGCAAGAAAGGTCCTCGGTTTGAATCCAACCGGGGCTTTACGTTGCACTGTCGGAAGAGGACACAGAGTGTGGAGCCGTCTGGGGAGGTTCTGAGTGTACAGCCCATATTCACCTCGTCTATGCTAGAACATCAGCAGGAGGACACTGCAGGGAAGGGATGCATCGGAAGGTCAGTAAGCCTTTACCAGCCTATCCCTAAAGCGGGAGTTCATGGGAGGGACAGGGAGGAATTAGGGGATGTTTTGTGAAAAAGATGATTTGCAATACACAGCAAGGGGGAAGTATTGTAAGGGTGACATCGATATAGATATATAGACCAGATGACCAGCACGGAGGAGCAAGAGGGAGTCGATAAGAGAGAAGGTCGAATTGTGTTCTCGGACGCAGGATGTGGAAGTCCAAATAGCGGCTCCAACGTGCCTGCTACACCTGATTACTCCGCCTTCACCGCACAGATCTACAGCTAATGCGTTCCACAAAGGAACCGAGTGGAATTCAAAGGGAGTGGAAATTGAAATACCCTTCAGGTTGAACCGCCAGTAAAACTCTCCTTGATAACATTGTAAGAAATAAACCTCACGGAAATCTCGACGGCCATTTTCTTTTTTTAATTTGACGATTTGAATTTGCAGAATAGGTGTAGTCACCCGAACCCCTGAAACCTCTGGATTACATCCATTGTTCTACTCTGAATGTAGCCTTAAGCTGACTACATGCTAATATCCTGCCGTGTCAAAATTAATGGAAAAGATAATTTGCGACAATGGGTGAGGACACACGCATAAGGCAGACAAAAGAGAACGCACGCGCAGACACACACACACCCACACGCACGCGTGCACACACACTCACGAACACACACAAACCCACACAGTATCCTTTCAGTGACCCCAAAGAGGGCAAAGAAGTGAAGTGAGCTTATTCCAGCTGAAGTGAAAGTAGGTTAGATTAGATAGATAACAACAGAGCCTGTGGAGCTGAACTGGATCAGATCAGAGACTCAGTGTCAGGGGAAAAGTGAAAGTAAAAAATGTAAATAAGGAAAAGCTAATTATACCACAACTATACAGCAAACGTGAAATAATACTCAAAATGTGAAAGCAAAAAGTAATGTGCAAAATCCATCTGCTCACCATAGTATTCATCATGGCCTCATATTACCAATAGAGCAGCAATACCACCACCCTACTTTGAATCCTTACACGTTTCTCGGGTTTATTTTTCCTTCGCCTCCTTAACTGAGAGGGTATTAACTGCCAACTATCTTCAGTCCCAAGAGGGTTCTCCTACACAGTTGCTGGCAAACTCTTCACACCTGCACTGTACGCCTACAAACATAAAGCAGCCAATCAAACAAGGCCTTGGGGCCCATCAGCCATCATTAGCCCGACAACAGAACCATCCCATGCCTTTAGGCAGGAGGGGTAAACTAGCGGACGGCCAGATAATTAAAAACAGCTCTTAAACGGAGAGCGTCGGCTGTTGTTAATTTAAAAAGATGAGCCCGTTTACAGCACTACAGCCCGGGGAATTGTCACAATGTGTATCCTGTGTGAGTTTCTGACAGGGC